>NC_018395.1:774150-1112568 GCF_000208865.1 Neospora caninum Liverpool | reverse complement strand
AAAGCTTGCCGCCTCTCAAGTTTTTCGGTTTGTGGATTTGGCATTAAAGAAGCCTTCGTTTTTTGCTTTGTCGGCCGGCGAGGTCGACGAGACAGAGGCGTTTGCACGGGAGAAACAACCCCTTGATGTTCAGCGAGGCGTTTTCGAGGATCATGCGCGTCGCTTCCCCCTCGCGCTTGAAAGAAAGACAAGTCCCTTTGAGCGCCCACGCGCGGCTGCCGGTCGAGGGCAACTTCTTCGCCGACGCCCGGCGCAGCTGGCCAGGCGCCGCGGCGCTGCTCGATCGGACACAGTCCGTCAAGTGCGTCGCCACTGCCTGAGCAGAAAAAGACGAACGCGCGAGGCTCGCCCCACTGAAAGGAAAGCCTTGCCTCGTGGAACGTCGGCCCCACAAACAATCCACACTCGACACCCACACAAAAACCACAAACACGGCCTTTTATCCTAATAGAGTTGTGTGGTAGACTGCTCGTCGCCGTAAGGGGGATACAGGCACCAACCGTTGTGGAGAAACGCAGTCATAGACATCCTTATATATATATATATATGTATATATGTATCTCCTGTCGGCAGATTAGTGTTTTTCGTGGCTCCGCATAGACGCGCGTGTCTGTACACGGGGGAGCGCAGAGTGCCTCCGGAAGCGCTCACTTTCTTGAAGATTTGTTCGAGGAACAGAATCTGTTCAGCAGTCAGACGTCCATCCACCGCAAAGGAGAGACACGTCTCCGTGAAGGCTGCGCCGATCGATAGACATTCTGAGGATTTTCACACAACAGACACACATTCCAGTTCCACAACAGGAACGTCAGGCCACGCGATTTACCGCGTCTGCAAGCGTACACATATATATATATATATATATACATGCGTTTCTAATAATGTATCGTTGTGTGTGACATGGGTACGTATTCGCCGAGGTCGTGAGGCAAGACTAGTCTCAACACCTCTCTGGGTTCGAGAGACGCTGACCAAGAGGCCGCAAAATCGAATAAGTTCCGAGGCAAAGACAGGTCGGAACGACGCAGAGGAAAGGGAAAGAGAGGAAGCGAAGCGGGAACGAGGCACACCGACCTCTGCTGGCCCTCGCAGTGCATGTGCATTGTGTGAAGTCAGAGTATATATACCCCTCTCTATGACGATAACGCGAGTTCAGCAAAAGCTATCGCTGTGTCAAAACATCCCCATTTGCGAATGAGAAGGACTGGTGTTCCTTGATTCCGTGCGTATGAGGTGGGGGCCGACACTCGGCGTCCCAAGAAGCGTGCGAGATTTGCGCCGGACACTGTGAGAAAACGCACCTTCCGGCTTTTCCAGAGCCACGAGGTTGTACGGGTTCCAGTTCCCTGAGGCGCCTGGGAAGTCGCTTGCTTCTTCTTGGCAACGCGCTTCGCTTCCTGAGTCTCGGTCTCCCTCCGAAGGCGACGCGCCTCGTCCCCGCGTCAGACTCACGGGGACTGGTAGCGCATGCGGAGCCGGCAGCGCGTTCGTGGACGAACTGAAACTCAGAACCGCTTCCTCGCCGCTTTGCATCCTTTCGAGACGAGCACTTGCGAAAAACAACTCCGAGAAAGACGCAAAAAGTTCCCCGCACACGCTCAAATCAACACAGACACAAACATACACCCAGTAAACTCAGCCTGTGGATCTGTGGACGCCACAGCTCTAATCTTCTCCTCGAGTGTTTGCTAATCTCGACACTCGTCTTTTACGAGCCAATATGCACATCCGAGGCCAAGCATATATATATATATATATATATATGCATACGGGTTTATCCAGATCAGCGTGAGATCCGTACATATGCCTGTGTAGGGCCGCAGAAGAGTACGTAGGAAAAGAGCCTACAGATTTGGAATCGCCGTCGCAGCGCCGGAGTCTGTCCGGTGCCTGAAGCTGCGGTGGGACGTCTGCGTGAGGGGCGGTGCGTCAACCCTTTCTGGTCAAAAAAGAATAGACGGGGCGCCCGCGGGAGTTCGACAAAAGCCGGAGAACAGGAAGCATCGAGCGTCCAGCGGTGAAACATGTGCAGCGACAGAGCAGCTGGGGAAAGGCCGGGAGTTCGCGTGCTGTTCGGCTTCCGTCCGCCGAATCACTCCCATAAAGGCGCCGCCGCAAACGGCACACCACACAGGGAAGAAACGCGGCCCCGCGTACGGCGCGTAGCTCGGTCCGCAAAAAAGTCGTGATTTGCAGCGCAAAACAGGAAACGGAGAGGCGGGAGGCGGCCTTGAAAAACGCGCGCCTGGAGGGCTGTCTAGACTCCAGAAAGCGCCCCGATGAATCTTCGGGGCGTTGCCGGAGCAGAATCGAACCACGGGCGAGCGTGCAGAGCTGAAAAGCCGCGGAAAGGCGCGAACACCTCGCGCGTGCGCGTCAAAAGAGGCATCTCACGAATCTTTCTTTCATCCAAGTTTCAAAAGGCGCGACCTCACTCGAGAGACACACGCAGCAGACCTGGACACGCGACTCGTCATGAGCGGCGGGCCTGGGCACGTACACCTGTTTTCACGCGCAAACATCCAGGAAAAATCTGTGTCGACGTGCGCATGCAAACGTACGTATACGACGCAAATAGACAAGTGCATGAGAACTGAACTGCCAGAGAGGAGCCGCCGACGAGGCGGGCGAGATTCCGGGGCTGTCGAGGCGTTTTTGCGCTCAAGCCGAGAGGCGAATCTTGTCCGACTTTGCAATCCTCGTGCAGAGAGGGTTGACGCCGATCGATCGGTTGCGGAAAAGCGGCGGTTTCACGGTGTCTTTCCGAGGCACGCCTTTCTTGGAGACAGGGAAACGGTCAAACAGGGGAAGTCAGCGCCACGGAGAATCCCCTTTTCGTTTGCTCCTGAGAGAAAAGAGGGGAAAGGTGTCAAACTCGCCACGCGTGTGGTTCTCAAGCCTCGCGCATGCAGGTCGAGCGAAAACGGCGCGAGTCCTGTGCTGGGGACGGGCGACGGGAAATTCGGTCTTGTCTGAACGTTCGAGGAGGCGCTACGGGAAACCAAGCTCGGGAGATGAACCCTTCGGAGAGAGAGGAGTGCAGGAACGATCGTTTCGTTTTCGCCTTTTGTCCTTTTCATGTCGTTTCCCCCCTGTCTTTGGCGATGCCGTCAAACTCGCAGCGCAGCGATTCCAGCGATTCCACACACACGGCGGGAATGCCGGTCGGTGAGACGGAAATTCTCATGCTTTGTTTCCTCCTCTCTCCGCTTCGTTTCTGAGAGTGGAACAAGTCCGTTTTCCTCACTCTCGCGCCGAGCTTTGGCAGCCGTAGCGCGCCGCCAGTCGTCGGACAGCCCCGCCCCCCTCGCGTTGCGTCGACGGCACCGTCTGCGGTTCGCTCCAGGAACGAGTAAAGAACGCGCCGGTGTTTCTTTGCGTTTCGCGACATACCTGTCCCTTTTCCAAGAGAACGCTTTTCGTTTCAGCGCCTCACGTTCCGCGTCCTCGAGGAGGCGAACCGAACGGCGCGCGGGCGTGCACCAACACCGAGGCGTTTCTCTTCAAGTCCGTTTCGGTGTTTACTGGGGACTGTCATGTTTCAGATAAACGAATTGCTTAGGCGCTCCCGGCCCGAATGCGCCACTCCGCAGCACGCCGCCTAGAGAGACTGCCGCGCGTGCAACTCACATTTAATTCGTGCTGAGAAAGGACGGGGAGTCGCACGGGCGGGGGCACGGCACGCGTTGTTTTCTCCCTTCAAGCGGAAGGAAAGACTTCGCTCTGAAAACTGAGGTGGTCGCCTGTTCGTAGCTGTGTACCCTCGACGCATCCGTTTCAGCTTTTTCTGCACGGCGATTGCGGCTGCTTTTCCCCGCGCAAGGAAAGGTGGACCGTCGCTGCTTCTGTCGTGCACGTTGACGTGGATGCAACGTAGCCACGGGATGTGAATAAAAAAGGGGAGATGAACGCACTCGTGCTCGCTGCGTGGAAAACGTATGAATTCAGTCGCTTCTCGGAGTTGATTCCGAACCAGCTGGGGTGTCTATACACCCGGGGGCTGACGGGGAGCTCTGGTCGGCACGCCTTTGTTTGCCGATAATACCGAAAGGCCGTGGTTCCGCTTCCTCAGTGGAACCTGACGGCGAGTGCGCTCGCGAGGACCACGCAGTTTCTGGAGTCGCTCGACGCGCAAGTTGGCATCGGCGAAAGGAGGGAACCGCAGTAGCAAAAATGCTGGAAAGACGGGGCAGTCAGGGGAAAGGGGAACTGCACAGAGGAAGCCGACCGCGTCGACTTGACGTCTGATTGCGCAACGCAGGCGGTTTGCCTCCCGTTCGAAACGCTCCGTTTTCGCCGCCCGCTGCTCTGAAAGGGACCCGCGAGTCTGAAGCGACACACACCGCCCAACTGCATGGTCGACCGGACAAACCCGAAGCTCCTGCCTTCGTCACAACACACGCGTACACTCGAAGTCCGCGGGTTCTTTCGCCCGGAGTCTCGCGCGCTCTTTCCATCCGGTCAACGTCACCAAATATAACGCCCTCGCTCCTGTGTCGCCTTCCGTCTCCGTTCAAAGATTCCTCTCCTTTATTCCTCTTCTCTGGCTCGGTCTTTCCCTCCCTCTCCTTTCTCTCCTTTCTCCTCTGGGTGTATCTCCCACTTCCCTTTCTTGGTCTATACGGTAAAAGCCGTCGTCGCGTCCCGTCACGCTTTCTGGGCTCGTTCGTCCCAGTCGTTCTCTGCGTTTCGAGGATGATCGGCACAGCATTGGAGTCTTCTCCCCGCACTCTCTCGTCTTCCACAGCCGCCGGGGCTGCGTCGTCCGGCGTCGAGAAGAGCTCGGATGCGCAGACGCGTGCCGCGCGCGCGGCGTCTCTCTCTGCCTCGGTAGTCGCCAAGCCGTTCGACCGGAGTTTGTTTCGCGCCTTCTTGGCGGCGGCTTCGCGGCTCTTTTGCGACGACGACCAAATTGTCATTGTCGACTTCCTCGCCCACCACGAGAAGGCCTACACAGAGCGGGACTTGATCGAGAGACTCGGATGGCCAGATCGACGCGTGCGCGAGGCATGCGCTGCGCTCGAGCGCATGCAACTCGTCACGAAGGAACAGCTCGGTGGCATGGGAAGCGCCGCTGGCCGAAATGACGAGAAAGGCGCAAGTGCGACTCCAGCCGCTCAGGCAAACTCAGGAGCGAAGGGAAGCGACAGGTGAGACCGAGTTTCCCGCAGATATTCGGTCCTGTCCTCTCGGGCAAACGCGCAAACGGTTCGTAGCTGCTTTTTCTGGGGAGTGTATCCTACGAGTTGGACGCGGCGCATATCTCGCCTGCCGACTCGCAGTCAAGCCCTATCGCTTTCGCTCCGCAGGGCGAGCGGCGCGGCCTCGCGCCTCTCCAAGGGTAGCCTGGATTTGGAGACTGCATCCATGCGTTCAATCTACACATGCGTGTGCACGCGTCTTTGAATGCAGATCTAGAAAGTCGATACACGCTGGGTCTCGGAGATAATCACACTCCTATATATGTATGTATATATATGTATGTATATATGTATATGTATGTATATGTGTATATGTATCTGTGTGTTGAATGCAGATTTGCCTATTTCAAACATGTACATGTAAAGGTTTGCGGTTAATAGACGTGCACTTGTATATATGTACGTACGTATATATATGCTTGCACGTCTGGGCATGGATGCATGGAGAGATGTGTTCTGCGTGTGTTTCCTCCGGTGTAGCGTTGTGGGATCTAGCGGCAGCACAGTGAGTTCGAGCAGCGCGGGGGGCGGGGGACCGTCGCCCAATCCGCCTGCGGCTTCGTCTTCGCCTTTGAGCGCGGGACCGTCGGCAGCGTCTCAGTCTGCTTTCTACTTCAAGATCTCGCCGTACTGTCTCCTCGTCTTCCACTTTCGTCTTCAACGCGCAGAGCAGCAGGTCGAGGAGCACCGGCGCGCCGCGGAAGGCCGCGACGTTTTCTTCTGTCCAAAGTGCTCAGCCGAGTACGACGCACTGGAGGCGCAACTCCTCGATGTCGACCCGCGCGATGCACACTTTCTCTGCAAATTCTGCAACGAAAAACTCGAGCACGAGGTGAGGAGCGCGCGACGCTGACATGTTCGTCTGCCGCGTAGACGGACACCTCGGCGGCCGCGCCGCTCTCGCTCGGGCCGCACCGGCGGGTACCGCATGAGAAAGGCTTTTGAGAATCTACGAGGCCTTGCCGCTTTGCCTCAAGGCATGCGCAAAAGGCATGCAGGGACGGATGATGAACCCCCGACGGAAAACGAGGACGTCTTACACGTGCCTCTCTCCATCTGTAGCGATCGAGCCATATATGTATATACATTCATATATATATATATATATATATATATATATATGCTTGTGCACCTGTTGATGTGTGATGTGAAAGGCTGTATCCATAGAGCGGGACCGGTCTTGGAACGGTGGACAGCTGTAAGTAGTAGAGGGTTAAGATGTGAAGTGTCTATCCGGCTTGGCAACGCAAAGGCGAAGATATGCTGCAGCTGAGACGTGCTTTCCTCTGTTTTTTGAAGTTCGTGAAAAAGTGGGACTCCGTTGTTTCTACGAACGATCCTTTTCGGGGGGGAGTATGGACGAGTTGGACGCTGCTTTAGATCTTGAATCCCTTTACCGGCTCCAAGTTCCATTGTGCTTTTCATGACCGTGTGCACGCGCGGGGTCTGAGACTTGGGAATCAGTGGTCTGCTGAAAGGGGAACCGTGGTCCGAAGGCCGAGTCGTGCGGGCGTTAGGGACGTGTTTTTCGCGCGTCGACAGCGAACCGGGTGCTAGTTCGAAGGCGTCCATTGGGCAGCCCTTGCCCCGCAGCCTTTTGCCGCAGTCGTTTGATCGGAGCCTGCGCGTGGGGCGTGGTTTTTTCTCGTTTTCCGAGGGGAGTTCGTTCCACCGTCTCTCCATAACGTGAATCGCCGCTGCGCGTTCTGCACGGGGGCGAACGCGCAGCTCGCGCGTGCCTGCCGCGCCTCTCCGGCGTTCCGTGTGAGGCGCCGCAAGCGTCGCTCTGAAGCGTCGCAGGGAGACCGACACAGATGGAGAGGAACTGCAGACGGCGCGCGCGGCCTCACGAATCTGCGCCTCCCGCTCGATGCCACGTGTGCGTCGCCGATCCCGTGTCGTGCGCGTGCGTGCATGCAGGACAGCAAGGCGGCTCTGCAGCAGGCCTTGTCGCTGCAACAGCGCTGTGAAAAGCAACTACAGACGATCCGCACTCTCGTCCGGAGAGGTTGGAGCATGGAGGCACGTCTCTTCATTTCGATCAGGGGGGCGGGAGATCGCCAGGAAGACGGAGACGGGGTCGGACCCCGCCGTTGCTTCAGGGGTGTCGCGACGGCTTTTGCATGCAGGAAGGCACACAGTTCGGACAGCGGCGCGATTCCGTGACGCAGTGTAGGGCGACAGTACGCGCCACGAGATGCGTGCATCTCGCGCTTGTGTGTCTCGATGACCTTTTGGAGCGGCGCAGTGGGAAAAAAGCCGATCCTGGTTGTGCAGCGCGTTGCGTGTGTCCTGGCGCCTCCAGATCCCCTCGTTCCCTCCCTACAGCCGAGCGGAGCGGAGCGCGTATCGAAACAGACCCGCAGAAGACGGCGGCAAGACTTCCCTCGGCGGCACGGGGAGCACGTCGGGCAGCGCGCTCGGCGACCGCGGCGTCTCTTCGGGCTCGGGGGTGGGCGCTGGCGACGATACGCTGAGCGACACGAGTCTGCCGGGTGAGGCTGCCGCCACAGAGCCGGGGCGCAGGTCGAACTGCTCTGTTCACCCGATCGTCGGCCTTTTCGTTCTCGCTGTTTTTTGAGCGCGGGACTTCGAGGCGGAGTCCAACGTGCACACCTCAGCCCGTGATTCTGGCGAGACCCGTTTCCTCTGTTGCCGGTTTGCGGGTGTTCGTTCCTCCGCGCCGCCGTCTCGGATGGCGAAGGTCGCTTCGAGGAGCGGCCTGACTGGTTTCCCGTCTTTGCTGCCGCGTTTGTCTTTCCACTTTTTTTGCGTCCGCCTCTCGTGGTTTCCCTCGTGGACCGCGGGTCTTTTGTTCGTGGACCGCGGACCTTTTGTTCGTGGACCGCGGGCCTTTTGTTCGTGGACAGCGGGTCTTTTGTTCGTGGACCGCGGGTCTTTTGTTCGTGGACCACGGGTCTTTTGTTCGTGGACCGCGGGCCTTTTGTTCCGCTCTTACGTTGTGCACGTCGTGTGCGCTCTTCGCTTGTCTTGTCTCAGGAGCAGGCTCCGTGCAGCTGCAGATGCGTCAGGCTCTGGCCGGGACCGCCGAGACGGCGAGGCGACAGGCGCCAGCCTGGGTGACGCCTGAGCACCAGGCCGGAGACGCAGCTGCAGCGCCTGGACGCGGGAACCCTCCTCTGGCGCGCTCCGCGTCGGCTGCTGGAGTGACGGGAGTCGCCGCGGGAGAGCCTGCGGCGCTGGCCGCGCGGTCCTCCGCGCAGGCGCGTCCGCGTCCAGGCGGTCCGACGGATGCGGCGGCGAGTGTGCGTCCGGGAGCGGCGACGCAGAGGGTTGGCGGCCGCAACCAGATCCGCTTTTCCATGAAAGGAGGCTCGTCTGGGACTGGAAGCAAGAGCGCGACTTCGGCGGCGTTCGGCTCGAAGGCCCGCCCGGCGGCGCCCAAAACGAACGCGCCCCAGCTGCATGCAGGCGCCAGCGCGCAGGCTGGGCAGAGCGTCGTCCCTGCGGCGACGCGACCGAGTGCAGCCGCCTCGTCGGGGCTCGCGCCGTCGAGGTTGACAGGAGGTCGGATGGGAAACGCAGAGGCCGTGGGTGCCGCAGTCGGCGCGCACGCAGACGGCTACGCGGCGAAACCCGCGCGGGCGAGTGCGGCAGCGCCGAGTCAAAGAGAGGCGCCAGAAGACGCGCATGGACCGAACGCAGGCGACGGCGGGGCCGCGCATGCGGACCCGATCGGGCCTTCGGGTTTCGCTGCTGCGCCTGCAGCTGCGTGTGCCGCGGAGGAGAATGCCGCAGGCGTCGGGGGCAGCGCGGCTCCGCTGTTCTTTGTTGGGAAACTTGGACGGGAGATGACGCTCGAGGAAGCCGCGGAGTACCAACTGGAAATGACAGCTGAAGAGCATGAGGTGAGATGCGTCGTGGTGGCGGCATGGCTGTGAAGACAGGCAGCCGCCAGGACCGTGTCTTCCAGAGCGTGGGGGGCTCTTCGTGAAGAGCGAGGAACGGAGTCCTCCCCAGAAGAGCGACCGACCGTGCGTGGCTGCAAGAGAGACGCAGCAAGTCGATGTATGGAGAGAGACGGATGCGCGGCGTCAGCTACCCTCCTTCTCGTTCGTTTCTGCGCGGCTTAGAGTAGGAGTGCAGTGTGTGCGGTTTGCTTGCAGCGGTTCATGGAGCTCCAAGCGGTCTATCTCGATGACATCTAGAGGTGCCCACGAAAAGCTAGGCAGCTTGATGCCTTGCCTGTTGCGTGGTTCAAGAGAAACGCGCGAGAAAGAACGCGCCGCGCAGCCGATGGCGGCGTGCGGGGGGAGCGCTCCCGACGCCTACAAGGCTCGATGGGGAGCGACCGTCGTGCTGCTGGCTTGTTTGTGTCAGCGCTAAAGAAACGTGCAGCTGCATCTTATTTTGTGGTCCCTCCTGTTTGTCCTGGACCCAGAGTTGAAGGTCATCCTCGGTGTGAGACGGCCTGCTGCCGACGGGGGCGGCGCGACTGCAGGCGTCGTACAGACACTTCCCAAACGGGCATCGAAACGCGGTTGTTTTCAAGGCAAATCTCACGTTCAGATTTTTTTTCGTGGCTGATATTCCTCGTGGTTCTTGCTCCGCACACCGCGGTTCGAATGATGCTCGGTAGTTGTATTTGACAGGCTGGGCCCGCCGGTGTCGCTGCCCCGCATACACACAGTTCGAACTGTATGTGCGGCGGGCACGAGCTATACAGAGCGCAAGGAGAAAAGTGAGAAACTGTTTCCGGTGTGGTTTATGCGCCACTCCCGTCGATTTCGCAGACGGGTTGTCAAGTGAGCGACGCACAGGTCAGTGTGAACGGTTCTGGACCGAAAGACTGCAGCAGATTTTCGCGCAAGGCAACTGTTCCGCTGTGAGAGGGCTTTCTTCGACTTGCGCGCGAGCGGTTCTGGAACAAACGCTTCCCGACGACGGCCGCATGGTGAATCTGCTGGACTCTTCACAGGAAGCCGTCGCGTAGCCACGGACATGACACTGTGTGCCCTGAGGGTCGAGGACTGCCGAAATCGCCTTTTTCTTTGTGACGCGACTCGCCCGTCCTTCTTGCTGGAATCCTCAAGAGGAAAGGCAACTTGCCAAACGCATTTTCAGTGAAGCGGGTTAGGGAGGTGTGCTCGTGTGTCACAGTCCCGGTAGGTGGAGGCGAGCGAAAACGCCTTCTCAGATGCTAGCAGGATCAGTACCATCGTATACTGGAAGTGACAATCAATGAGACCCCAGGAGCCATGAATCACGATAAGCGCGGCTCTTCGTGACCGCGGGATGGCAAAAAGCCACACGAGAGTAACACTTCTATCTGGTGAGAGGAGCAGACTGGTCCTGCAGTTCCAGCTGCCCGACTGCTAACCTGGACTTGTTCGCCCACACTCACGCTCTGGGTGTACGGAAGAGAAAAACGTCCCCTTTCGTCGAGTGTATAGCCACTGGCTCAGCGGTGTCTATATACCTGCAGGGTTACTAGAACCATTTAAATGTAAGTAGAAGATATGTAAAACTATTATAATACAACATATAAAGGGCAGCAAGGAAGACCAGCACTGAACGCCCGGTTTCGGTTCGGCACAAAGAAAGCAGCGGGGCGGTTGCGGACACACAGTCCCTAGCTACAAACTTTCTTTACACGGTCGCTTCACCACTTCTTACCCTGTCCTGCGTACAAAGCCGGCACAAGAACATACATGTCTTAGCTAGACCACGGAGCGTTGTTGTCACATTGTAAGCAGATACTGTCTCTGTGCAAATCTCCGGGAGATACGTGCCGTTTTGGCAAGCGGCGAACCAGACCGCGGCGAACGCGTCTTCCGACCTGAAAGAAAAGATGTTTCCCGAGCAACCCTTGGCGAGGCCTATGCGGCGCGTGTGTCTGTTCCTGACAGGGCGTGAAGATCACTGGATATTCGTGTGTTTGCTGTCTCCGTAGAACGGCCGCTTGTCGACGATCCGTAGACACAAACTCGAAAAAACTGCCAGAGAATCGGTATGACACAGACCGCTCTCTCTCGTCAGCAGGGATTGCCTACGAAACCCGAGGAGCAATAACGGCAGGCGCATCTTCGGTGTCTGGGACACTTTTCGCGTATTCTTGTTAGCCGCTCTGTCATCCTCGCGTACTGTGTCGGCCGGTTTCGCGCACGGCAACGGATCAGGAGAGGAAAAAACGAACAGAGGGAGGAAAAAAGGGACTGGAAGTTCGAGAGGGCTGGACTCCGGGAGTGCGTTCTTTCCGGTTTTCCGCCGCGGAGGCTTCGTAAACTTTGCACGACGCAGCAACACCCAAACTCGTGCGCCTCTCCCTTTCCGAACATAGCCTCTCAAAGGGAGAGAGAGAGAGCGGTTCCCCGTGCTTTGTGCGGCCAAGACGCGCGCCCGCTCTCCACGTGTCACTTTTTGGTGTCTCCACCCAGCGAACTTCCGCGTTTCTCCCTTTCCCCTTCCCCCTCGAGTCGAGAACCCCGAGAAACTGAGTTGGTCTCCCTCTGTTCACGATGACTGACGGCTTCTGTTTGATGTTTCGCACACCGTTTTTTTGTGCGTCACCTCGTGAGCGGCGGCCGTACACCTAACTTTCTCGGGACTGTCTCCGAAGAATTTCTCTTGGCCGATTCAAAGGTTTCGTCTATTCGAAGTTGACTGCTTCGTGCTTTAGGTCTTCTGCTGCATCGCGGAACACCTCACGCGATTGTCTAGCGCTCCTTCCTTCTCAAGTTGCGGCGTGGATTCCCGTGCAACCGTTCTTGAGGCCGGGGATCGCGCGGTCGCCTGGACAGCTTTTCGCCACGGAACTGGACGAGCCGAAGACCGACGAACTCCCGTTTTCCTTTTACCCTTTCTGCCGGGCCGGCCCATACTGCGGTGACGCGCTGGAAACCGTCGTTTTTCCTCGGAAAGTTAAAAGACACCGGGACAGCACGCATTTCTCACCGCGTTCGTCCTCCCCAGACCGAGCTCCCCCTCCAGAGTTCTGTCTTGTCCAGTCCCGAAATACTCCTCGCGCTTTGCACGCGTCTCTCTTGCACGGTTTTTGACCGTTTGCCGTGTTCCTTGGTTCTCCTTGCAGCGGGCGAGCGCCTCGGGATCGCGTGTTTCCCGTCCGTTTCTCCCCAGGAACCGACGGCTCTCGGCTTTCTCTCGGAGTTCCACACTCGGCGGCGACGGGCTTTCCGCCTGTCCACGGACTGCTTCTCTTCTTTTGCCGTCGGACCATCACGCACAACGTCGACGCCTCTGCGTGGCCTCGAGTGCTACCGTACTCTTTCCCCGGCAGACCAGTTTTCCGTCTGTGTTCTCCTCCACTGGCGTTTTCCTGCTGGTCCGAACCTGCTGCATCCGCCGCAAAAGAATCCAATCGTCCGTACCGTTTTCGCCCCTCTCATTTGCCTCCCCTTCCCGGCCTCCGAGCTAGCTGTCTCCGCCCCTGGCCCAGGTGTTTCCTCGCGTCGTCGCCATGTCTTCCCTGGCGGCTGCTCCGGCGGATTCCGCCCGAAGCGCTCACTTTGCGCCGCAAGAAGCGAATCCGAAGAACCCGACCCCCTCGCAGGTGCGCTTGCCCATGCGAGCGGGAAGCGGCGAAGACAACGGTCGCAAAGCGAATACACTCGACCCCGAGCTGAGATTCATATCCGACAGCCCTCCCTCGCCCACCGACGGCTCGCCGACCAGAACGAAGACGGACGTGCTTCCGCGCCCGGCACTCACGCAACGAGGCATGACGGGAGTGCCGCGACACACCATGAAAAAAGGCGGACGCTCCTCAGTCGAGGACGCGTCCGCAGCCGCTGCGCTCCTCAGGGGCGTCGTCGACGAAGTCGACGTCGTCCCGAAAGGGTGAGAGAACACAGAAAGTTTTTGAGGACGAAGGCGCGCTCTGCCCCGGACCTGGGGGGGGGGGGGGGGGGGGACCGACGGGGCAGACGAGCTGCAGGGGAAGAGAGATTTTGTGACACGAGAGAGCGAGCGCCGGAGAAGAGAGAGGGAGACGGCGAAACCGTTTGCGAGAAAAGAGAGAAGACGGATGCTCCCTCTCCAGCAAAAAGTGCCGCCGGTCTGTTCCCGTCCCGGCCCATCTCGGACCTTTTGCTTTCTGCCTGTGCGTGTGTGTCCGCCTCGAACGATGCGTCGCGTTCTCGAAACTCGGGCGTTTCCTGTAAGCGCCGGCGACCGCCTCTCGGTGTCTGTGTCTCTCTCAGCTACTTGAACTACTGGAACGAGCGCGTGGATGAAGAACAGGTCGAGGAGTTGGGAGAGAGCGAGGAGTTCGAAAGAGTGTACATGGAGCAGCAGGCGAAGCAGCTTCCCTTTCGTACCTCGACGACAGAGTGGACGATGAACACCGCCGCAGGTGGGCGAGCGAAGAGGCGAAAAAAGACACGCGAAAGACGGAGGATACACTCACGTGCCGATCGAGACGCACGTGGAGAGGCGAACACGGGAGTGGGGGTCCACACACACACACGCACGAGCGGGCTCGCAGAGCGCGACGCCTGCTTGCGGTGAAGACACATGCCTGGCGAGAAACGCATGCACATCCCTCGTGAAACAGCGAGGAGAGATACAAACAGGCAGAAAGGTCCCCTTATATACGTACGTCTGCCTATGCATGCAAAAAGGTGTTGATCCGCGCGTGTACGCAGAGCGCGCTTCGAAGCCGCGTCTTTCTGTTTGCGATCGCAGGCACGATGGTGTGCGTCATGGCATGGGGGCCGATCATGATGGTTTTGTGCTTCGTTGTCGGCGGCGCTCTCGGCTTTGGCTTCGCTATTGCGCACGACCTCTGGCGGATGCGGAAGAAGGAAACGGCTGCCACGAAACAAAAGGTGAAGACTCGCATGCACCCCAGACTCGAAACGTCTCCACGCGGGGGCACCCCCCGGCCTTGAAGTGCGAACCTCGCGAAAACTTCTCCCTCCCCGATGTGCACGTGCATGCGTGGACTTCTTTCTGTAGAGCGGGACTGCAGTCACGTGGTTCTCGAGAAAGCGCAGTGCTGCCCTCGTCTGTGCCTGGCTGGCGACGCTGGCGACTCGCGGCTTCCCGGTGGTTTTCTTTCAGCAAAAGCTCGACCAGCTCATGCGCTGGGCCGATTTCCACTTCCCGTCGAGTCAGAACCAGCTGCAACTCATCTTCAAAGTCATACTTGAGTACCAGGTGAGGCCCGCTCGCTCCGTTCACTTGGACAGGGTCCAGATCACTTCTTCTGACGCGTGGTTCTCGCTTCGCTTCGAGTCTCTCCTGCCTTTCCCTGTCGCCTGCTCGCCACCGGCGGTCTCTTTTGCTTCCTCGTGCGCCTCCGTCTTCGCGCGCCAAACACCCTCGCGTGAACGCAAAGATCCTCGGCGTGTCGCCTTCGCCGGGGAGTGTGCGCCTCCGTCCTCGCTTTTCTGCCTGGAGCTTCTCTGCTGCTGACCTCGCACACGCAAGAGTCTGCAGGCGTTTCCGGGACCGCGCCGCGCGACACTCTGGGCGTGTTTCCTGAGGCGTCTCTCTCTCTCTGCGCTCCGGTCGTTTCTGTCTCGGCTGTCTGCTCAGGTCTTGGCCCGCCTCGGCGCCTTCTCGAAGACGGCGCGCGCGCAGCTGAAACTGCTCTACGCCTTTCTGTCAGTCGCCGTCACCTCCGGAGACAGTCTGCTTTCCCGATAACCTCTCGAACCGCGCGCCGCACTGGCAAGAGCGAGACTTCGTTAGCTAATATCTACCCACATATACTCACAAGTCGATCTGCGCAATCGTGGATACAAATATACATATATATATATATATATATATATATACATGTACATATGTACGTCTGTATACGTCTAGGTTTCGCTCGATATGGATCTATCCATCGTTACATGCATAAATTTAACTCGCAAGGGATCTGCATCCGCCTTTTGTGTCGTGGGAGAGCACGTGGATTTGGCGGGGTGCGACGTGTCTTGGGACCGTTGGTGTTTCCTGCGGTCTCTCGAAACTGCGAGAGTGCTTGCTTTGCGGGAAACTTGTGTTCAGATCCCGCGACGACGTCGGCCGCTGTCTCTGGCTGTACTTGGATTTCTTTGAAGGACACTTCCGCATCATGACGCGCAGCGAAATCGCCATGTGCTCCCTCGTCTGTTCAGTCAGCGTGGAGTGCGTCAAAAGCTTGCGGTGAGAGCCTCGAAAAACGCATCGCGTCTCGCGCACGGGCTCGTGCCTCTGAAAACGTGGCGTCTCAACACGAGCGCCATCCTGGAACTCTCAGGCGCTGTACACGCGCACGCGGCACACAGGCTAGATCAGAGTTTCCTTCACCCGAAACCGAGATGCATCTGGCAGTGCCGTTTCTGTCGATGAGAGAAGGCGTGCATTCCTGGCTTCTCACACATTTTCCTTCCGAAGTCCCGGCGTCTAGCCGAGGCGCGAAACCCGCCAGAAACCAGTCGAAGGCAGGGGCCCCCTGCATGCACTTCACACGCCCATACACAAGTATATATATATATGTATATATACGTGTGTATATATATGTTTGTATATATATATATATATATGTATGTATATATGTATATATATATATGTTTACGTGTGCATGTGTAGGATTCGTGTAAAAGTGGGGGTTTGAGGTGGACTGGCCGTTTTCCTTTGTCTTTTGCAGCAAGAAGAAACCTCCTCCAGTTATGGTCCGAATGATGCATCTGGTAGAGGACCCGATGGCGCAGCGCATCTTCGACACTGGGAAGAACGCTGCGGCTTTCCGAGTTCGACAGGTGCGGTTAGATTCATCGACTGGCGTTTCCGCTTTCTCTTATACCTGCGTGTGCGGCTGCCTGAAGAAGTGGGACGGGTCACGGCACATCCCGTTCCCGGAAATGCGAAAAAGTGCCGAAACACGAATCCACGCACATATAACGCAGATATTCGTATATGTTTATTCGTATATGTATATTCATATATGTATACATATTTATATATCGGCGGAATGGATAGGTGGAGCCTCTTTGCACACCTTGTTTCTGCAGGAGAGTCGAGATCCACCTCTCTCGTCATTGGTGTAATTCGGTCTGTGCATGCCCCCTCTCTCCGTAGATCCAGAGTTTCGTGAGAGTTGTAAATACACGAGTAGACGGGTGCGAGTGATTTTGCAAATTTCTGTCGCCATGAATTTCCATTTTTGAATGGTAGCACGGCCAGCATATCTCGAAGCCTTTCTTGCGTGTGGAGCTTCGCGTGTCTTTTCCAAGAAAAAAACGGCTGTTGGAGAGGTTGCCGCCACCACTTCCCGTCGGTTTTCGGGCTGAGACTTGCCGCACGTTTTGCGCGACTGCGCGCTTCTCGGCGGGGTGTTTTCAGGACCAGAAACTCAAAGAGATGGACGCTATCATGTACGCCGACGCCGCGAAGGAGGTCCAGCGCCACATTCTGCGCGGTGGCGAGCTCCTCGACTGTAAGCACTTCTTTGCGGCTTCTTCGCGGCTTATAAACGGCGAACGCGGAGGGGCGTCTGAGGGGATGCGGGCCCACATCTGAACGCGGCCGGAGGCTGTCGAGAGGAGGCTGAAATAGAGGAGACACGCAGACTCACCAAACGGCCGAGTTGCGAGTGCCCGTGCAGCAGTCTCTCTCTGGATAGGCCCCATGCTCCCCTCGTCTTTATCGGCTGACCCTGTCGCGTTCTCAGCGCACCACGCCACTGCGGCTGACGCGCCTCGCGAGTCCGATGAAGAGACGGAGGAAGAATCCTCGGAGGCTGCGGACCGAGACAGCGAATCCGTCAGCGCGCTCGACGGAGGTGCGGCCCGCAGCACGCATCCTGGCTCCATCGCACCCTTCGCCACGACCGGCGACCTCACCCGGGAGGGGACCAGCGCCGCGGTCTCGGGAGTCTCCCTCCCCTGCCCCGGCTCTCCGAGACCGCCCAGCGAAGCTGGCGAAGAACAAGACGCTCTTCAAAGAGTGTCGTCGGCTGGCGGCGTATCCCCAAGCTCAGGCGCAGCAGAAGTAAGGGAAACAGACAGATACTTTGTTTCTCGATCTATCCATATATCTACCTATACATCTATCTATATATCTCTCTTTATATCTATCTATATTTCTATCTGCATCTATCTATATCTATCTGCATGTATCTATATCTATCCATATCTATCTGTATCTATCTATCTGTATAATGAGATGTGTTTATGTACACCTTATATTACGTCGACGACGCTTCATACATCCCTATATCTCTATATAGACTATATAGACTATATATATATATATATGTATGAGCCTATATATATATATATATATCTGTATACATGTATAGGTGGAGTCGTTGGTGTTTTGTGTCTGGTGCAGTTGCGTGCTTTCTCTTTTTTCTCTTTTCTTGGACCTGTTTCTTTTCCAGTTTTCCGGGCGGCCTCAGCTGTGGCTTCCTCTCGCGATCTCGGTTCATGTCTCGCGCCGTTTCTGTCGCTCGCTTCTTTCGCAGGCGGCGCTGTTGGGCCCTCTGAAGCCTCTCGACAACTTCAATCTCGCGCTCTCGCCGACGCCGGCAGATTTCCACGCGACCGCTCCGACGTCTGGCCTCGCGTCGGGCGTCGCTGCACACGGGAGCGAGCGAGGCTCGTTGGTCTCCCGCGGTGTAACTGCAGCGGGGCCGGCCTTCTCGCGCTTCAACAGCCGCGCGACGCGCACGGGCGCCGCGGGCGCAGAAGCGTCCGCCGCAATGGTCCTTTCCAGTCAAAGAGGCTCATTCGCCTCCGAAGCAGGTAAGGGGGAAAGATCGAGGCGCGCGAGGCACAGGGACGAGCGTCTGGGGCCGGAGAGAAGAAGAGAAGATCGCGAGGACGAAGAACAAGAGAGCGTGGACGTTGGGCAAGAGGAGGCAGAGATAGGGCGAGAAGGATAAGGGAAAAAAGAGAAGGGAAGGCGGGTCGCGGTCGGTTTTAGGGAGACAGAGGCAGAGAAACACCTACGTGACGAAAGGAAAAGGCAGAAACCATACACATACACCTGGAAGCGTCCTTCGGTAGACACAGACACAGCTTCCTACGTATAAAATAATATATATATGTAGGAATATATGTGTGTATATATATGAGATATAAAGCTGTAGAGAAATCGAAAGAAAACCTGGTTTCTTGTTAGCATTGTTTCTTCCCGAGACAGTCTTTTTAAAACGTGTAATTCTGTTTGTCCGAAAGGTAGTATCAACTACACAATAAAGGACTATTGGAAGCTAGCGCGGTCCTCTGTAACGGACTGCACTATTTTTGTGGTAAACCTTTTTTCCTGACTCGTGCCACATATTAGAGCGTTTATTTCCGGCAACGGTAGCGCTAAATTTTTCAGTTTTCGAGGGTCGGTGGTCAGAGAAATGAGAGTCACAAATGGGTAGCGTTTGTAGCGGGAGGAGTCCAGCTTCAAAGAGTCTTGTCCTGTAAAATGTCTGAATCTCTCCACTACCACGTCTGTTTCACTCTTTGTTTTTTGAATCGTGTGCACAGGAATTTGCCGAACGTATTATGTATGATCAAGTGCTTTCTTTTTTCCAAAACACAACTCCAGGTGTATACGTGTGTAGCTGTTCTCTTGGCCGTTTGGAGTGGAACGACCAAGGCGCTTCTTAATTTCCGTCTCATGCGTCTTTTCTTTCAAAGTCGGTCAGCATCCGCTCCCGTTTGTGCCCCCCTGAGACAGAGGTTGTTCTGAGCGCGTCCGTTTTCCGACGAGTTGTTTTCTTTTCAGGAGACGAGCAGAGCCCGCGACTCCGCCGCAGGCAACGCTCTTCCATCAGCCATAAGGATTTAAAGAAAACCGAAAGTAGGAAAAACGAGAAAAGGCGTCTCTCCCGCAACGAGCCTCTCTTGTATTCTCTCCTGATTGTTCTTGTGTTCTCTCCTTGCTCCGGTTCGATACCGTGTTGCTCATCGCGCTCAACCAACCGAGGTCGAGGAGTTTCTTCTGGCCGCGCGTGTCCTCTTTCTCTTCTTTGTCACTGTCCCCATTCTCTTCTTTCTCTCTCTAGTTCTTCCCCTTTCACTTTCTCGAGCCACGTGGGACAATCAGCACACCTGGGGTTTCTTCTCTGTCCTGTATCTCCCTTTCCTCGCCGTCTGCGACTTTCCCTTTCGTGCTCCTTCCGCCTTTTCACGCGCAGTTTTCCCCTTCTCTTCTTGCAATCGCCCACGTGGATCACATCCGCGAGAGGCGGGCACTCCTGTGTCACAGAGACTGTCCGGGTTTCTGTTTTGCTCATTCCACTGACGCACACTTTTCCATTTGTTCTTCAGCTGGCCCTCCGAGGCTGTTCAAGTCGTATCAAGATCTCGTTGATTTCGACGTTAACCTCAAACACCAGACGCCGATGTAAGATCCGCGAAACGTCAATCGCTCGTTTGCCCGCCGTCTCTGCGTGTCTTCCGCTGGTTCTCCTATCGTCCCTCCTCTGTCTCCGACCTGCTGTCCTTCTCTTTCTCTTCCTTGCATCCTGGCACTTCCAACTCGTCTCCCGCCCGCTAGCGTTCTCGTCCTCCACTTCTCCTTTTCCGTCTCGGAAACCTGGGGCGCATTCCCTGCCTTTTTGTCTTCAATTCAGTACTTCTCTTTCCCCATCGCGCGTCCTTCTTCCCTACTCGACCGTGTCGCGTTTTCTTCCCCTCGTGCGCCTGCTTCTTCAACCCCCCCCCCCCCTCCTTGGCGCTGTCTCTTCAGCGGTCGTTCCACTTTCTCGCGGGCCGCGTGTTGTGTGGTTCTCTCTTGCGAGTGAAATCTCTCTGTCTCGCGCCTCCGCGTTTTGCACTTTCGCGTTTTCTCGCTTTTCCCCTCGTGCGTGCGTCGCAGCGGGCTGTACGAGTTCGAATTTCTGGACGAGAAGAAGCCGCAAGACCCGAACGATCCGAACTGGGAGTTGGTCGTGGACCAGAAGGCAATTAAAGTCTACAAATTCATCTCACCCAACTCGCCGGTTGTCCTCGTGAAGGCCTACGCGGAACTCGACGGCATTCCCATGCCAGTTCTTTGCCACGAAATCCGCGACATCTCCATGCGTCTCCAGTGGTGCGTCTACATGTGAAAAACCGACATGGGTACTCAAGCTTTGCCTTTGCACTCGCCATGATAGGCACTTGGAAGACCCGTTCCTGATGCTCGTTTGCACCGATTTCTCGGGTCTATCTCTTCTTCGTTTTCAGCCAAGACCCGCAGCCTCCATCCGCAGTCACATCTACACGGGAAAGAATGTGCATGCATGGCTCACAGTTGCATCTATACATATTTACACCGACATATATATACATGTATATCTATCTATCTATCTATCTATCTATCTATCTATCTATCTATATATATATATATATATATATATATGTGGGTATGCCGACGAGGTTGTGTGAAAGACTTGTTGGCCTGTGACACACCGGGAGTTTGGCTCTGTAGAGACAAAGCTTGCACGTGCATCGGCGGGTTTTGCAAGGCTTCTCTGCACTTTTTTTCTCCAGGGATTCGACTTTCGAAGATTACCGCGTCATCGAACCTAACGTCAGCCACAACGAAATCATCTACTGCCTCATGAAGGCTCCTTTCCCTGTTTCCAACCGAGACTTTCTTCAGGTGAGACGTTTTGTTCATGCGCTCACATTTGCCTAAGAACCATATGTGGGAATAAAGGCATACGCCCATATATATATATATATATATATATATATATTTGCATGCGCATATGCATATATTTGGATGTGTATTGATATCAGCTTACCACTACATACATACGTCTGTAGCCACAAAAAGAACTGTCGGGAAATTTGATGTCTGTGTTCCGTGAGAAAGGGCTGTGCAAGAAAAGGAAGGAGGCGAGGGGTGAATTGCTACGATTCGTGGATCTCTGTCCTCTGTCTTCTCCTACACACATGCACGTTTTGTATCTGCGTCGTTCCGTTGTGATTCTCTCCACACAAATACACCTACTTCTGCGTGTCCGTTTTATCTGGGTGTGCTACCATGTGTTACTCGCTACTGATGTATCTCCCTGGAGTTGTTGTTCTGTCTACCGACATGTGCAATGCGCGTATATACGTAGCAACTTATACTTCCAATTTCCATTTCCATGGCCGGGATCTGCAAAGAGCATGCGCGTGGCAAATGACGGACTAGGCGCTCGAATCTCCGAGTCTGCGCATCGTTTATGCGAGTTTCCCGTGCACGTTACACCTCGGCGGCGCTTGTGCACCTTAGTGTATTCTCCTTTCCTGGGACCCGCTTTTCCGCTTTTCTGCGTCCTTTCCAGTGGAGACGAACGGAGGTCGACATGGAAGCCGGCGTCGTCAAAATGCTAATGCGGTAAGTCTTGTTTTTCTTTCTCCACTTCAACGCGTGCATCGACATAAATATACAAGCATCTATATACCTGTTTATTTCATGCATGGTTTCCTCTATTGATAGATATAAAGGGATAGCTGCATGAACAGAGTCTTGCGTAGACTGTACAGATGTGTACATGCACACACGTATCCGTATTTGCATGCTTGCATATATGTAGATATATGGTTGCATGCAGACAATGTGTGTTCGACATGCAGTCAGACGCGTTTTTTCACTGAGGATCCAGAGCAAGCCCTTTCCTTCCTGCTTGGAGCCGAGAGCGCCGGCGGAAATCTGGATTTGTCTCGGAACTGGAAAGTCCGGGTTTTTTTTCTTCACTGTCTCTGCATTGGTTCAAAACGCAAAAACACTCGAGGCGGCTCCTGAGTTGCCTCGATTCTTCGCTTCTCCCCACTTTGCAAACGCTCTGAATCGCATCTTCCTCTCGTTCGGAGTTCCTGCGTTTCGTCGCAGGCAAAGAGAGCCTTTCCCAGTGTTTTAACCCATCTCACGTGTTACATCTGACGGTGAACGATCGTTCCTAACTGAATTTTGAAAACATAACAAGGGAGTAATGGGCCGACATACGACGGCTAATGTTGGGTTTGAGTAGCCTGCTGCACTTTCCACATTGGTGCTTGGTGTGTTTCTGTTCTCAGGTCCGCGTCTCACCCGTCGATCCCGGAGCGTCCGGGCGTCGTCCGTGCCGAAACCATCTTATCTGGTATGTTCCTTCGTGCGGAGTTTCGACGCCTCGCGAACCCCGCTCTCCTCAGAAGGGAAAAACACGAGGGAGAGAGCGCGATGCTGTCTTAAACTCGTCTACTCTTGTGTTTGCTGATTCACACCCCACACACCAGGAAACGCGCGAGGAAAACAGCCTAGGAGAGGCGTAGAGGCGCCTGCGGTGGTACTTCGCCGTACCCGCGCGTAAAACGTGGAAGGGCCGTTTCGTTCGTCTCGTCCGTGGATTTGTCCCTCGTGGAGCTGCTGGAGAGACTGTCGATCTCGGGCAGACTCTTCCTCTAGCGACACAGCCGTCCCAGTTGTCTACGACCTCCGAGACGACGCCAATCCAGTGGCTCTGGATCAACCGGGTTCTCTCGTTGTGGGAACTGCGTCTGGGGCGGCGGGGGACTTCTTGAGAAGAAAAAGGATCTAACTCCTTCAGAAAACACTGTATTTATATAGATACCGTATATCTCTATATCTATATATATGTACATGGATATGCATGTGATATCCATATCTAGGAGAGGATAATGGCGACGGTAAGCGGGATTTTGGAGGGTGTAGTTCAGTGTCTGTTGAGGGGTTCTGGGTTCTGCCTGTCCGTGCCCGAACTCGCGTTTTATTGGACAAAGTTGCTCCTGGGGAACTTGAGGCCTGTGTGGAGAGTCGCCGTCACGCCAGTTCTCGCCTTTTTTCCCGTCTTTCATCCGCAGGGTACATCATGGAGCAGAGAGGCCCGAACTCGTCCTCCCTCTTCATCGTCGCGCAAACGGATGTCAAAGGTCTCATTCCCAAGGTAAGCTTTTTTTAAAAAAGAAAGGAATCTTTTTTCCACCGGCACATGTGTCGATAAGAAAGTGCGAAAACCCGCCAAGGTAGTGAGTGCTTCTTAGGAGACCTCTCCGGTCAGCCCGAGTAGATGCCCGAGTCACATAAATGTATATATATATATATATATATATGTATACGTGCATGTGCTGAAGCATGGAGTTCTGCGTGCTATGCATAATATATATATATATATATATATATATAGTTACGAATGTTGTGGGCTCAGCAGATGTGTGTGTTTGTCGGTGGCGCTTGCGTTGTTTTTGAGAGTCATGGCGTGCGCGCAGTGTGTGCGGATCTCCTTTCCTCCTGCGTGTGCCTCGGCTATGCGGGCGAGGACACCCCCTCGGGAGGGACACGGTCTGTTTCCACGTGTTTCCCTCGTCTGTAATTGCGCCGTGCGTGCGTGGCTGTTTCGTTTTTCAGTGGGTGGTGAACACGACGGCCGCGCGCGCGCCGGTGGGCTGGGTTGACAACTTGAAGAAGGCGTGCGCGAAATACATGAAGGAGCACGGGACGGACGTTCCCCCGTCTTCTCTCGTCTCTTCGTGAGCGCAGAAACACGTGTCGCGGAAGAAGAAGGGAAAGCGAGAGAGTTTCGGGAAAAAAGCAGGAGTCAACACACGGCGGCGTTTTGCAGCACGCGGGATCCTGCCTGTTTGGAGATGTGAAATGCGGCCGCAAACGAGGCTTGAAACGCCGTTCAGTTTGTTCCGCGCGAGGCCGAGGCGATAAGAAAGATAAGCTCCACCGCTTTCCAGGAAACGCCGTGTCTTTCACTCTGTAACGCGAGTGTCCCCCTCTCCGCACATATGCCGGCCTCGGCAGACCTCTGGCTTTCGCTCACGCACGCTTACGCGTGTGGTGAGCTCTACATATCCGGGTGCATGCACACGCGGGCATACACAGAGGTCTGTGTGCATGTGGAGAAGGGATCGATCTGTGCGCTGCGTTCGCCAGTGGCTTCATTCACTGCATGCAGGCGCGTCTGCCTCCCGCCTCGAAATGACGGGAGGAAACAGTTTGGTGTAGAGGGTACCTGAAGAGGCATTTATCGGTCTTTCTCATGAGCGGGAACTTTGTCAAAGCGTTCGTCGCACCGTTTTCGTTTGGCGTTTTCATTTCGCAGTGAGGTCGAAAGGCTCACGTGTTTACCCCGCGGCAGTGGCATCAGTCTGGGGGTGTGTACGCACGCCGCACGCGTTCGGGGTCACAGACACTGAGCATCTTCAGTTCATTTTTCAAATTGAACACAATTCGCTCGACTTCTTCTTGAGTCAGACCGAGGGCAGCCAAACGACGGGTGTCGCCCTCCGGGCAGTACTGCGACAGCCACACACGAATCTGGTTTCCACGCCAGCGACGGTAGTCGTGAACAGAGAGGAAGCTGTTCTCTTCCATAAACGGTTGAGCTCGCGCGTTTAGATACTCCGGCCATGGGACTGCGGCATCCAGCAAGACAGCGAGTTGTATCGATCTGGAACACGGAAATCCTGCTTTCGATACTGGTCCCTGATTCCACATCGCGTCCGTTTGCGCTCCGGATGGAGAGGCGAGCAGGAAGGGACATGCAGATCGCGCAGCGTTCATGCACGCCGAGACAGAAGAGAAAGTATCGAATTTCATCGAACGAACCGTCTTGTTGTTTTCCTCGGAGGCAGGTCCGAGACGGAGGGCTTCAGAAGAGAGATCGAAGTGCATCGCAGCGCACCGAGTGCACTCTGCACTGGCTGCGTCAACAAAACACCCCGCTAACAACGCGTGTGCGAATGCAGCTTCGTTCGAAGGTTCACCCGCGCAGTTTAGACTGTGTTGTGCTTGTATAGGGCTAGCGTTTTCACCCGGCGCCTGTTGGACGCCAACACCGGCGGGTGTTTCTAGAGCAGAAACGGTCACCTTTTGCCTCCGCAACGCAGCGCCAGGGAATGCAGGAGCGAAGGCAAACAACAGCGCCAGCGAGACAGTAGCCTGCTGCTGCGGAGTCAGTCTCCCACCCTGAGATTCTTCCGCGTGGCTTCCACCGCTCGTTTCCTCCACAATTCTTAAAAGTCGTGCGAGGCGGCCAAAGGTGCTGAAACGCCTCCACGGCGCGCTGTACATCTCGCACAAGACTGTCCAGTGTGCGCTTTGAACGGCCTCGGGTGTCCCTATCAGCATAGACACTGCCGCGTGGAAGGCGGCGAACAGAAGCTTCAGATCTTCGCGGGAGACCCCTAGTCTCAGAGCCTGAACACCGCGGAGAGTCGTCGAACTGAGTTTCGTAGACGCCTGCGCCCGGGCCAGTGCAGCCGGTTCTGGGGCCGGAACGGATACATCCGCAGTACACGACCTCGCTCCCCCTTGAGACGTTTCGGTCTTTTGGTGGCTTGTAGACCGATGATGCGAGGGCGCCTCCCGAGAAGCGCCTCCCGTTTCCAGAGCAGAACAGGCGTCGCGTTTCCAGATCCCGCCCGGATTCGCGGGAGGGAGAGTCGGAATTTCGACGAGCAGCACAGGGCGATGGTTCCGTTTCGCTCTTTCAGCGTTGACGAACTGGCCCCCGCTGACCGATTCCGCGCTAACAACAAGTGCATCGAAGTCGAGGTCTCCAGCGGGGCCGAGAGGGTCTCCGATGCGATACAGACAAATGGCGACCGGATGTTCTCCTGGGTCGCGGTTTCGTTCTCCCCGTTCGTCTTTTCCCCGGCACGCACTCAGCGCCGGAAAGTCGACAGCGTCGCTCCACACGGCAGCGAAGCAAGACTCTGCCAGTCTGCAGTTCGCGGCGGCCGCCTGATCGCCGCACGGCGCGCGAGAAAAACAAGACCAAGCTTGAGTCGCCTGGGCATATGCGTCACGCCACAACCTTTCGATTTGCTCTCCGTCCTCGCTCGAATCCTTGCCTAAAACGCCCTCTGAGAAGCCCAGCTCCTCGCAAAGAACCTGTGCGGTGTAATTGAGGAAGACGCACGAACGGCCGCTAGCCTGGAGAAGCAGCGCAAGGAAGGCTGCTGCTGACCGGCTCCGAAGACAAAAGGGTTCGATCCCCGACGCCATGGCGAGGTACGCGTCCGTGACCTTCCTCGAAATCAAACTTCCTGACGTCACCGCAAGTCCCACTCTCTGCCTCGCCAACAGCGCGGCTGCCATCAGCAGAATTTTGTGACCCGCGTGCAGGCGATCAAATGCGCCGGCGACCA
Organism: Neospora caninum Liverpool; assembly: GCF_000208865.1. NCBI lineage: Eukaryota > Apicomplexa > Conoidasida > Eucoccidiorida > Sarcocystidae > Neospora > Neospora caninum. Next base: position 1,086,335 of record NC_018395.1, on the reverse strand, counting down.
CGACGTGGTTCAGGAATCCATCCTTGTTTACCACTCGACACAAAGGCACGACGGAGTCTTGCGAGGCCGGCAAAGACGCGTCGCCTGCAGGCAGGAAGGGTGGCTGTTCGGCGGGCGGCGCAGCTGGAGCTACCTGTGAAGCGGGAATAGATACGCGTATTTTGTCAGCGAATGCGTCTGTGGCATCGCGACTTTCCGGATCGTTCGAGCAGCCATACTGACATACGAGACACGGCGGGACGCCTGACGAGTCCAAAGAAGCACGTGAACGCCGCGCGGTCTCTGTCGTGTCAGGACTTCCGACGTTCTCCGATGATGACCGGGGCTCATGGCGAAACGGGGTTCTGTTAAGCAGAGAAGAACGTAACGCGTTTGCCGCGACAACGGAATTTCCCGAAGCGGAAGCTAAAGCATCGCGTGGAAAAGACTGCAGCGAAACCTGGTCCGGTGGAGTTGTCGCCGCCGCACATCCACAGACTGCCGGCGTGACGGTCACCTGATCCAGAGAAGACGCTACCGTTGGCTTTGAAAAAACACACTCTGCACGCAGAGACCCGAGCTGTACTCCGTCTGAGGCAAGAATGGCTTGGACGGCGGGGTCTAGACAAATTCCCTGCACGCTCTGTTCATCGCCCACGGAGTGGGCGAAGCTCGCGTCAGTGAGAGCGAAATGAGGATCGACGAAATTCACAAGCATCGCACCGTGCTCCTCTGTATTCTTGGTGGCTGTGGCAGACTCTGTGGCTACCTCCTTCGCAGCTAACAAATAGTCGAGTGGGAGTTGCGGTGTACGGACAGTGGGGAAAGCACGAAGGTGGGTGCACACGGCATTGAGGAAGTTTTCCCGCCATCCTCCTTTTTCTGGCACTGGAACAGCAAACACTTCTGGCCTGCTTTCTACCGATGACAGCAAACCGTAGATACGGTGAATCAAGCGAAACACGCAACAGCATAGCCACGAGGGCGTCTCGGCTGCCGGGCATGGACCCGCCTGACGCGAGAATGCGGCAGTAGTCGTGCCTGCACGCTTCCTCCCTTTTTCTCCCCTGTCTGTATCGGGGGAGGGAAAGGGCCAGCTGATCGGCAAACATATGTAGAGAAAGCCTCTTGTCGCCTTCCTGGCAGCGAGAAGAAACGTAACCAGTTCCTCTGAAAGAAGACTGCCTTCGGCCGGCCGCTCGTGTTGCACAGTTACGCGTTGGCCAGCATTCTGAATGTCTTTCCGGTCCGGCGGCGCTGCACGGTGTGAAGACGAATGAAGGGAACAGAACTTAGTGTGCTCATTTTCGGTCCACATTGAGGCTCGGCAAGCCTCTGCAGAGAGGACGACGCACGACGCATTCTGTGACAGGAAAAGCGCCTGTGCTCGAAACTGGGCACAGGCTGCCATGACGTTCGGCCGGTTTCCCGCCTGTCCTGGACAAAACGCGCAGGCTACATTCCAGGAGACAAATTCTTCGTTGGAAAGGGGTTTCTCCAGACTTCAAAAGAGTCGACGGGAAAGTATTGGGAAAGTGTTTTCCTCAACTTGACTGCGTCGACGCCGCAGCAGATCTTGCGCAAAAGCCTCGAACCGGTGCATGTGTGCTGCACATGCGTGGCAGCCACGAGACAAAAAACGAACGAGCGCGGTGCAAAAGGATGATATCAGGAAACTTGATGAAGGTAGTGCCTGCACATAAAAATGCAAACAGAACCGAGAGCCGTAAATTTGCGGTCAGAACTAGCGTCGTCCAACGTTCGAAGCACTACACAAACGTGTCACCACACGGTTCGCAGAACAACCAGCCGCCCAAGGGACAGCAAGGAATCTTCACGTCTTGTCAACTGTAAGCTACATGCTTTTATAAGACAGTTTTACCTTGGAATGCAGACTCATTCCCTGGAATAGAAGATGGGCAAGATCCACCGGTAGCCGACTTTCTGATTCACGCGCTCCTTGCTTCGCATGTTTGCTCGGTGAGCTGTCTGTCGAGAGTCCCATCCGCACACTCGGGGCAGTGTTTTGTCGCTGTTTTTTCTCTCCTGACGCTGGCACGCGACCTCCCGAAACATGAAGCACGTGTCTGTTTTCGACTGCGCTCGACCGACAACGAAGTAAAAATTCCAGACCATGCACCACATAGGTACTTCCAGCTTTCTGCTGCGCACCGCTAAGTGCCCGTTTCGATGCTCCGTTCGTCGACGGCGGGTGGCGACAACTATCCACGCAGCTTAGTACGCCCCTGCTGTCTGAGAGCTCTATGTGGCGCCGTCCCTTTAAGCTTTCAAGAACGATGGAGTAGTAGTAGGAATAGACAGCTGACAAAGAGTAAGGGGGGTTGAAATGTTGTGCCGTCTCCAACATTGTGACGCAGCGTCTGAGCTCGTGGGTAGGGGACGGGAGGATGAACGTGATTGCGAATCACCATGGACCGGGGCAGGCCACTGACTGAAAAAACTGCAGTTGTTCGTGAAACTGTAGTGCGTTGCTCGTCCAAAGCCCTCGCTGGGGCTTCACGGCGATGCAGTGTGCATCCCCGTGTGTCAGTCTGCGTCTCCTACTGGCCCTATTTGACATGAGGCGGTGAGGATTAGCATCACCGGCCACGACGTCTCGTGCTGTTACATGACGGCTGCCTCACGTCCACGCGTTCGTTTGCGCGTATCGTTTGTCTGCATGCAGTATGGGTTCCTATGCGTTTGTGTGCCCGCGGTGGTGAGGGCTCATGCAACCGTGACTATGCCAGCGAGTGTGCCTGTGTTCCAGCGCAAACACTGGAGCTGCAAAATCACTTTCGGCTGGTCGTTGAGCCGGCGTCTTAACTTCGGAAGCTCTCTTTTAGCCCGACGGCACCTCCATATCACATGCATTGCCAGACTGGAAATCCTTTTCGCCCCAGTCCGGACCTGTTTAACTTCCTGAAGCCTTTTTACTCTTATAAAATCGGACAGGTGATGAATAAGACGGGTAGTCCAGTACTTCGTGCTAATGACTTCTCCGCGTAGGAGGCAGCTCCTTTCAAATATAGATACTTGAGACTTCTGAGACTTGGTGCACTACGTGCGGAGGTGTGGTCTAAGACTGGTTTCCCTCACAATGTGACAGGCTCGTAGGGTGTTGAAACCAATGGAAGTTGATGGTTGCCCATTTCTGGATGAATCCGCTCGATTTTCTTCAAGGTGCCATGTGCGAACCCAACGCCGTCTCATTCTTGAAAGCAGGCCCCATCAAAGCTGTCCGTAAACGTCTCACTTTGCGTGGGTCGAGCATCCACTATGGTCACTCTTCTCAAAGGTTGCAAAGCGATTGGGCGCTGGCAAAGCAGGGTTTTCAGTTCTCTTTGCATGCTTTGTAGAGTGTCTCATTTGAGCTGTCCCTCTTCGCTCTATTTCCCGTTGTCGCCAATGCGTGTCCACGTGGGCTTGGCCTGGCACCGCAAAAGGAGTCCGGTTGGGAACAACTCTATTCTCTGTAGGGGCAGCAGAGGTTAAAAAGCAGAGTTGGAACTATGCCGAAAGGAGGCAGTTTACGTCAGCCAGTGTCAAGGAGACTTATGCCCATCTGCGCATCTACGTTCATACTCAGCTAAACCTCTTAGACGCTTTAATGGACTTTGCTGGTTTCGCTTCCGATTATCCACGGTTTTGCTCCGCCAACACTCACCGTGCCTGAGTGTTCAGCCGTTACATGTAAAATAAGCTGTGGGTTCCACGTTCGCCCACGTTTCCAAAGGACCCGAGCGAGGTGTATATTAGGCAAACATCCAATATGCAGGGTTGTACGTTTAGCGTCAGTTTTCCCTGCGCAATTGTCCCCCCTCTTTACACGAGGGTTCTTTCTACGTGTGCAAGAGGTTCGCATCAACCTCTGACCGGTACCCTCTCTTTTCCGAACGGCTGTGGAACATATTTGCCGTCGATTCTGCACTCGACTGGAGACTCTAACTACCTCGCTTTTTCTCGAAAACCCAGCACACGCCGACGACTCGCCACTAGAAGACTGTACAGCCTCTTTCCCTTGTCGCTCCCGGACCGCTTTGTGACTAAATTCCGGATGAGGGCTGGGGAGTGCTCGGACCGTAAAGCAGCGCAGAAAACCCGACTCCATCCCCTTGCGTGTGTCGGGTTTGCCGCGATATCGGGGACGAGCTTTTTCAATTCTTTACGATTATTGATGCTGTCAGTGTTTATGCCGCGTCGGCAAAATCTCTGATGCGCATCCGTCTGGTTTTTTTCCGGAGAGCGGGTTGGTCGCAGATCGCGCCTTTTGTCTTGTCCGGTGTGCGGACGCATGCTTTTTCTCTTAGGGTGAGAGAGGCTGAGTCGGCGTACACAGAGGCACCGCCCTTTGGGGCCTAGAGGGATCCGGCGGAAAAGCTATCCGATGCAGTTCCGTTCTTTGCCCCGTCAATTCGTGACTCCCTTGCACACCAAGAGGCTTTCGTCCCGGTCCTTGGGGATTTCCCCGATTTTCTGATCCGCCAGGGGTGTAGGCTGCAAAAACACACCTATACCGACTGGCTAGCCATGCGCTCCGCCTCAGTGCGCCGCGACAAAAAGTATGAAACCGGCTGACGCGGATTTGTGGAGGCGCGCTGTGCTGGTTCTTGAGAGAGGTTTCTCGTCTCTCTTTAAGTGCTCGCTTCCCAAAAATCCTCCCTTCCCTTCCCACGGTCACCGGGTCGTCCGTTCAGGTTTTCCTTGTCTCCCTCGACAGGTCGTTGAGAGCGGCGCGGGACGCCCGCAGCTCTCGCACAAAGTACCAGGCGTTAAACTGTGCACAAGTTGAGTCTCCGGGTACAGGCCCCGCCGAACTCCTGTTCAAGGCGCGCGAGAGAGAGACGCTCGACAGATTCTCGCTTTCGTCCTGCGCTTTGAGCACCGACGTCTTCTTTCTCTCCCGTCGTAAAGCTTGAGGAAGAGACCCGTTTTCTGGCGTCTCTTGTCACCCTTTTGTCGCGCGCGCGCTCAGCTCGCCGCGCGTCTAGAGCCCTCTCTGTCTCCCTCAGCAGGCGGCACAAGTGGAGTGTGCCGAGAGACAGTCCCGAAAGGAGACTGCGATTCTTGTCCGTGTGTGTTTTCTTTCCCCGGGGCAACCCGCGAATTTTAGGGCGCCCCGCTGCTCGTTTCCGGTCCAGGGTCGTGCTCCGCGAGTGCCGCGGAAGACCGTCCAGGCGGCGAAAGCCCTCGCCACGTGGCTGAAAAACGACATGGAGGCGGCACAGGGTAGCCACGGCCACTGTTCCGTTTCGGACGCGATGTCGCCTCCCCGTTCTGAGACGCCTTACCCCGTTCGGGGAGAGGCGAAGTCTCGAGGTGACGGCCGCCCTCGAAGCATGTCTGTGTACGACGACGCAGCGACGGACCGCGGAGAGTTGCTCGGGTCTTGGTTCTGGGTCGAGCATCCGACCAAACTGTGGACTGTCGCCCGACTAGCAGAAATCCACGCGAAGGAAGAGAACGGAGAAAACGCTCTTCAAGGGAACTCCGATGCAACCTGCGTCGTCGAGTTCCAGGAGGGCGGCTTCGTGGAGATGCGCCTCTCCGATTTGCGCGGCAGCGTCGATTCTCCAAGTCTCTTAAAAGTAAGCGCGAAAACCCAGCATTCCGCCGGCACACACACTCTCTGCTGTCTTGGCGGTGTCAACGAAGAGACGAAACCAGGAAAAAATCCGGTTTTTTGCCGGCCCGCGTCCTGTCGCTAGGTTTCTTGCCAGGCTTGCTCTCAAGCGTTTTCCAGCCCGGTCCCGCGCTCGCGAATCGGGACCTGGGCACATGCGTACCTGCATATGCGATTGTGGAGCGCCCAACATTCGTACACAACACACGGATATACAGACACGGTTCTGCACGTCAGAGGCGACCGCGCGCGGCATCGAACAGCATGTACATAGTTCTTGCGCACGCACAACCCAGAAACGCATCCGCACAAATTGAACGGGTGTACACCCACCCCTGGGTTCTTGAAAGGTGTTTCCTTCGAAAGGCGAGTTGGGAAACTCTGTTAGCGGAAGATTTCCAGGCACACACGTGCTCCTCCGCTTCGTGAAAACGCCAGGAGGCACGCGCCTCGCGCATCCATCCCTTCACCTGTACTTTTCCGTTTCTACGTGCTTACACATTGAACGTCGAACGCCTTTCCTCCTTTTCGAGAGTATGTTCCGTTTCTCCACCGACTCTTCCGTGTGCGTTCTGTCTGACCAGCTGTTCCCGTACCTTTCTCTCATTTTTCGCGTTCCCTTGGGGTGTCTCGCCTTCTCTCCCCAGGGCGTGGACGATTTGCTGTCGCTCGGCGAGCTCACAGAGGCGTCGCTCCTTCACAGTCTCCGGACCCGTTTTTCCCGGTTCGACATTTACACGGCGATCGGTCCTCACATTCTGCTCTCGATCAATCCCTGCGAACCGCTGCCTGCGCTGTTTGACGAGGCGGCGATGGACGCATGCCACAAGGCTGTGTGTCTCGAGGCTCTTCACGAAGGCGACAACTGGGGGTCGAGTGGAGCCCCAGCGCTGACGGGCGCGGTCGCGGCGTCTCCCGCGAGGGAACCCGCCGGCGCCACGGAGACGGCGAAGCCGCACATCTTCATCACGGCCCAACATGCACACTCGCGGCTCTTCCGCGAGGGCAAGTGCCAGTCTATCATCATTTCTGGAGAAAGCGGGTCAGGGAAAACGGAGGGAACGAAACTGATTTTGCAGTATCTCGCCCACCTCAAACCCCTCGACAAAAGTGCAGGCACAGGACAGAAACAGCGCATCTCCCTCGAGGACCGGGTAAACCCTCTGCAAATACGAGGAAACGTTGAGCTCGTGGCGGCTCTCGACCGCCTGCGACTCTTGCCGCATGCGCATGCACGTCAAGCCTCTAGGGGGTTGCGTTCGAGGCTCGTAAAGACCACGCGCCCCGCAGGCACGACGCTTCCTGTCTGTTGTAGAGCTGGACCGTGTGGCGTTCGCGAGCTTACTCGCGCTCGCCACGTACAACTCTGTTCGTTCCAACGTCGAAACGCTCCTGCGGACCACACACCGTGCTGAGCAGCCTCACTGAATACGTGCGGCTAGAGCGCCAAGCCTTGGCGCAAAGATGCACGCAGAGACGGATATGCGTCGACGCGCGTCGAGCTGTGATTTTTAGGCGTCAGTGCTTTCAGGTGTTGCTCTATCTATCCATAGGCCTACATATATATATATATATATATACATATATATATATATATATATACGTATATACCTATATGTATGTATGTATGTATGTATGTATGTATGTATGTATGTATATATATATATATATATGTATGTATATGTGTATGTGTGTGTGTATATATATATATATATATATATATATATATGCTGGTATGTTTGTGTGTGAACGTGTGCAGGTTCTGCGGACGAATCCGGTCCTGGAGGCGTTTGGAAATGCCAAGACGTGTCGGAACGACAATTCGAGTCGGTTCGGGAAGTTTACGTTGATTTATTTCGAGCCGCGGACTCGGCGCATCTCTGCCGCGGGCCTGAGCACCTACCTCCTCGAGACTTGCCGCCTCGTGGGGCACTCGAGAGAAGAACGAAACTTCCACGTCTTTTACCAACTGGTCGACGGCGCGAAACAGTTTCTCTCTCCGGAGTTCAGGGCGGAGCTTCGCTTGTCTTCCTCGTGTGCCTCCTTCTCCTACCTCACCCCCCAGGGGCCGCCCCGCAAGGAGACGGGTGTCTCCGCGTGGACCCGCCGGGGCCGGGACGATCTGGCGGGGCTTCCGTGGACCGTGGACGAGTTCCGAGGAGACAGGCTCCTGGACCCAGCCGCGCAGGAAGCGAATGCGGCCAGTTTCCGAGAGCTCCTCTCCTGTTTCAGGCACCTTGGATTCTCCAAAGAAGAACGCGAAAACGTTCTCCGCGTCCTCGCCGCCATTCTACACCTCGGGAACGTTCGCTTCGAGGACAGACCTGGCGGCATCGGCCCCAGAGTCCTCGAAGGCGAACCGAAGCTAGAGGACGGACCGCAGGACGAACAGGCAGACGAACAGGCAGGCGAGGCAGAAGGGAAGGAAGAGAGCCAGGTGGAAACCATTGCACGGCTTTTATGCATCGACGCGGGAAATCTTTACGAGCTCTTCCGTGTCCAAAAGTTCATCGATCCTGTCACCAAACAGGTAGGACACACGGGACAACTCGACACCCAAATGCCCACCTCTCTCCCCTTCTCTTTCTTTTTCCTTCTCTCTCTCCTCTTCTGTCTCTGCGCGAAGTCTTCTCTGTCTCCTTCCTCGCGGTCTTTGGGCTTTCGCGTGTCGCGTGCTTTCCGTCAGTCTTGGTTGGCTTTTTCCGGCAGTCTCTTCTCGGAGACCCGCCACGCGTCTGGAGCCTCTCGTTGCAGAGAGACGAAGGGGGTTTTACCTGCCGGCCGCACACCACCTGCGCGTTCCGGTCTTTCCTGTGTGTCGGCTGTCTCCGGCAGGATTTGCAACTACCTCGCACCGCTGATAGGGCAGCGGAGATCCGGGACACCCTCGCGAAATACGTGTACAACCATCTCTTCTCGTGGCTGGTGTGTCGTCTGAATCAAGCCGTCGATCACCCTATCGAAGAGCATCCTGCGCCGGACGAAAACGCGCCGTTCCTGCTCCTCTCCTCGTCTTCTCAAGAGTTCTCTCGCAAAGGCGATGGCCCCGCGACGACGCGCGAAAAAAAACGGCTCGCACCGATGACCCCGACCTCCCTCTTGCATGGGCAAGAGAGGCTCTTCGTCGGTCTCCTGGACATTTACGGGTTCGAGGTCTTCGAGGCCAACTCGTTCGAACAACTCTGCATCAACTACGCAAATGAAAAACTCCAACAGCACTTTAACCACCACATCTTTTCTCTCGAGCAGGTATAAATCATGGAAGCAAAGCACGAAACGGAGAGACCGCTCCACGCCGCGCGAGACGGCGTCGCTGGCCGGTGATTCTCCCGACTTCCCAGCGAGAACCTCGAAACGAGGCCGAGGATAGAAGAGAAATCGGAACTTTGTGCTGTGCGCTGGATGAGGTATTGTCGCCCAGTGCGTTTTGGCACCAGGCTGTCTCGCCACTGTCGTTATTTTTGCCGTTAATCTCCTGTGTCACACACGTTCTCCCCCCTTTCAAAGTTTCGTTCGTCGTCCTCTACCTTGCAAGCAAATGTCTCGCTCATCTCGTTCCCTCCCAGTCGAGCACGTGCGTTTCTCTTCCATCTCTCTCTGCTGTGTTTCTCGCTCTTCCGCATTTCCTCTTTTGCTCGTGCGTCGTCTCTGCGCCTCGCTGCTCGACCTCCTCTCGCCTCCTGACTCGTCCTTCTGCGCCTTCTGCGTCACCTGCCTCCGTGCTTTTTCTCGTTTTTCTCTTGCTTGCCTCCGCTTTGCTCACTTTCGCTGTTGCCGCTCGCGTGCCGTCTTCCCCAGGCCGCCTATGCCGCCGAGGGCATTGCGTGGGAGGAGATTCAGTTCACTGACAACCAAGGAGTGATCGACGCGCTCGAGCGGAAGGTGACGGGACTGTTTGCGGTGCTTGACTCGGAAAACATCATGCCGAGGGCCACCGATCGGTCGTTTCTTCGAAAAATCCTCGCCTCCAAATCGAATGAACAACCCACCATCCGACCCGCTGAAAACAAGTTAAATGCAGCGACACACTTCAGCATTGTGCACTACGCCGGTAAGCTGCAAATGGGAAAAAAGAAAGTCTTTCCAAGACCACAAAGGCCGAATCCATCCTGCTCGTGAGCCTTACGTTTTCCGTTCTTCTCTGCCCTCACTCCTCTGAGTGAAACCTTTTTTCCCCTCTTGTCCCGCCTCCAGGGTTTTTCTCCCGCATCGCCTCTGCTTGCTCTTTTCTCGGCCTCAACGGCCCATTTTTTCCCACTCGTCCTTCTTGTTCTAGTCCTCCTCATTCCCCTGCTAATTCCTCTTTTACGTCCTCCCCGCTAGACCTTGTAGATATTCGTCAATACATTCCTATCGGTCTTCTCATTTTCTCTTGTTCTCCTGTTTCGCATTGTGTTGTGCATGCTGCGCCTTGTCACGCCTTCGCAGGTCCAGTGGAGTACAGCGTCGAGGGATTCCTTGAGAAGAATCGGAGCTCCTTTAGCCGGGAAATCGCCGATTTAGTTTCGACGTCGACTTCGGCGTGCCTCCAAGATCTCACAGCTTTCCTGCAGCCGCGCGAGGAAGACGATCAACGGCTGTTCTCATCCGTCTCTACTCTGTCTTCTCGCTCTCTCTCCCGGTGTCTCTCCTCCGCGTACGAGGCCACAGCATGCACCAACAGACGGGTGACGAAGTCGGTCTCTGCAGTGTTCAAGTAAGGATTTCTGTGCCTGAGAAAGATCGAAACAAGCAGCTGGACTCGGGTCGGAGAGAGGAGAGTGGACGCATGCAATGTGCCAGGGAACTCGCGTTTTCGAGAGAGAAGGCTGTACCACGTGGGTCGGGGGATTGTCAGCACACGGCACACTTGTGATTCCGGCCTCTCGTCCCGGAAGACACTGAACTAGAGAGACAAAAACGGAAAGAGGGGCTGGGGACGGCCTCCCACTCTCTGTCTCCCTAAATGCCTTTCTGCGTCTTTGCGTCGACACTCTCACAGCTCCAGGACACGTCTCTGTCTCTATGCATCTTCCCGTCTGCATACGCGTGCCTGGTTGCTCAACCGGGACCTCTTCATCGCTTTATCTTCGAATCGCTGTGGATCTCTAAAACAGTCGTGGACTTATCAGAGTGCTGCCTAACGAAAGACCGAGAGGCACATGGTGCACCCACATCTACCAATATATATATATATATATATATATATATATCGATATATATATATATATATATCGATATATATATATATATATATATATATATATATATCGATATATATATATATATGTATATCGATATATATGTGCAATTAAGTATACAATTTATATTTGCATACGTGGTGGAGGTATTAGGTAGACTAGTATATGTCTATATATGTGTACATTTGTGAGGATTTTGATTTCTGGTGTTTGCCGCGCGTTCAGACATTCCTTTCGCCTTCTTTTCTGCTTCATTTCCCTTTCCTTTCTTCTTTTCTCCAGGGACCAGGTTCGGGGTTTGTTGGAGACCATCGAGGAGACAGATCCGTTTTATGTCCGGTGCATCAAGCCGTCGGCGGAGAAGGGGCGAGGCCTGTTCGATTCTGCGGATGTTTTGAGGTAGGCCGCCGCCTTGCAGTTCCTTTCGTTTTCGGTTCCTCCCGCTGAACCCTCGACGCTTCAGGGGGCGAAACACGTCGGCGGGCGCTGTTCTTCCCTTGGGGGTTCCTTTTGAGTTCCATTTACTTGACGCACGTCCCTCAGACTGCCCAGTTAAGAAGCGCTTTTCCTTGGAAATGAGGTTTCAAGGGGAGAAGGAAAACGCGCCTACCACGGTTTGTTGTTGTGTCAGTGTGCGTCTGGACTTGTGAACCGGTTTGGCGTTCCCAAATAAAGCAACGTTATCAGGGGCGGACCGCCGCTCCTAGCACGGAAAGGCTAAATTGAATGGCGTCGGCTGTGTCTCTTTCCAGGCAACTGCGGTGCGCCGGCGTGCTGGAGACTGTGCGCATTCGGCGCGACGGCTACCCCGTTCGCTTGCCTTTTTCGGGATTTCTCGGACAGTTTTCCTGCTTGGCCTCCGAGGCGCTTGTCCCCGGCTTCGCTTCTCCAAGCGGCTCTGCCAGCCTGGAGAGGGAAGCGAGGCACGCGCACAGAGATGCGACGGCGGATGTGAAGAAAATCGTTCAAACCCAGCACGACCGGGAACTCTGTCAGAAGCTCCTCGAGGCGCTGACCACGACGCTGGCACAGGATGGCGTCTTTGACCAGTCTTTTGCCTGGCAAGTCGGAAAAACAAAGGTAAGACACAGCCGCATCGAACTCTCCACTCTCGCCTAGAAAGGTGCACACGGGACCAACGAATCACCCGATAATTTCATATACCTATATATATATATATAAATATATATAAATATATATAAATATAAATATATATAAATATAAATATTACGTAAATAGGTGTGGCATGTGTGTATCTAGGTTTTGCGGATCTTCATCGTGGCGATGTTCGCGTGCGTATCTGTGGAGGAGAAAAATTGGAGCAAGTAGAAGAGTTCTACGTCGCTCTGTGTCTTGCAGAAAAAGGCCCCCCCGAGTTTTTTCTGTGGGTGCGACAGGGACTGTGTGTGTTTTGTGGGTTGCGATTACGAGAGTTTTTTCTCTCTGTGCGTGAACCTTCCAGGTGTTTCTCAAGAAGCCGCTGGTGAATGCTCTTGATCGCGCGGCGGCGAAATTTCGGTTCCGGGCTGCGACGTGCATCTCGAAGCACTTCCGCGGGTAAGACGACACACTCGAATTCCCATATAGATGCATGTATATAGATCTGTGTAAACTTGGGTTCCTATTTATCAAGAGCCGTGGATAAAGAAAAAAGGAACCTACACGGGAGGACACCCGCACCAGGCATGTAGACGCAGTGGGGTTTCTCTCTCACCTCCAGTTTTTTCGCTTCTTCGCATTTGCCTCGTTTGGCTCCTCTCAAGGCGCCTGGGGCCTCTGCTGTTAGGCTCTCTCTGCACGGCGCTTCACCGGAGACACTTCTGCTCCTCGCGGGTGCATGCATTTGGCGCGTCTCGCCCTTTTCTGTGCACGTTTCAGGTTCGTGGAGCGTCGCCGCTACCGGCAAGCGCGAGCCGCGATCATTCGCCTCCAGGCGCGATTCCGAGGCGTGCTGCGCTTCCGCCGCGTGGTCCAGGAATTTCGCGAGCGCAGAGACCGGAGAAACCAAGACACTTCGGCTACGGACGCCGAGGCTGCTTCGTTTGGAGAAGAGGAACCTTTGTGCACCAGCGAAGCGGAAACAGGAACCCCGTCTTTGGAAGCGGCAGCTGCGCAGCGTCTGGAAGACTCCGTAGAGGAACAGCCCCGCTCTCGGGGGCTTCTTCCCTCCGCTTTGCCCTCCGAGAGAGACAACGAGTTCCCCGCTCTGCTGACAGGCTCTCCGCATCGAGACGCAGAAGAGCCGCCGGCCGAGGCGAAGCACAGACCCCGGGGAAGCCGGGAACTTGCGCGAGAGCTATCGGCGAGCTCGAGGACGGAGGCACGCGCCGCTGGGGCCGCGACAGACACGCTGGATCTTCGAAGAAGCGGCGCGAGCTCTCTCGGTGAAGCGCGAGGGACGAGGCAAGACGGAGACAGTGGCGCGGGTTCCGACGCCGGGTGCGATGACCCGCCGGAAGCGCGAAACGCTCGCCAGCCCAGCGGCAGATCGCGATCACATCGCGAAACCAGGGACGACAGCTCTGTGTCAGGTTGGAGTGTTGACCCTCGTCGTCTTCGAAGCCGAAGCGCGAGGCGAGACCGAGACGCAAACCGTCTGTGGAGATCACTCGCCAAGACACTCCTCGCAAACGAGCAGCTCGGCAGCGATGATTCGTCTTCGACTCGGGCGCGCTCGGCGCATGAGAAGTCGGTCTACGTCGCCAGCGAGAGCGAGTCACAAGTAAGGCAAAAACCGCCAGAGGCCGCGCGGGTCCCGTGCTTCGAGGTCGTCCCCCTGGCCCCTTTCAGAGAGCGAAGGTCGGACGGGGCGCCGAAAAAGCGCATGCAGGCATGCGTGTGCGGACGCACGCAGGTTTTCCTTTCCGAGACGTCTGATGTTTCTTCACGAGATGCAGTGGTTGGTCCGCGGGAAAACGGCTCGGCGCCTAGGAACGCATGCCACGGAGAAGCGGTCTCCTTTTTTGCCTCGCACGCAGCTGTCTCTCTGGAGAGAATTGTGTCTCCGTTCCTGGCGGGGCTGCCTGGAATCTCGCGCAGTCTCCTTCGTCCGACTTGGGACCAGCGTCGCCGACACTTCTATCTCCCTGTAGAGCTGTTCCGGTCTTAAGGAAACAAACGAATCGCCCGACGGACGCGAGCGTTTGACTGGGGCGTGCTGTGAGACACACAGAGGGAGGCCGTTTCTGACTGTGGCTGTCGGGGTGGAGACACGATCTTCTTCTGCGTCTCGTTTTCGGCTGTGTGTTGCTGTTTCTCTCGCGCCAGCAGCAAACGCGTGCAGAGCCCCGTCGTACGCAGGATGGTATTGCCCTCGTGTTTTTGTTTCTGTTTTCTCCAGTCTCCTTTGCGGAGGCGTCCAGAAGGCCTAGGCGAGTTGTTTGAGGATGTTGTCGCCTTGCGAGCGCGTCTCGCCGCCGTGAAACAGGCCAAGGCGCACTCCGCGCCGCCCGCAGAAGACGGCGACAGCGCGCATGAGCGGCGCACAAGAAAGGTAAAGAAGGCAGCCGTAGATGCGAGCACTGAGAGAAATCACGAGATGGCGAACCGCCACCGAAGGGCGCACAGAAAAAGTGGGGAGGCCAGAAGATCGAAAGACGAATTTGGCGGCGAAAAGAGGAGCAAACTCGGTCGCGAGGAAGGGCGTTTGCCGCCCAGTCGCCCCTTCCACGGGAAGCGGAGTGCGTCGCCCACTTCTCACCAGGGTAGAGAGAGCGCAGAGCGCACGAGAAATGGGGACGTCGAGAAGGTGGGAAGGCCTCTCGACGACTGAAATTGCCGGAGGCAGAAGCCAGACAGAACCCGAAACGCATGTAGACCCAGCCGTCTGTACATCTCCCATTTATCCACATGAAGCCGTTTCCTGTGATGCGTACGGCATTCCCCAGCGTCGCCGTACATCCACTTCCATTACAGGAATTTCTATTCTTTACCGGGTGGAGCGTGGCAGGTGCGCAGAGATTCTGGAAAATGGGAGGGCGTCGATGCTGGTCCCCTCCCGCGGTTTGAACGCGCAAGGCGTCAAAGGCTCGTGCTTTTCTCTGCAGAGCCGCGGTGCCGGTTTTCGCGCTTGCCAGGAGACCGAAGAAGCCGTGTACCGAGCTCTAGCAGACGAAAGGGTCGCCCTAGCGCAGGAGTACCTCCGAGCCAAAGAGTTGTCGACACGACGAAAGACGCCGGCGCACATCCGCACTGGCGCCGTGCACGCGGGGCTCTCTGGCGAGACAGAGAGGCACGAAAGCCTGAAAAGTTCACGAGAGGCGTCGCGCGAAGTAAGGATAAAAACGGGACCAGGAGCTAAGGACAAACAAAAAAAACGTCCGTGTCGGCGGTTTCGTACGCAGATTAGGTTCCACTCCTGCGGGCCTCTTGAAAACTAGAACCGTGGGGGTGCGACGGCGCTTTGCAGAAGGGACTGCGTGCGTTCATGCTTTGGTCTCTCGACTCTCTGACGTCTCGTCGACAAATGTAAACAGGTACACGCAGGTGAGTGGGTGAACGGGAGACGTTGACAGGCTTGTCGGTTTCAACTGTCGCCCGGTAGCTCCGCGTTCCCTCCGCGTCACCTGCGGGTCTGTTTTTTTTCCCGCGAGTCGCACCTTTTAGCTGCTTCGGCTGCCGGTGTCCCGCCGTGTGTGGGGCTGCGATGTAGCTCGGCGCGGACTGTCTTCGTGTCTGTCTCCCCCCTGCGTGTTTTCCTTGACAGATGGGAACGTCTGCGCTCCTTGCACGCGTGCTTCCCAAGCCCCCAGACCTCGACAGCGCGCGTTCCTGCGCCGGCCGTCAGGCTTCCTGCGCGCCGCACTGTTCCGCCGCCTCTGCGGCCTGTGGCGTGGACAACGCGGACGCGACGGGGCCCTGGATACTCCTGTCGCTCGCGCTGAACCAGCTGCTGCGTGGCTCGTTGGCGGCGACCGCGCTCGGCCAGAAGCTCGTGGCGGCGTACGTATCCGCTGTGGTGACGGAGAGCAGTGACAGACTGTTCGCCAGCGAGGGGAACGGAGACGGAGGACGCAGCAGGGGAAGGCTGCAACCCGACGACACCGCCACGTTTGCTGCTTTGGCCTTGAAGCATCTCGAGCTCCTCCAAGAGCGGTCGCTCCAGCAGAACCCGAGGAAACCGTCGGAGCGAAATCTCGACAGCCATCCGGGACGGGGGCCGGGAGACTATCAAGAGGTGTCGTCTGCGCGGTTTCTTTCAGCACAAGACGCAGCCTCTGTGTATACTGCCCAGGAGTGTCCGCCTCACGCTCAAGAAGTGTGCCGAGAACAGTCGGCTTCGGGTTGTCCACCCGCCAACGAACGACCCGGCTTCTGGGCACGCCTCTTTCGTCGACTTCGCACCTTGCCACTAATCGGTGCTTCGGACGCAAACGATGAGGAGCAAACCGACGTCGACGGAAGCGACACGAGCGAAGAGGAGAACAGCGATGCAGAAAGCGCGGACGAAGACGCAGTGTACAGACGCCAGGCTGCCGAGAGAGATGTGTCTCGCGTGGCGCTGGGAGGCGACGACTTGCGGCGAACGCGCGAGGCACGAACCCTAAGGTGAGCGAGACAAAAAGGAAGGAGGAACGGTTTACAGAACGGTGCGCGGAACCACAAAAAGCGTGGGGAAAAGCGCGTTTGATTCGCCACGAAACAGACGATCGATCTCCAGAGCAAGGCGGGTAGCAACGGAAGAAGTTCGTGAAACATGTTTTGCCTTCTAGCCGAAAGGTAAAGAGACTGTTTGTGATTTTTTTTCTTCCGCTTGTCTTGGCCACCTGTATTTAGCAGCAGGGGGGTGGGGACTCGAACTCATTGCTTCGTTCTCGTCCGTACACAGCACGGTTTATGCGTGGGATCCACTGTTTTCCCCCCAGGCTACGGAGTCCAAGTGACGCACACGACGCAAGTCGATCGCCGTCCTCAGACAGCTTCCACAGCATCCGTTCTGCCCGAGTAAGGCTACCTTGGCCTCTGTGTGCGTCTTATCGATTCGCATGGAAAGGATACGTCCACAATTCGGTCTGTACATAGAGAGGAGTCTTTTTGCGCGGCAGAACCTCTACGCGTCTGTCAACACCGACGCAGTTGCCGTCGCCGCTGGCGTCTCGTTTTCCGGATGTGCTGAGTGGTTGATCGTGGGATCTTTGCGATGCTCGGCATTTTGGCATCCATGTGAATGCATGCTTGTGTCAAACAGAATGGGCTGTTTGGCTTTCCCAAGAGCAGTGGCGGGAGTGTTCGCTGCAACCGATGAACTGTGCATCCTAGCTTTTCCGTCCCAACTGCATTGGCAATTTCGCTCTTCTTTTCTCCCAGGCCGACAGAGATGAAGTGACCGGAGAGGCTGTAGTGACACGAGCTGAATTCGACCAAGTGAGTTTCTCCACGCTACACCTCTTTTCCCCAGCAATTCGCGTGGTTGCCACGTTCGATTCGTCTCATCAACTGTGTTTTGGGACCGTTTGTCTCATCGACGAACTCTCACGGAGAAGCTGGCAGGGTTTGTTATTTGGAGCTCCCACTGCCTTTCCTCGGGTGGTCATTCCCGCGTACTGTGCCGTATCGAGGATTTTTAGCGCTAGCTTAATGTCTGCCTGTGACAGGATTTGCTTACAAGTGGTGAGCGGTTTGTACAAAAGCCTTGGAGGCAGCAGTGCAACAGTTGTATTTCCTTATTTTGTTGACTCTTCTGCGTGCAGCTCCGCGGCCAGATCGATACTCTGCAACAGGACGTTGGACGCTGTTGCGGCCTCCTTGAGGAATTCAAGGTTCACCTTCTCAAGACGACCGTAGGGACAGATATCTGATTGAAACTTACGCTTAGACAAAGGGAAACATGGACTGCCTTTGTCTCCGGAGACAGGTCCACGACCGCTCGTCAGTGCCTACTGGTTCCCCCATCCACTTTCTGTACAGAGAATGTGTAATGCAGTTTATCGGGGCGTTAGATTCTTGCGGGGCTACACGTTATATCAATCACCAAGAGGAAATAAACTTAGGCCAGGACGCAGTCTTGCACCGACGGAGGAGTTTCCTGGAGATTTCCGCTAAGCGTGTGCGGATAAGGTTACACACAGCAGGGTCGAGTCGAAGGGAGACATCTACTTGGGAGGAGGGATGCAGATTCGCGTCGGGAAACATTTTCGCACGCCTGTGAGATGTGTGTGCGTGCCGATGCAGTGCGCTCAGGAAAGGCTTCCAGAGTTACACAATTTGTCGACTATGGGCACAATGTCGTCGGCTCTCGCCGCCCAAGTCGAACTAGCTGGCGACCCATCGCTGGGGAAATATGAAGAATTCGATTCAGTCGCGTTTGCAGCAGGGGGTAACACTCTGCCTAGCTGAGCCGCCGCTCTGGGCATCCGCCCAGTAGAAACACTGTGAATGACACATTCGGCTATGGGACCAGCAAAATTCCAAACACCGGTCTTCTTTTCGCAAGGCGGAGATATGCGTCACCTGAACGGGCTGTCAGCTTGCACAGAAACGCTGTCAAATGGAGAGACCGACGCTTTTTAGGGAGTTGGGATCAAAGCGTGGAACTTGACGCCAGCGACCTACCGGAATTATCAAGTGGAGCATATAGCCATACAACAGAGCTGTTTCTGAATGTCACGACAAAAAACAGCAACAAGGTAGCAAAACAGATGTGGAACGCGAAACGTGTTTCCTCTCTATTTGGTTGTGAAATGAAGTTGTGAACAGCTGTGTTGATCTCATTTTTTTTTTCAGAATTGCCTTATGGTTAACAGTGTGTTTAGTGGAACCAACCACTTTGTGGAAGAAAACTCACACAGGCAGTACCGAGATCCAGTCAAACATCGATTCTACCTTCCGCGGACACGCGACTCGCGTTGTGTCAATCCGGCAACCCTCCGTGTGGCCACGGGAGCGTGCTTCCGACTGTGCAGAACCCAAAAGAGGCTGATTCGGTAATGGCTGAGGTCACAGAATGCAAAAACCTACGTGGCACTAAAAACGAACACAATAAAATATGGGCTTTTCATTGAGAAAGTCTGCTCTCTTTGCAGTTCTTTTATCAGAAACTGACTCGTGGCCGGCCCCCTACCGCTATACCTATAAAAGAAACAGAATGTATGTCCGGGCGTCGAGTAACAGACCAGCCGTTCAAGTATGACTTGATAAGCCTCCCGAGATCAACGGGTCGCCTGCGCAGCTCTTGCGGGCAGGCCGAAACAGAGACTAATCCAGTGCTATGTAGGTTACTAGGTTAGTGCCTTTGTGGTGGTAGGGATCTATTCCGCCGCGCTGTTCCAATTGAAGGTGAACCTCCCATTTTACTACTGCATAATCCACTGACCGTCTGCACGCGCGCCCCTCCTCGGCGTGTCCTATAAAATAATGAGCCTGGCAGAATGAGCAGCCATACCTCCCCAAGTAGTGTTCGGCGGCGACAACGAACAAACTAGGATCTCGCTACCTCTGCCAAGTACGTGCACGTGTTTAGTGGCGTCCTTTCTTGTTCGTCGTGAGGGATGCAGTTCAGCACGCTTGTGGTTCAGCTTAACAAACGTCGCCTCGCACCCTCTGCTTGAGACTTCCTTCTACCGGTTCAGTAGGATAGTGGACCATGATGACATACTAGGCAGTAATAAAAGCTTCCTCCAGATTGTGTTTGCGCTTGCAGCCTGCCACTAGGCCGCTGCGGGTGCCGAGGCACGCGGTTAGTGAAGAAAGAACGTAATTCGATGCATTTCTCAGGGAGGCGTTTGTGGCCGATAGACCGGTCGGCTACACCACACGTGCCGCCCACGAGTCTGCAAACTGGTCACTTCTTGTGAATACGAACAAATTTCTTGCGACGTGGCTGCAACTAGGGAAGCGTTAGGGTGGTGGAGTCGTAACGCTGCAGCATTACGATCGCCAATAGCTCTTCACGAATGCAGTACCGATCAATCCATCAAACTAAGGCTAGCTCGACCTTCCATTCTCCTACAGAAACAGCAGCGGTGCCTGCACACATCCCAGAATAGGCGTCCAGAGAAGAAGCCACCTGAAGCTGGCCTTCGCTTATGCGTTCCTCAGATTTATCGATTTAGAACAATAAACGTCTCCAAAACAGTTCTCCATCAACATGGAAATGAGGACTACTTCATCGAGAACCCGAACAAGGATCCCATCTCGTCCCGCGAACACGCAGGAACCGCGTGACAGCTTCTGTAAGGGGACGCAGTGGGGGTTGAAGCACCTTCTAGAACTCGAGACACACCTGGAGAGCTCAGACTAAAAGGTTAGTCGTGCCGACTCTCCGCTTCAGACTCAAGTATCCCAGCACGAATTGTGCGACAAGGTGCGCTTGCGCGCCCGTATTCCCTCTCCTCCTAGCAGAGGTGGCGGCGAACAAGGACTCTGGTAAGACTGAAGAAACCTACTGCTGAGGCTTGCTTGGTACAAACTCGTCCTCGATAAAGCCATTGATGCAACAACTCGCGGCGCCACACGCAGCGGAGCAAGCTGTGCAGACTACAGCAGAGGCCAACCAACCGAGTGTCTCACAAATAACGCGAACCACGCACTTTCGTGGTCTGGTCTCAGGCTGCCTGACGACGTAATAGTACTGCCCACTTTGAGGTGGAGCGTTGATGTACGTAGCCGTGTATGGGCCAGCAGTGTACTGCTGGGGTGTAGCGGAGTAGAGTCCGCCTTGGTATGCCGGTCCATACACCATTTTTTGGGGGGGGGGGTTTTCGTCCAACGGTTTCCTGGGAATATAGGCGCGGGTCTTTCAGGCCTGAGCCCCAAATAACGAGTGGATCCCCAGCTGAAGACACACAAGAAACAGGGACGGCAAAGGACAAAAAGTGGGGCAGCAATCCTGCTCCCGTCAACGCGGTATAAACCGTGCCCGCACAGTCCCTCGATGGTCATGAGCGGTGCAAAAGGCAGCGCGTACTTCCTCGGCGGAGGCATACAAAGGACAACCACATGGCGTATTATCTAGGGATTCAGGAATAGAGACAGAGGAAGATTTGGGGGAGTGGGAACGCTGAAAACAAAGCAAGCGAAGAAAACGCGTGTTAAACAGCCGACGACATGACGCGTTCGTTGACTTGCCCGGGGCGCTAGTAAGCCACGCCCGCCAACGTTGTCGCGTTGACACTTCGCGAAAGACGTGGACGGAGAGAAAAAGGTAAACTGGAGACAGCTGCCGGCAAAAGCCTGTTTGTCTCAGTCAAAACCAAGAGAGCCGAGGAGAATGAGGTGCGATAAACGCTTCTTCCTACCTTCTCAGCGGCCCAAGCGCACTGCGAGGCACGAGGAGTCGCGCTCAACGGTCGGCGTGGACGAAGTGTCGATTGTCGCAAAAAACCGGTTATTTTTTCAACAGGTGCAATTCCTCCCTAGCTACCCATCCGTTGGGAAAACCTGAAAAAAGCCGAGGCGAAATGCGCGCTAAACAGAAACAGCTTCATATCTTCAGAATCGACGAGAAAAAAGGTCCCTTTGGTGACATCGAAGTGGCCGGGCGCGGTGGTTCGAGCTCAGCTAAACGCAGGCGGCGCCGCTTCCACCGCCACAGCGGAGCGACAAACCGGCACGCCTGGGACATTCAAATCACGGAATCAGAACACCTGCGCTGATGTAACTGCGCGTTGTAGACGATACTGAGGAGAGACATCTTTCATGGACCTAGAGGGCCAGACTCGTGGAGTACACGGCATTTGTCTTGTCCCCCCTTTCTCGAAGACGACAGGAATTCGTCCTGCCTCCGTTCTGCGCAGCTTGCTTGTTGCAGAATCTTGTCCATCCAGTGTGCCTTCGCGCCGACACGACACATAGAGGCGTGGCTCGAGTCGGTTTCCTATAGGGTTAGTTGGTCCCCCCGTTTCCACGGGGGAGTTGCGGCAGAGCCCTGGCGCGTTCGTGCTTTGTACATGTACTAGAGTGCTTCTTCTGGGGTTTCCTGTTCCGTTTGGGAGCCCGTCGTGGGTTCTCATTTATTCACTATACACTGCCACAGGTGCGACCCCGCTGCATCTGGCCCACTTTCTACCGGGCAAAAAGGCCACAAAGAAATCCACACCTGCAGTCGCTTTGCGCGCAAAGCAAGTCGAAAACACCTGGCGAACCACTGCGTTCGCTGGTCAGATAGACTCAGGCTGCGAGACAGAATTGTAGCGATCCTCGATTTGTGCCGTGACAGGCGCTGTTGGTAGCTGTTACCAACGTCGTACCTGACAGCGCAATGCGAGGCTGATCATGCTGTTATGACAGGACAGAGCAACTGCAGGTTCTCACCGCTCCGCCACGCAGCATTTGGGATTCGCTTTCTCTACTCATGTTTCCTCGGCCAAAACCATGGCACCCGTTCACTTTTGCGATCTGCAGATCGATCCACTCCACATTTGCTGATTCCAAGAATAGAGAACCGCACTGACACTGCGGCTCGTCGAGCAATACGTAACGTTGACACCTTGTTTCGGCGATAGCACGACGGTCTCAAGGTCACGACGGCTCAGTGTGATGAGAATTCGCAGGTTAGCTGAGCAGAAGCCTTTCGAGCAGAATTACACACATAAGAGCACGAATGATGCAGTACAATACACAGCGCCTAGTGGGGCATCGGAGTCCCCTATTGCCCGTGTCATAGGCTGTGACAACAACAAGGCAACTTGACAACAGTTTATAATGGAACTTCATGCCGCTACCGCAACAAGTTACGAAAATCATATGTCTGTTCAAATACTGCTGCGAGATAAGCGGCGTCTCGAGGCCACAATACACGCAAGAGTCACAGTGCACGATGACATACTGCAAGGATGCCTTTAGCAAATGCCATCGCGTACGGGAAAAAGAGCATTTGGGAAGCCTCTTACGTCTGATTCATCTCCTGAAAAAAAATCACGAAGCGTGAAGGCACCCCCCGTGTGCGAGGCTTCCCTTTCGTCTTCTAGAAAGATGGAATACACCGACAGACGAATACCACACCATTCCTGTGGTCCCGTTAGTTGATTAAGTCCTATCCGAAGGCGCATCACAACAGACAACACTCAATAGAGGAGTCTGGTTGTTCTGCGGGAGTTCCACATGACATAAATAAAAAATACTTTCCATATCTCAGTGCGTGCGGATTCAAACCCGTGAGCATCTGTACATCTTGATGGATCACACAGAGCTGCTAACACGATCTGTGCGACTGTGGTAGCCATGCTTATCATTTGTCTGTGCTCCACGCTTCATCAGCCTTTCTCCTCTCTCTTTTATATACCGAACTCTTGTGTGTCTTACTGGTACAGTGTCCTCACTTCGCTCCACCAATTTGTCCCCCCCCCCCCCACCCTCCCCCCGGAGTCCTTATTCTTGATAAAGCAGAAGCTCTACGATCGGTTCTAGAACTTAGTTCCTGAGAAGCCGACGGTGGTGGTCCAGGCGTCTGTGTTCCACTGTGCTCCCATCCCTGAGTAATTCACACCTTGCATGAGTGCTGGGGCCTGCCTTCAGTAACTCGTACCCAACGGAACACCCCCGATCCGGACGAACCAGCATTTGCAGCCCTGTCGAGCAACTCCGCTTCGAATGTTGTCTAGTTTGTGGCATTGGTCCAAAACCTCTAATTGTAACAGAGATTTCTCTTCATATATTTCCAGTATTAATATCACTGGTACTTATAATAAGAAAATTCTAATCCAGCCTTCCGTTGTTGGCATGTGCGCGCACGCTGGGGACCCAGAGACGCTACTTCAGCCGACAAAGACACTCTGGGAGGTATCAATCCCTCGAAAAGAGCTTGTGGATCCTTCAGAACGACAGCGAATTGACACGATACACGTCGTGACTATCCCGTGCACTCATCGGGATGCCCCTACGCTGCGCTATCAGTTTCCTCTTCGTACACTCCCGTGTCTTCTCGAATCCGCACATGACGCATGACGCTTTTGCGCCCTGGCATGTATACGGACAGCCGCATATCCTACACAGTCAGAAACCCAGGCTTCTTGCCTGCCGTGTACCGGCGTTTGCGGGCTGGAATAAACAGTGGACGAGGTCGACGCTTCCTCTGGCTCTGCTGGCTGCGATACGCGACTAAACAGGGGAACGTCCATCCCAATAAGCCCCAGCGTTCGTGTAAACAACCGTCTCTGCCACGCGCCGATCTGGCTACCAAAAAAAGTCAGAGCGAGAGCTTCTACCACAAACTGAAAGCTACTTTCTTTTCCCTACTTCCGTTTCCTTACTTTCTTTTACGTACTTCCTTTCCTCGTCCTGTTTCAGTGTGTAGGCTGTGCCTCCCCCGTTAACTGTTGCGTGGCGCGATGTACGTACACTTGTGTTTCAGTTCTTCGCGGCAGCTTCGTTTCTGGTTCATCCTTCCGGATTTTCCCGCAAGACTGTAGGATTACGAACAGAAAACCGCTTAGGTTCCGGGACAGGAACGAGACCCAAGCACACTGCTGCTTGTCGCCATCTACTGCAGGGCGTCGGTAGGCGGCCGCATGCAGTTGCGCCCTCCAAACACTTGCGCCACCGGCGGAGCGGTTTTCCCCTGTTCCTACGCGTTTTGCATTTTTTCTCGCAGGTGGGCGGGATCGCTTTTCTTCTTTCCCTTCACTCCTGCCTTATTTCTTCTTTCCTCTCGTTCGTCTGTATCGCTTCTCAGCGAAGCAGTCTCGTGCAACAAGGTAGCAGTGTCCTCTCGTTCCTGCTTGTGCGTTTCTTTCCTTCGTATAGGAAAGATCTTCGATGCTGGCGAGAGAGGTAAAGAAGATACGTCCCCTGCATAAGGACAGTTTCTGTCCTCTCCATTTTCAGTCCGAATTGCTTTTCTCTAAGCGTGTCTCTCTTCTTTCGTCGATTTGCCGAGGGAACGAGGAGATTTCCACTCGCGCTTTTCTCGTTTCGGTTTTTTCCGGCAGCGAAGGGCTCAAGACGAATTCCTCCGTGCTTTGAACTTCTTTTCACAGTTCTCCCGTCTTGGCCCAGAGAGTTCATGGTTCCGTTCTTTTCCCCTCCGAATTTTTCGCCTTGTCCCCGCCCCCTCGTTCTCACTAATCTCTGCAGATTCAGCAAGAGGCTTCCAAACTCCGTTCTGCCGTCTCTCCTGTCTTTTTGTGGGGCCAACCTCCCGGCCCTTTCCCTTCACAGACCCCTGTCCATCTTTCTCTGTGTCTTTCTAAGGCCTCTGTGCTCCTTTGCTTCTCCACACATCAACTCACCTCTTTTCCCCTCTCCTCCATTTCAGCCACTGAGAACCTTCCGGGTGGCAACAGGGTCGACTGCTGTCTGAGGCGTCTCGCACATCATCTGGAGCTGCCTGCGTGCCGTATCGCTGACTTGCTCCCTATATTTTCATTTCCGTACTCGCTTCTTTGTTGGACCCATTTTGGTGTGTGTTCCGTGTATTTCGAACTCGCTCCAGAACCCAACAGCCCGACCCATTTCCCTCGTCCCCAAACCTTTCCATCAACGCTTCGGCGATTTTCCTACCCTCCCAATCCGTCGTTTCTTGATGTTCTGCAGTTGCTGCGGTTTTGTCACGTTCTCTTCCCGCATGCGCGCTTTTTTGTTCTACAGAAATACTTTTTTAGTTTGCTTGCGTGCATCCCCGCACGTACGACCGAAAGTTTGCCGCCGTCTAAACTGTCTTGAAACTCTTCGTTCTTTCGCGTTTCCGCTTCTCTTCGCCTCGTGGGCTTTCTTCTTCCTGTCGAGGCCTGTGCTTGTGTGCTCGTGAGACAAGTCCAGCCATTCTAGGATCTACAGGACGGGAGAACCTGTCTCTGCCGGTGGTCCGGGTTGTGGGTCGGGCGGACTGGTTTGTTGCACGGCGAGAGGCAGAGTAAACGTTTCACGTTCCTTTTACCACCGCCTTCTCCTTTTTTCGGAGGGAAACGTGTCTCGCAATCCAGCTTTGCTGCCGTGTGGTATGGCGCGAACGGCTGCAGTGACAGGAGACGAGCGAGCAAGTTGAGACCACGAAGTGGGAGAAGCGTGAAAGGACGCCTCTGGAAGACAACGCACATCCGCAGCGGTTGTTCCGGTGTCTCTCACTTCTCGTCGGTCTCTTCCCCCTTCTTCGCGTCTGCCTCTTTTTCGCGGGCCTTCTCCCGGGCCTTCTGTCGCCCTCTCGTCTCCCCACCGACACTGCGGCCTTCCTCACCTCTTCCCCCCTCTCCTTCTCTCCTTTCTTCGATTTTCCATTCCTTCTCGTTTTTTGTTTTCCCCTTCCTTCTCGTGTTTTGTTTTCCCCTTCCCTCTCTCTTCTCTTTTCTCTTTTCTCTTCTTTTCTCTCCTCTTCTCTTTTCTCCCTTCTCTCTCTCCTCTCGCCACAATGCCGGTGCTTTACCACCTCACGCTTCAGAAACCGACGGCGATTGTCCATGCGCTGCAAGGCAATTTCAGCGCCCCGCGCGCGCAGGAAGTAGTTGTCTCTCGCGGCCGCGTGCTGGAGCTTCTGCGCCCGGACGACCAAGGCAAGCTGCAGGCGATCGCCAGCACTGAAGTCTTTGGCATCATTCGCTCCATCGCCGCCTTCCGCCTGACAGGAGCGAATCGAGACTACCTCGCGATCGGCAGTGACAGCGGCCGCCTCGTTATTGTCCAGTTCTCGGCTGAAAAAAATGAATTCGAACGCGTCCACTGCGAAACATACGGGAAAACCGGTAAAAAACCACGGCGCGTCTCTCTCCATACCCTTCTCCAGGGATTTCCGAACTCAAGACACGTCAAGCACAGCCACAGAATTACACGTCCATATACGTATATATATCTGTATATATATATATATATATATATGAAAGCCATATATATATATATATATATATATATATTGGAAGCGCTTGCGTACATGCAGAAATGTATGCGTATGTAGGCCTGCGCGTCTCGCTGGTTTGTCGCGTGATCTCTGTCGCTTGTCATGCAAAGAACGCGCGTGTGTGTCTACCTCGGTCCATGCGCTTGATTTGTGTGAGGTGGTTGGATCTTTGGAGTTCGACGTTTGTCTCTCATGCGCATGTGTGTATTTCTGTGCACCCACGTGGGCGGTAGAGGCGAGAGAGATCTTTGAGAGATGTTGAGGATTCTCAGAGATATCTCTCGTGTTTTCCCGGCTCAAACCTGCGCAGCGGCTGTGTGTTCGCTTTGCCTTTTACTTTTTGACCCGTCCTCGCTTTTCTCTTCTTTTAGGCATTCGCCGCGTGGTCCCCGGCGAGTACCTGGCTGTGGATCCGAAGGGACGTACCCTCATGGTTGCGGCTGTGGAGCGGCAAAAGTTTGTGTACATTGTGAACCGCGACAACAAGGCACAGCTTACCATCAGCAGTCCTCTGGAGGCTCACAAGAGTCACGCGATCTGCCACGATTTGTGTGGAATCGACATGGGCTTCGACAACCCCCTCTTTGCTTCTCTCGAACAAAATGTGGAATCCACAGACAGGAAACCGGCCACTCCCGGTAAGAACCCCACAACAGAAACCGTGGGAACAGCCCACGGACACGTGCGTCGACGTCGCGCGTCTCGCGCGCCTTTTCCTCTCCGGCCTTTTCTTCTTTCGGTTCTCTGCTTCGTGCCTCTCTCCTGCCTTTTCAAGGCCGCAGTTGAGTTCTGTCCTGGGGTCATGCCCGTGTGTCGCTCACGTTCCAGAATGCCCGAGGGCGCGTTCCGCGTGGCTTTCGGGAGGATACGAGAACCCTTTCTTTTTGTTGCCAGCGGCTCCAGTTCGTCTGTTTTTGCTCGTTTCTCGTCTTTTTTCCTCAGCCTCCAAGCGTTCTCTTGTAGCCAGTCGATCGGACAGTGTGATACGGAATCAAGACCGTGTCTCTTCTCTTCATCTCCCTTCTCCTTCCTCTCTCTTCTTGTCCCTTCTCTCTTCTTCTCCCTTCTTCTCTCTTCTTCTCCCTTCTTCTCTCTTCTTCTCCCTTCTTCTGTCTTCTTCTCCCTTCTTCTCCCTTCTTCTCTCTTCTTCTCTGTTCTCTCGCTTTCTTTCATTTTTTCTTTTTTTCTGTGTTTTTCTTCAGGCGTCACGGTTCCGAAGGGCGTGTGTTTGTGGGAGATGGATTTGGGTTTGAACCACGTGATCAAGAAGGCGACGTTGCCGGTTCCGCCGTCTGCACACTGTTTGATTCCGGTCCCCGGCGGCGGCGGCGCGGATGGTCCGAGCGGCGTGCTGGTCTGCTGCGGGAACTTTTTGCTGTACAAGAAGCCGGACCACGAGGAAGTCTCTTGCGCGATCCCTCGCCGCCTCGAGACCGGCTCCGACCGCGGCCTCGTCGTGGTTGCCTTCGCCGTGCACCGCATGAAGGATTTCTTTTTCATCCTCATTCAGACAGAGTACGGGGACATCTACAAGATTGAGATTTCCCACGACGAGGGCGTGGTGCGCGAGATCGTGTGCCGCTACTTCGACACCGTCCCGGTCGCGAATGCGTTGTGCGTGCTCAAGTCTGGGTACCTCTTTGTGGCGTCCGAGTTCGGCAACCATCTGTTTTACCAGTTCACGGGGATCGGCTCGGACGCGTCCGATCCGCGGTGCTCCTCTTCGCACCCGCTCGGGCGCGAGGCGATCATCGCCTTCAAGCCGCGACCGCTGAAGAACCTCGCACTGGTCGACGAGTTGCAGTCTCTGTCGCCCATCACCGACTTGAAAGTCCTCGACGCTCAGGGCACCGGCGCGCCGCAAGTCTACGTGCTGTGCGGCAAGGGGCCTCGGAGCGCACTCCGCATTCTCCAGCACGGCCTCGGCGTCGAGGAGATGGCGGACAACGAACTCCCCGGACGCGCGCGCGCAGTCTGGACCACCAAGCTGTCCCACCAGAGCGCCTTCGACGGGTACATCATCGTCGCGTTCGAGGGCAGCAGCCTGGTTCTGCAGATCGGCGACACCGTCGAGGAAGTCACGGACAGTCTGTTTCTGACGAACGTGTCGTCGCTGCTCGTCGCGCTCATGTACGACGACTCCTTCATCCAGGTGCACGAGACGGGGATTCGCCACATCCTCAAGAGCAAGCGCGTGAACGAATGGCGCACGCCCGGCGGACGCCGCATCAAGGCGGCGGACGCGAACGAGCGGCAGCTGGTCATCTCCCTCGCAGGCGGCGAACTGATCCTCTTCGAGGTGGACGAGAGCCACACGCTCGTGGAGACCGCGCGACGAAACATCAACGTGGAAACCACCTGCATGAGCATGCAGGCGATTCCCAAGGGGCGCCTGCGCGCCTCCTTCCTCGCCGTCGGCGGCCTCGACAACATGGTCCGGATCCTCAGTCTCGAGAAGGACCGAAACCTGCGACAACTCGCGACGCAGCTCCTCCCGAACAACGCCACGCCCGAGAGTGTCTGCCTCGCCACCCTCACGGGTCTCGGCGCACACGGGAAAGACGCCGGGAAAAGCGAAGACAACGGCGTGCTGTATCTACACGTGAGACAACGCCACGTTCAGGCAGAGACAAACACCCTCTGTGACGCAGAGAGAACGAGCGCGTCGAGAGGCGAAGAGAGCGGGTGCCGAGGCCGAGTTTCAGGTCCAGACAGAGCGGTTCGCACAGAGTCCGCACAGATGCAGAGAAGCTGCGGCAGATGCAGGCGCTGTGCTGTCTCGATCGCGAAATATGCGAGTAGACGGGACGGGCGAGCTGGGGGATTTGCAGAGCGAGGAAGCAGCAAACGAGATCGACGGAAGAGGAAAAAAACGGCGGCCGTCGTCGGCCGCGTCTCGCTGTTCAGAACCAAACAGAACCTTAGAATTGCCGGCAGGCACGGCCGTGGCGTCGCACAAACTGCTAGGTTCTTCAGATCGTCTCTCCTGTGGCCTCTCCAAAACGTTCGGCTGGGCGCGCAACCTTCCGTCTCTGCCGTCTCTCGCCCCGATCTGTTTTTTCGAACGTGCATGTCTCGCGGCGCGCGTCTCGCTGTTCTCCGCAGGTCGGCTTAAATACGGGCGTGATGATCCGCAGCGTCGTGGATCCCGTCCTCGGAACTCTGCTCGATCAAAGAAGCCGGTTTCTGGGTGGCCGAGCTGTCCGATTCCACGCGGTGACGCTTCAAGGCCAACCAGCAAGTCAGTTTTCCTCGTTCCCTCTTCTCTCGACCCTTGCTGCAATGCACTTCTCTTTTCCTGGCCTCTGTGCTGTGTCTCCCACTGCTCTTCCGCTGCTCCGTCGTGACTGGTTCTTCTTTCTCCCCGTCTGCGTCTCTTTCCTCCTCGCCCGCGGCTTCGCTTCTTTGGTTCGAAGCCGGGCGCTCACGGACATCGCGCCTTTCCTACAAAGAGCGAGGCCGCGCTTCGGTGTGTTTCTTTTCAGTTTTGGCGCTGAGTGAAAAATCCTGGCTCTGCTACACCTTCCAGCACAAGCTCCACTGCACGCCTCTCAACTACGACCCGCTTGAGTGCGTAGCGTCGTTCTGCTCTGAGCAGGTGAGCGCAGGTGAAAGAAGGAAGATTTCCTAGACTCGGAGCGGCTCGACGCTCTCCGTTTTAGCAGGCGCGTCTGTGTACGTTCCATCGAAAAGATCGATCGCTCCATTCGCCCCAAAAAAAGCGGGCGCGTGGAGTATTTAGATGAGAGATTCTCGGGAAGATCGGCAAATAAACAGACCCACACATTTGCATAGAGTACGATAGATCTACTGAGGTACACTCAGTGATATATATATATATATATATGTATATAGTCCGTGAGGACGTAGAGTAGCCCCATATATATATATATATGTAATTCGTGTATGTTCATGTTGACCACATCATGCCCCCCATTCCAGTAGTATTTCCATGGAACAAAATATATTATACCTACAGATATATATATATATATATATATATATAGATAGATAGATAGATAGATAGATACACTTGTATATTTGTATATTTGGGTGATGTGGGCAGTGGAGCTTCGCCCTGTGAATCAAAGCGGAGGCGTGTGTGTTTTTGTTTTCAGTGCACGGACGGTTTCGTCGCGATTGCAGGTGGTTCTCTGCGCATTTTCCGTTGCCAGCGACTCGGTGAAACGTTCAGTCAGACGCTTCTCCCGTTGTCGTTCACGCCTCGAGCGATGGCGGCTCTTCCGCACATCTCCGCAACCGGTAGGGATTCATAGCGGACCCCTTTCTCAATTTCCACGTCTCCCTCCCACCAAGGCTCATGTGTGAAAGAGCCTTGAAAAAAATGCGGCTGTACCGCTAAAACACAGAAGACGATCTTTGTTTCCCAGATCCCGCCGTGTCTCCTCGAGTGTCTCCTCTGTTAGCGCCCCTCCCCGGCGCGAGAAGGCGAACACTCCCTGCCTCTCCTCCCTTTTTGCCGCGTCCTTGCCTGCACTTCTTTCTCCTTTTCTTCTTTCGGGGGTGCGGTTTTTGCTCAGAGTCGCAAGGCGCCGTGGACGCTGCCGGTGTCGGTCCTTCGCGGCGGGCTGCTGCGCTCGCGATTGTCGAGGCTGACCACAACGCGTACGACGAGTCGACTAAGGCGGAAATTCGGCGCGCGCTCAGGGGAATTAAAGTGAACCAGGAAGAGGAAGAAGAGAAGGAAGAAACCGACGACATGCAGGTGCGTTCAGCGAAACGGCGCAGGGAAGGCGCCGCTGAAGAAGTGAAAACAGTCAAAGAGGAAAACCGAAGCGCTCGTCCGGGCGCGGGCTCGGACCAGCTCTGCTCTTTATCTTGCACTTTTTTGCGTCCGCTCCGTGTTCCTTCGCTCAGCTGGAAGAGAAAGAGCAGCACGACCTTCCTGAGGACCAGTACGGAACTTTCAAGGCGGGGCCTGGCAAGTGGGGCTCTTGCATTCGAATCGTCAACCCTCTCATGGTGAGAGAAAACGCGGGAGGAAGACAACGAGAAGAAACGAGAAGAGAAGAAGCGAGAAGAGAAGAAGCGAGACGAAATGAGAGAGATAAAGAGAAAGAGAAGGGAGAGAGAGGAAAGGAAATGAAGAGAGAAGAAGGGAGACACTGTGGAGGCGTCGGTTGGTGACGCGGGTCCATGACGGTGCCGAGTTCTTTTGCTTCATTTCCATCGCACCTGTGTGTGGGGAGTCGAGGCCGGTCGCGCTTGAGCGTGGTGCCGTGGACCTTTCGTTCTTTTCTGGTTCGCCGTTTCACTTCCCGCCTCAGCGCGTCGCATTCGTCCTTCTCCGCTGTGATTTGCCAGGCGATGACGATTGACAAAGTTTCTCTGGAGACCGACGAGGCTGCACTAAGTTGCTGCTATTGTGAAATGGAGGGTTTGCCTCTGCTCGTGGTGGGCACCGTCACTGCAATGACGCTCAAACCTCGCAAGGTGAGAAACGCGAGTCGGGTGCACTCTGAAAAACGCGCTCGTGAAAAGTTTCGCACGGAACTCTCCGGGGAAACTTCAGAAACCCCCCGGCAACAACTCTGTGAGAAAAGCTGTCCCAAAGCGGTAAACAGGCTACGTCGCCTATCGAGAGATGCATCTGCGTATATTTACCTTGTCTTTGCATGCATCTCATGCATCTTTTTTTCTATCTGTGTCACGCTCTCTGTGGCTCTATGTGTATGAGTCTCCCTTTTCAGTCGTTTCAGTCGCTTCAGTCGCTCTCTCTCTATATATGTCTGAATATGAGACACATTCGCGCGTTTAGGTTGGAAGACGTGAGGATGTGTAGGCTGTGCTTACTCATGATCGCTTTGCCGTGCGAGAGGTTAAGTGAGGAGGTGAAAGGGTTTTTTGCTTCTGGATCTGCATGCATCCTCGCTCAGGTGCCTCAAGCGTCTATCAAAGTCTTCTCGTACGACGACAAGTTCTCCCTCAATCTCGTCCATTCCGTAAGATGAGAAAACCGCCCAGCCCGCCCCTTCCGCCTTCTCTTCGTTTCCCCGCCATACACCTCTCCTTTAGCACTGAACCTTCTCTCTCCCTTGTTTTTCTTGTCCGCTTTCTTCTTCCATCTCGTTTTTTCTGTGCGTATGCGTCTCTCCGTCTTTCTGTCTCCCGTAGATCTATCTCTGCGCAAAAATCGATGAATCTCTTTCGGTCTCTCGTCTGGGTCTCTTCCTCGTTCGCGGACTTGTTTCTCAGCGTTCTGTGCATGCACGTGGTTTCCCCTGCTGTCGATTAGCGTCAAAATTTCGGATTTTTCGCGTTTCTCTTTCTGCGACGCCAGACCCCGGTGGAAGACTACCCGATGGCTCTCGCGCCCTTCCGCGGAATGCTCCTCGCCGGTGTCGGGCACAAGCTCCGTCTCTATGCCTTGGGAAAGAAACGCCTGCTGAAGAAATGCGAATACAAGGTAAAGGAAAAGCCGAGAAGAAAACGAGACGAGGAGGCGACGGTCCGATCGCCTGCGCATCTTCCGATTTGACAAAAGCCTGACGGGCGAAAAAACGCGAGACAAAGTCAGGATCCAGATGCGAAGAACTCGTAGGCAGCCCGAGAGTCGTGTAGATATATATATATATATATGGATAGGTAGAAAGAGGCGTATACACCCAGATAGATATATGGGGAGAGAAAGTTTGAAACAGTGCAAACCGAATCAAAGAACAGATCGTGAAAGAAGAGACGCGTGGTGGAAAACAACCACTGGAATTTTGTAAGGCTTCCAGTCGCGAATCCGATTCCACGCGCTCGGTCCTGTTCCGGCCCCTCGAGCTGTCATGCGCCGCGGGGGTGGCGCCGCCGCGTCCGTCTCTTTGATGAGAAGTCCGAAAAGAAAACCTCTGGGTCTCAAAAAGCGGATGTGTGGTCTTTGTCTCCCTTCTCCCCACTCTCTGCGAAAGGAAGGCGAGAGACGAGCTTGCACCGTTTTTGTGTCGTGCAATACTGCGCTCGCTTCTTCCTCTCCGTTTTTCTCTTTCTCCCTTTCCGTTTCTCATCCTCTCGCTCTTTCTCTTTTATTGTCTTTCTCTTCCTGTCTTTCTCTAACTCTCTTTCTCCCTTTCCGTTTCTCATCCTCTCGCTCTTTCTCTTTTATTGTCTTTCTCTTCCTGTCTTTCTCTAACTCTCTTTCTCCCTTTCCGTTTCTCATCCTCTCGCTCTTTCTCTTTTATTGTCTTTCTCTTCCTGTCTTTCTCTAACTCTCTTTCTCCCTTTCCGTTTCTCATCCTCTCGCTCTTTCTCTTTTATTGTCTTTCTCTTCCTGTCTTTCTCTAACTCTCTTTCTCCCTTTCCGTTTCTCATCCTCTCGCTCTTTCTCTTTTATTGTCTTTCTCTTCCTGTCTTTCTCTAACTCTCTTTCTCCCTTTCCGTTTCTCATCCTCTCGCTCTTTCTCTTTTATTGTCTTTCTCTTCCTGTCTTTCTCTAACTCTCTTTCTCCCTTTCCGTTTCTCATCCTCTCGCTCTTTCTCTTTTATTGTCTTTCTCTTCCTGTCTTTCTCTAACTCTCTTTCTCCCTTTCCGTTTCTCTCTTTTTCTCTTCGTTTTTCTCCTGATCTGTGGCGAGCACGAAAGGCTAGAAGCTGTGTACGCAGAGCGGCGAGAAGAGGGTTTGTGTCTCGAACGTTGTTTCTGTCACACAGTTCGTTTCTGTGCTCTTGACTGTGTTTTTGCCTTCTCAGAATCTTCCCTGCGGTGTCGCTTTCATTCGCGTTGCCGGGGACAGACTCTTCGTAGGCGACCTACGCGAGAGTGTCCACGTGATGCGTTACCGACTCAGCGAAAACCTCTTTTACGTCCTGGCAGACGATGTCGTCCCGAGGTAAAAACAAATCCTCGACGAAACACGTGCTCCCACATCAAAGAAGAAACAAAGACATATATATATATATATATATATATCCATCTATACATATATATGTACATATTTGTGTCTATCTGTATATGTCTAGCTGTCCGTATAATAGTCTCTATCTGTTTACATGTACAGGGTTTGCATGTCGTGGCCGAAAGAAAGCCACTTCCGTTGCGCATTTAGCCGTGTCCAGACGCATGCGATCTGGTTCCTCTCAGTCTTCTGACATACGGAGCTCAGAACGCCCGTGTGTAGCTTTCCATCTACATATATATATATATACATGCATGCACACATAAATATACACGTATATACATATAAATGCACATACAAATGTACATCTGTACTTTTTTAAAGTGAAGAATCTGCAGGTGTGTGTGTGTGTGTGCGTGTTTGCATTCGATAAAGAGAGTGCGTCTGGGGAGGTTCGGTGTCAGCGCTTTGGTTTCCTTCGTCTCTGAATCTCTCTGTCTCGCGTGGCGATCGCTGCATGCAGATGGCTAACGAAGGGCGAGGTTCTCGACTACCACACGTTCGTGGCCGCGGACAAGTTCGACTCTGTTTTCATTTGCCGGGTAAGCGCGGGACAGAACCATAGGCAGTTTCCCTCACGTCGTTCGATTCTGTTTCCGCAAGAGGGGCCGTTCTGCGCAAAGATCTTGTCGGTTGCAGGTCTCGACTGCGAACCATTTGGGCAAACAGATGTGCTGGTGGAATGCATCGGCCCGATAGGTGAAAAGCGAGCGCGGAGAGACGCGAGGGGGGATCCATGAATCAGAGACGTGCCGAGAGCTGCCGCAGGGAAAAAGTGAAATCGGTGACGGCACGGCGACTCCGCTTTTCTCTGCCTTTGCTTCTTCCCGTATTCTTTCCGTGTTATTTCTTCGCTGTGTTCTCTCTTTTAGCCGCCCGCTCATGGTCCGCCGCTCGATTTCTTTCCCGTTCGAACCGTTTTCCACCTTCTCTCTTCTTCACTTTCCGTTTGCATCCCTGCGCGGCGTGAACACCGCAGTGGACACAGAACTTGAATGCGTTTCCTGTCACCGTTCCGCTGACCGCGCAGTCTCTGCACTGAGGTTCTCCCGTGCTTGTTCAGCCTCCGTTTTCTTCGAGATTTCCCCTCTCTTGTTGCACTGGGCCTCTTTCCGTTCCTTGGCGGCCTTTCAGGTCCCCAGTGAAGCCAAGCAAGACGAGTTGGGTGACACGACGGGGCTGCGTCTCCGCGGCGACACCACCTACCTCACCGACAAGTGCTTCAAACTTCAGTCGCTTTTACATTTCCACATTGGCGAAGTTGTAACTGCCCTCGAACGCGCGACGCTCACCGCCGGCGCCTCGGAAAGCATCATCTACGGCACCATCATGGGATCCATCGGCGCCTTCTCTCCCTTCCTCACAAAACACGAAGTAAAGCAGATACACTTTTGGTCACCCAGAGTCCGCATGCATCAAGAGATCCGCGTGCATACACGCGAATCTGCGAGGTTACGCGTGTCCACCCTGACGCGTCACGGTGCCAAACGTCCGTATACATATCTATATGTACATGGTATGTCTATATATATATATATATATATATATATATATGTATATGTATATTTATATATATGTATATGTATATGGTGTATATATATATATATATGATATATATGGTATATATATTGTGTATATATAAATCTATAGATATATATGGTTTATCTATATACATGGATGATGTTTGAGGTGGAGATCGTTGTTGCGTGTGTAGCAAGGCGCCTTTGCGGTTGGTTCCTCACTGTCCGTTTTCCGTGCTCGAGTCGTGGAAGAAAAGTTGTTTTTGGCGGTATGGCGAG
Organism: Neospora caninum Liverpool; assembly: GCF_000208865.1. Lineage (NCBI taxonomy): Eukaryota > Apicomplexa > Conoidasida > Eucoccidiorida > Sarcocystidae > Neospora > Neospora caninum. The sequence continues at coordinate 1,050,090 of NC_018395.1, read as the reverse complement.
GGGCGCTGCATGCCGGCGAGCTTTGGCTGTTTTCGCGTTTTTCTCGCAGCTGGATTTATTTACCCACCTGGAGATGGTCCTCAGGTCCGAGAAGCCGCCTCTGGGCGGCCGAGAGCATATCATGTTCCGCTCCTACTACCACCCGGCGAAGGTAAGACAGACCGTGCGACGCTTACAGGTGCGTCGACAAAGAGAACCCGGGAGAGAGAGGGCCGAAACGTGGGGCGAAGTTGGTGCGTGTGTCTCCGTGCAGAACACTGTCGACGGCGATCTGTGCGAAAGCTACGCGCTCCTGCCCTACGACGTCCAGAAGCGAATTGCACAGGATTTCGAGAAGACCCCAGCTGACATTTTGAAGCACCTTGAAGATATTCGAAACCGCATCCTGTGAAGAAAGAGACTTCGCGCGAGGATCGCACTTCTCGGCGTGGAAACGCTGGAGACTCGTTGGGTGGTCTGTGTGTGTGTGTGCCGAGCGGGACGGTTCGCCGACGCGCACGCGGGGCTTCCGCGTTTTTCGGTCTTTTTACTCTTTTATCGCGTGGAAATTCCTCTCGGGCAGACACCCTTTTATGTGTACACATGTCGGTTTCTCGTGGTAAGAACCAGCCGGCTTGTTTGGGGTGGGGTTTTTCGTCAATCTGCGCTGGAGAGACTTGGCCACTGCGTGAGAAGGCCTCTTGCCACTCTCGGCGTTTTCGTCCTTTCTGCTTCGTCACTTTGGTTCTCACGCCCCTGCCCGTTTTGGGAGTCTGTAGTGTCTCTCCTGTCTCTTTCCTGTTCAAAGAAAGTGACTTTGCGAGCCTGCCGATTGTCAATCCTGAGCGCCTCATCCTGGGGTTGTGCGAAACAGTTTTCTGGCTCATAATCGCCCCAAGAGCCAGCGCACAGGCATTGGCCAGGAGAGAAAATCGATGATCCGCCGCATGCAGACATGCATGCGGCGTTTCGAAACGCTTCCGTTGGTGTAAAGGCGCCGCGCCTACCGCGGCGCCTTTTTTGTTTCTCTGACGTGAGTCGTCTCCGCGAGAACGAAGAACCCGAATCTAGCCCCTTTCCGCAGAAGCTCCATTCGAAACCGAAAGAAAAGCGGGCTGCGCTTTGTCGGAGAACAGTGGATATACACCACACCCCTCTGCGATGTTTTTGCGCCTCTGCTCGTTTGAGGCCGTCGACTCCCAGGGCGTTTCGCCGTCCACGCTTTTTGCCTAAAAAGCGCGACAGCCACGTTTCCCCACTCTCGGCGCGACTGAAAGCGACGAGCGCCGTCCTCGCGAGGGCGATCGCCACTGCGAGGAAGCGAACGCAGAGAGAGAGAGTGCATGCACGGGCTGTGGAGCGTTCGTGCAAAAGAACAGATTCAAACACGCAACCTGCAAGGGAGTCTCTTTTAAAGAGAGGCCGCGCCTCTCGGAAAAAAACGACAGCTCTCCAACAAGAAATCCGAAAAATGGTCGCTCGACAAAGAGATCAGCAAAACGAATTGCACGTACTATACACATCTCCGAAGATATCTACACATATCTATATATCTATATATATATACATATATGGGCAGAAAAGACAGCGTTGTTTGGAGTGACTACTTTGCGTCATGGCCGTCTTTCTCATTTCTTTTCTTTGTGCAAGACGAGAGAAACGACGGAAGAGGAAGACCCGTTGCTGCCGCGTGGCGAAGAGCGACGACGATTCTCCTGTCTGGGGTCAAAGCCTCGTGTTCACTGTCTTTCTCTTCCGCGTGACTTTCTCTTCTTTCTTCCTCTCTTTCCTCTTTCTCTCTTCCTTCTCTTTCTTCTTGTTTGTTCTCGTTTTCGTGGCGTGCTGTGTCCAACTCTGATTCGAGCCGCGTCTTCGCTCTCGCTCTTGCGTCTTTGTCTCTTTGTCTCTGGTCCTTTCTTTCCTCCCAAGAAAAAACTCTCGCCGTCTCTTCCCGCAGACCCGATGCCGAGGCGAGCAACGCGAGTTCGTGCGCAAGATGTTCGCGGTAGCGACGCAACACAGCGGGGCTCACGCGCGAAACCGCCTCTCTGCTTTCTTCCTTCGCGCCTGCGCTCCGCGATCCCCAATGAGACGCTCCAGGCGCTGATCTCAATTCTGAAAACAAAATACTCACAGAAATATGTGCAGATAAATGCGTAGAGGCTTTGATACGTATATGCACGTAGATGAAAATCGCTGCATTGCTGGTTTTGTCTCGATACAACAACGGTGACACACCACTTACACAACCACAGAAATACATATGTTTACATGCTTCTAGATGCACGCATGCATACGCATGCATATACATGCAGATATATATATATATATATATATATATATGTTTCCGTGGAGGACGTTTCTGGTATTTTTTGTGCAGAGGGTGTAGATCTGAAGGTGTCGGGCATCGTTGCGTCTGGTGTCTTTTCCTTTTTACCTTCGTGCGAAGCGGCGGTTTCTTCGTTTGGCACGGCGCGCCAGCCTGCCGGGGGCTCGGCGCCGCGAGACGACTCTCCCGCCGCAGCGCATGCAGCGCATGCAATTGCTTCCCACACGCTCGCCAGCGCCGCCGCTTCGCCGGCTTTTTCTCCCCTCGTACTCGAAGGAGACACAGAGAAGGCCCGCGGCGATGGAGAAGGAACAGTCAGAGAACACGCGAGAGCAGAGAGAGGCGGAGAAGACGAAGAGGAAGAAGAAGACGAAGAACAAGGAGAGGAGTCTCCGAAGAGGGATCGCAGGGCGGCGATAGCGTGGACGCGCACTTTGTAGGAGGAGGACAACCTGAGGCAGGAGGCGAGGGCGAGGAGGAGGTCGGCGCGCTGTCTGAAAGCAAACCGCGAGAGAAAAGGCAGAAGAAAGATCTTGCCTGGGCTTGGGCCGGTCGTTTGAGAGTCCGAGAAGAAAAGAAACTGCATGCGTGTGCGTGTCCGGAAACGAGTGCCAGGCAGCACACACAGCCTGTGCCGTCGCGCGCAGGCGCGACGGCAGAACCGGAAAAACTCGAGGGCGATCGACAAAGGCTGTTCTTCCCCGCTGTCCCAGAAAAGAGGCCCCCAGAGACAGCAGTTGGAAACAAGCTGCTGAGACACGTGCTCGGTTTTCGCACTACGGATCTCCCCTGTCAAGACGCACGAGAGTTTGCGAAATTACCTTTCGAGTGCGGGGGAGGCGAGACGCCGAAAGCTGCGACTGCTGTAGAGGAGTCTGGCTGCATAGCAAGCGTTCCACTGGATCTTCACTGAATTTCGTCTTGCATCTTCTCCAGGCACGCGACTCCCGTCTAGGGCCCGCAGCAGGACGGCGTGGATGCCGCTGAGAAGCCGCAGAATGCGTTCTCGCCCCTCTGAAAGAGACACGCCTTCGCACCTGTCTTTCTCCAAGAAGACACCCCAGTTCAGGCCGAAGGAGATGAGCGCAATCGCTCGCAAGCAGGCAAGCGCAAGACTCTCGTTGCGACTGTTTGCGAGAGACGGACTCGCGAAACATTCCAGCGCCGCCAACCACAGTTCTTCCTCGCGTTTCTCACAGCCTCCGTCTTCCGTCTCTCCTGTCTCCCCTTTCGCTCTGACCTCGCGTTTTTCTCTAATGTCCCCTTTCTCTCTGACCTCGCGTTTTTCTCTGATGTCCCCTTTCGCTCTGACCTCGCGTTTCTCTTCTTCGTCTCCCTCTATCTCGGGAGCGGGACTGCTCTCCTTCGAGAAGCGTTTGGGTGTGACTTGGCCGTTGAGTTGCGCCTGCCTCTCACGGTCTCCGAAGGCCTCTCTGGCGACGCGCGTCCCCGCCGCGTTTTCGACGGGCGCGCCTGCGTCAGCGAAGCTCTTCGCGGCTGCAACTTTCAACTCGACGCTTTCGTGTTTCGCCAGAAAGAGCAGAGCCGCGAGACAAGCCTCGCGACCCGCAGCGAGGTCCCGTCTCCGCCAACAAACGTCTGCCGCGGGAGACAGGAGGGAAGCCATGGACGCGCTCGGAAAGGACAGCGGCGACGGCAACGAGCGACAAGAAAGAAGATATGAAAACTGGAGAAAGCGACTCGCCGCGGTAGCAGCAACTGTCTGAGCGGACACCCAACACGCCAGCACGTCAGCACGGGTTGCCTCCGTCTCCTTTGTTCTCTCCTGGGTTTCCGCGTTTGTTCTCGCGTCTGGTCTCTCTCTTTCCTCTCTCCGATTCGACGCAGCGCCTTGGAAAGAACACAGCGCAGCGATTGCGTGAGCTGTGGAAGAAGAGAGGAAATTGAGCAATCTCCAGTCGTTGAAGGTGAGGAGAGCCAGAGCTGCGCAGGCGGCTTCCGCTACAGAGGCTTCTTCGGCAGCAATCTCGCTCGGGTGTTGCTGCATCAAAGTTCTGCCTTCGACACAGATTCGCGTCTCCCCGCGTCCCGCGTGAGACGAGGCCTTCTCTCTGTGTGCGCGACTGTCTTCGTCCTCGTCCTCTTTGCGGCGCCTCCGGTGAGTCGGAGTTTCCTCGCGAATCTCCCTCTTCTCGCCGTTCTCTTGCGCGTCTCCTGTTTGTCTCTCGTCGCTTTCGCTCGTGGCAGTCACCTGACTCGAGCGAAGCGCAGACGAGATGCTGGGAGCAAGCAGACCCAGGATGTGCGCGCGAAGGTTCAGCAAGCATTCGCGCCGGAGGGCGTCGCTGTCAGACTCCGAGCCTTCGGTTTCCGTCAAGACGCAATCGTAAATCGGGGAAGAGGAAAGAGAGGAAGAAGAAGAGGATGAAGACGAAAGAGAGGAAGAAGGAGCGTGTGGCAAAGGGAAAGACGGCAGCGCAGCAAGGAGATCAGTAGCCAGCTGGAAGCCCCGGCATTTTAGAGAAGCGGATGCACTCGACATCAACTCAGCTAAAACAGCTACGAGGGGACAGTGGCGCAAGCAGCAGGAAGGCGAACCAAAAGACGAGAACGGACGGCAGGCTGAACCAGAAGAGCAATCAAAACGAAACCGACGCGAACAACAAACGCCAGACGTACAGGGGAAAGAAGAGGAAGAGGAAGGAGAAGAGGAAGAAGAGGGAGGAGAGGTAGAAGAGGGAGGAGAGGAAGAGGAGGAAGGAGAGGAAGAGGAGGAAGGAGAGGAAGAGGAGGAAGGAGAGGAAGAGGAGGAAGGAGAGGAAGAGGAGGAAGGAGAGGAAGAGGAGGAAGGAGAGGAAGACGGAGAGGAAGGGGAGGCGGACGTAATCGTTCTCTCTCTTTGGCACTGGCTGCGCCGTTCCTCAGTTTCGCTTGCTTGCGACGATGGAGCGGCGGCGGCGTGCAGTCGGGCATTGAAAACGTGAAGACACGGAAGAAAGAGAAGAACGAAAGGATACGATTTCGCCATCTTCATAACGACAGCGAGAAGAACTTCTGTGTAGCGTTTGTAGACTGTGGCTCTCCCCTCTCCCACTCCACCCATCTCCCCCTTTTGTTCCTTCCCCCTCTCTTCTTTTCCGCCTTCTTCTCCACCTTCTTCTTCTCCGCCTTCTTCATCCTCTCCCCCTTCTCTCCCTCCGTCGTTCATTTCTTCTGTGCTGTCTCTCTCCAGTCGATTATCTGTCAGGGTTGAGAGCAGTTCCTCTCTTTCGATCCTCAATGCGTAGAGCAACCCGACCAGAATAACGTCCGACAGCCCCATAAATGCTTCCTCTTCCGTTTCTCGCGGCCCGTCTGGCTCTGTCGCCTTCCTCTCGCGTTGCGCCCCACAGTGCGCGCTGTCTCCTGGGGTGTCTCTGTCTCTCGCGCCCCAGCAGGGATGAGAGACACATTCGCCTGTCGCCGGCGGCTGCTCCGGAGTCGACAGGGCGCTCGGTTGCGCCCTGTCGGCTGTCTCGCCTCCTTTTCCCTCTTTGCATGCGCCGGACGATGGCCCACAACCGGCGCATCCTCCCCGGCTCTTTGCAGGCGTTTTTTTCTTTTCAGGTGTTTTGGGAAGAACAGGGAGGAGGAGTGCTTCGACTACCTCCTCCCGAGAAGGCTTCGCAGCGAGGACAGACGTGAGAAGCGAATTGAGAGCTGAGAGAAGAGAAGGATGAAGCGGAAAAGGCAGACTTTTCCGTGGGTGTGCGTGGCCGTGTTTCTCTTCTCTTCCCCGTTCTGAATTCGCTTCTTCAGATTCTCCTCGCTCGGAACTTTTGTGTGGGGTAAAGGAAGGAGGCACCTTTTCGTTTCGAAAGTCGCGATTTGAGGGCGTCGAAGGCGGCTCGTTGAGGAAAGCGGAACGCGACGAGACAAACGGAGACGCCGCGTGCTGCACACTTGAAACAAAACGTAGGTACAGCTCGTTCGCTCGGACGCCTCCCGCGGACGCTGAACAGGACACAGAAAGCCTAGCCCCTCCCGGCGTCGTCCCTCGGGTGTCTCGACGCCCAACGCCCTCTTGCTTTGCACGCAAACCACCTTCTTCCCTAGAGAAAACACACAGCGAAGAAGCCAACGACAGAGACGAAGAGGAGGAAGAGGAGGAAGAGGAAGAGGAAGAGGAAGAAGAGGAAGAGGAAGAGGAGGAAGAGGAAGAGGAGGAAGAAGAGGAAGAGGAGGAAGAGGACGAGGAGGAAGACGAGGAAGACGAGGAAGAGGAAGAAGAGGAAGAGGACGAGGAAGAGGAGGAAGAGGAAGAAGAGGAAGAGATGGGATCTCGCGAGAGGAGACAGCGTTCTGTAGATGTTTGCATCCCGTCGTGTGCGGGGTGTTTCAGAGAGAGAGTGAGCGTGAGGAAGAAAGGCGCGACTAGTCGGAGACACGCAAAGAGGATGCCTGGACGGAAGACAGACAGCGGCAGGGACGCGACCAAGCGCGCGAGCGCTCGAAGACATGCAGCAGTCATCTCAGCAGACTCGTCGGTCGCCGAGGAAAGACCACGCGCGTCAGCCGCAGCCCCGCCCTCGAAGCGAGAATCCGAAGACGCCGAAACGAACGAAGCGGAAACAGACGAGAGAGGAGACGAAGGAAAGGACGCCGATCGCGCAGGCGAGGTAGGCGCCTGGCTGGGGCGACGGTCTCCGTTGAGGCGCGGCGAGGTGGGTTCGGCACCTCGAGAAAGCGCAGCCGCCGCAGCGGTTTCTTCGCAGAGAGCAAAGAGATGAAGGAAGGCGAGACGGACTGAAGACAAGACACTTCCCGACAGAGAGTTGAACGACGGACTGGCTCGTTTCTGAAAGAAAAAGGACGAAAACGGAGAGGCCGCAGAAGCAGGCGGAAAGGCCGATCCCCCGCGGGACTTTCCGAGGCCGTCGCAGCTTCGACCTAGAGAAGAAAGCGACAGAAGAGAACGAGAAGCGACAGGTGATCGGTCCTCGCCGAGAGGGCTTGTCCACGCGGTCTCGTCCGCGTTCTCTGCTTCAGCCGTGAGAGTCCTCCAGAGCTGAACGCACCTCCAGCTGTCCTTCGCCATGGCGAGAGGCAGGGCCATCGAGTCGGCGGTTGCCAGGACGCCTGAGAGCGACGCGTGTGCAGCCGAGGCCGCGTCTCTCAGGGCCGGAGTCACTTCAAGAGGCACGGCTGGCCAGCTCTTGAGGGGCGAGAACTCCAAGAGAGACACGAGGAAGTCCACGGCTGCGCGCCGCACTTTGGCATCTGCGTCGAGACGCGCCACAAAACCCCAGAGCTGCTGCTGGAGCAGAAGAAGCAGAAACACCGGCGAGCGCAGCGACGCCTGCTCAGGCAACAGAAATCCGAGGGCCCAGGTGCCGGAAGAAGGCGAGAACAGGGAGATGTCGGTTTGAACGGGACGCGCGGAACGCTCGGATACCTTTGGAGGCTCTTGAGTGTATGGACAGCCCGCAGAGAGGCGAGGACGCGCGGGCGAGGTGGGGGCGGCTGCGCCGTCGCGCGGGAGTGGGTCGCGGGAAGTGTGGAGTGAACCCGCGTGCGAGGGAGCACGCGAGAGACGCGCAGCAGGAGAGAGTCGAACAGATGGCGAAGCGGGAGAGGGAAACGGAGGAAGAGAAGAGCAAGAGGGAAAGGGACACGGCTCGAGACAAGACGGAACTTGGACTTTGAAGTGTTGAGTGGTGAGGATGAGAGGCCACGAGCGAAAGAGCGTTCGCGGGACGAGTTTGACGAGAAACTGCGAACAGGAGAAAGCAAGCACGCGGAGTTTGTGTCCGTCGTCGTGGCCCCGCAATCCGTCTTTCTTGTCTCGTCTTCCTCGCCGGCTCCTCCCAGCGGTCTTGCTCACATTCCGATCCCCATTCAGCGCGTTCGACCTTCCAACGGCGCTCGCCTCGTCGCCGTCTTCGCCCGAGTCGCCTTCCCGCTGTGTCCTCAGCCCGGGTCTCGCGGGGACACAGGCTCCTGCGTCACGAGCTTGAACTTTGTCCCGGGCCTTCTCGAGTCCCCGCGTCGCCGGACCGCGGTCGCTTGCAGCCGGCAAAGCGCGCCTTGCCCTGAGCGCGCCGCGTTTGTCTCTCATCCTGTCTTCTGCGGAAGACGCGGCAGACGAGTCGGCGAGGCGCGAGCGAGAAGGCGAAGGAAACCCGGAAGCCGAAGACAAACTCCCGTCGCTGCTGGCCGGTGTACGACCACCCGGTCGCCCCACGTCCGCGGGGAAGAGCGCCACGCCGATGGGGTGTACGTACACCGCACCGGTCACCAGGAGCGGCTGCAGCAGCTGCAGGAGACGCACGGCCTCGCCCGCGGAACTTGCGCTCTTCTCGGCGAGGGAGGCGAGAGGCGACGCGGCCGCCGACGACAAGGGACCAGCCGCGAGACAGAGCCGCCAGCTTTCCTGAAGAAGCTGCGAAAGCAACGTGAGAAGGACGCACGCCGCCGATCGCCGGCGACGCAGGTCCGGAGCGAACAGATGCGGAGCCTGAGACGCTTGCCCAGCAAGGAGGACGCGGGCGATGACGGAAGGATCTCCAAAGAAGGCACTCGGTGGAAACGCGTGCTCGCCGAAAAAGGAAAAGCCGGTCTTCTCAGAAACGACGCCAACCAACGAACTCCCGCACGCCGACGCAAATTCATCTCCTGTGTCCCTGGACGCGCTGCGTCCTCCCGAGACTCCCGCGGCTCGTGGCGAGGAAGAAGCGGGGCCAGCTGAGGACTGAAGAGGCGCTGGTGCGCCGTCGACGAGGTGTATGTACACCGCCTCGACGACCGTGGTTGCAGCGGTAAACAGGAGATCCCAGTCCTGTTGCGTCTGCATGGGCCCCAAAGCGGCGCTCGCTTCCTCGCGGGAGGGTGCGCCGTCCACCGGACGGTTTCCTTCGGTCGAACTTTTCGCCTCTGGGTACCACAGTCTGAGCGCACCGAGCGCCGCCGTCAGGAGCTGTCGCCGCGGAATGGCGTCTTGGGTCGATCGCGAAGAACAGGGGACTGCGAGCGGCGAGGGAGTCGCCACGTCTCCGTGCAGGATAGAGAGTCTTCTGGACGCACAGAGCCGCAACACGTGGCGAAAGAGGCCAGCGAGGCTGCTAGGCGACAGGCCTAACTCACGTGGAGGCCTTCGGTGGAGCTCGCCAGCACTCGGGCGCACATCCGCATCTTCGAGCGGCGGGCTGTCCTCACTCTTCTTTTTCCCCTGCTTCCTCTTCTCGTTTAAAAGCGCAATTAACTCATCCAAGAGACTTGACAGCGTCCTCGCGCGACGCTCCACCTGCCGTTCGGGCTGCGAGGACGGATTCTCGATCTTTCTCACTCCCGTGGCAGGCGGTCTCTCAACCTCCAGCGCGCCCCGGCACGACGAGTGGCAGAAGCCGCGCGGTCGATGTCTCGTTCCAGCGGCGCAGTCTTCACTCTCTGTTTCCTCCCGCTCTTCGGCTCCCTCGGCAAAACGGCTAGGGTCTCTTTTCTTCAGCCGGCGAAGACACCGCCCGTTGGGCGGGTCTTCGCCTGTGTCTGGCGAAGGCGCCGTCGACAGCTGCGCGAGCGCGGAAAGAAGCAACGCTTCGAGGGCGGCGTTGTCGTGCCTGTCTCCGAAGTCGGCCGCCGTGCGCGCACAGACGGCAGAGGCGGTTGGACAGGGAGACGCGCAGTCGGGCTGTCTCCTCGACATCGTCGCCGACAAGGCAGCCGCGAAGCAGGAAAGGCTGGGGAGGACACGGGAAAACACAGTCAGGCGAGAAGGCGGATCCCCCGAGACTGGAACCGAGCAACAGAACAAACGAGGAAAAGACAAGCAAGAGGAAGACGATGTTGCTCTTCAAAAGGTGCACTTGCGGAGAGCGAGACGAACGGCAGCATCCCGAAAGCTGAGCAAACCCGTTTTTCGGCCTCGTCGGCGAGCGAGAGAAGCGCTGTCCGTGTGATCTTCTCTGAGCCGTGGCGTTGAATCACGGTGCCGAGCGAGGAGAGAGAAGGCGAGGAAACTGCGCCTTCGTCCCTCGAAAGAGAACGCGGCTCTGCATTCTGGAGTGAAAAAACGCACACGGGAAAGGAGACGACCTAGACGAGGGGTGCCAGGTGCGGACGGAGCCTGCGCGTGTCAGAGGCCAGCGCAGGCGCGGGGGAGGCGGTGAGGCTGGAGAACGCGAACTGAGGCACGTGGGAAGAGACGAAAACGAAACAAACAGCAGACGCAACACGGGGGAAACGCGCCGAGGCACTCTGAGGAAAGAAGATGACGACGTGCGTGGAAAGTTTAGAGGTCGTTTTTGCACAGCGCGTTCAGACTCTCAGGCAACGTGGGAGAGAGAGAGAGACAAACGAGAGACGAGTGAGCTATATGCTCCACAAGCAAGTGGACGGTGAGCACATGTTGACAACACAACGCTGTGGAGATGTGTGTGAAGCGTGTGTACAGTGCGCCGTTTCCTCGTAAGAAAAAGAAAGAGGAATCGCGGCCGCTTGCCGTCTTCGTGCGCGGCCGGTGTGCGAAGACAACCGAAGGCCACCTGAGAAGCGCAGGCCGCGTTTATTCCCAGACGCAAAAGCTTCGAAGCAGATGCTCTCAGAGAGTTTTACGTGCGACAGACGCAATCCGTCGGAAAGAAGAAAAATCGCTGCTCTGCCGACAGCGCGGCACACATTTGCGTGCGCACTTTTTTCCATGGCAGGGAGACCCGCCGAACGGAGAAACGCGCGATCGAGATTCTTCTTTTTGGTGGTTTCTTCTTCTCCCTGGACTGCGTTTTTTCGCTCTTGACGACACGGAGCGTTTGTCTTCGGCGCAGGATCCGCAGTGTCGAAAGGAGAGACTGCAGGCTCGTCTCCAGCGAAAAGTTGCACACGCACACACACACGCACACACATATAGCGAAGGAGAGAAAGGGAAGAAGAGGAGAAAAGGAAACGTTTCAGTTTCAGCCTGCTGAAGAAGCCAGAACTGTAAAGTTCTGTAGGCGAGTCGCCCGACTCTAGCGTCTGTCTCTCTTGAATTTGCTCTTTCGCGAATCGGGTCTCTCGAATCTCGTCTCTCTTGACGAGGGAACGTGGAGGTGGAGCTGTAGCAGCTGTAGAAAGGTTGCTGAGCTCACTGAGGCGCACGAGGCTAGCGAAAGCGATCTAGAGGGTAGAGAACCACAGAGAGCCTCGAGAAACAGAGAGACAAGCGAGAGAGAGGCGACAGATCAAGACCCGCGAAACGTCAACGAGGGAGGTTGAACACCCCGAAACTGAAGCATCCCAAGGTGAGAGACACGGACACGACAGCAACCGAAATTTGGATACCCTGACCGTTCCAACGGACGAAAAGCACAGAGACTGTTCAGCGCCGTCGCGATCCGGTGTCTCCCTCCCGATTCGACAAAAAATCTCCCCCAGCCGCGAACATCCACGGAAGAGAAACCGAGGCGTCCCCACCGCAAAACCCAAAAGCTCGCGCGCTTTAGGAAAGTGAAGGACAGAGAGGACTTCTGCTCGAAAAAGACTGGCAAAAACGCGTGAGAGGGAGGGACAGAGATTCCTCTAAAAAAGTTGTCTCCAGCATCGAGGTTTGCGGTGCCGTCGTTTTTTCGAGGCCGTTCACGATCAGAATCAGGCAGGTTTTGAAACGGTCTCTTTTTGCCCTTGTGGAAGCAAAAAGTGAAAACCGAAAAGTGTGTCTACGAAGAGTGAGGTGGGATCTGTCTTCTCGTGCGAGCCTCCTCTCTGTGGGGTTTTTCCGTGGAATCTGACTCGAGCGACAGTGAATAAGCGAACAGACCCAAGCGCGCGCGCACAGAGCAGCATTCCTCGATTCATATAAACGAGGACAAAACGCGATTTTCGATCGGTTGGTACCGAATATTCAACCTAAAACCCTCGAGCCTTTTCGGACTTTTTTGAGTGCTGGCAAGCCAGCCGTCGTCTTCTTCGCGCATGCGGCGCTTCAACAAACCGACAGGAAAGACGAGTTTCCCAGCAGCCGCCAGGAAAGGCCACCGTCGCGCCGACATACGCCAGGGAGAGAGGCAGCAGAGCGGCGGTGCGAAACAGGAAGGACAAGGCAAGAAAGAGGAGAAGGAGTAGAAAGAGGCGAGGGACACGAACGAGGAGAAGGAGGAGAAAGAGGCGAGGGACACGAACGAGGAGAAGGAGGAGAAAGAGGCGAGGGACACGAACGAGGAGAAGGAGGAAAAAGAGGCGCGAGACACGGAAGAGGAGGAGGGACAAACACTGGAGAGAGAGGCGAGAGGAAAGACGGGAGAGAAAATGCAATGGAAAACAGCTTAACGAAGGATCTCTCACATTCGGACACGCGAGAGAGAGCAGAGCGTTGCACGCGTCGAGGCACAAGAAAACTCAAAAAAAGGGAATGTAGCAGCCAAGGGTTGCACGACGCCGCCACGGGGGAAAATCCACCTAATCGCGTGCGACAGAGATATACCTCTGCACTAAATCCATGTGCGCGGAAGAACACAAACCGCCTTATCATCCCCACAGTTCGCCAGGCTCTCCCATCCACCTTCTCGCGATTTCTCTCTCTCTAAAAACACACACGCCCTCTCCCTCTTGCGCACCTTCCTCACTTCTTCCTTCTTCTGTCTCCTTTACCATTCTCTCCGTACGGAACCGAGATCCCGTCTTCTGCGCGTGTCGCGCTCCTCGATACGCGCGTCAACCCACCACGTCTTCCCCCCCGCGGCCCTCTCGTCTTTTTCGGCCCCACGCAGCTTTCCGCCTGGCTAGTCGTCTCTGCATGCGCGCTTTCAGCTCCACATGTTTGCGTTGCCGTAGCCGCCGTAGTTCGGTCTGCCTTGGCTACTCCCGCTCTGGTTCGCAAAGTTGCTCTGGTAAAACGTGTTGCCGAGGCCCGGGGGATGCGCGTACTGGCCGTAGCTGTAGCCGCCGTAGTAACCTGCTGCCGCAGCTGCCTGCGCTGCCTGCTCCGACGAGGCGTTTCCTCGAGGATAGTACGAGCTGTGGCCGTGGCTGCATGCATCACAGCGCACAAACAGTCCCCGTGGACCACAGAAGACTCTCCCCCTCACACCGACATATCGACCCCTCTCAACTTGCCCACAAAACCCAGAACACATCCCCATCTTTTTACTCGTACGTTCATGCACCTTTTTGAATGCACAGATGGGCACAAGGAATTCGCGTCTTTTGGCGTTATGCCCGCATCTATATACATCAAAATGTACAAAGTTCATATATATATATATATATATATGTTAAAAGAAGCTGGAGCAAAATGTTGACGACCCGACGCGTGCGCAAAGACTCACTATTGCTTGCTCCCGTAGCCGCCGCTGTTCTTTCCGTAGCCACCTCCACTTTGGTTCGAAGAGGCGAGGACGCCCAAGTTCGCGTTTTCGTTGTTTCGCGAATTGAAGCCGCCAGAGTTGGAGCTTCCGCCCTGCTGGTTCTGGCCGTAGTTGCTCTGCGCGTTGCGCGCGAGCGAAGAAGAAAATCCCGAAGAAGAGCCGTTGTAATAGCTCATGTAACTGCCGCTCGTGTTCGACGACGGTGCCGAACCGAGTGTCTGAAAACCACACATCGCATTGGGTTCGTAAAACACTCCCCCTCCTTCAGCATATGGAAATATACACATATATATACATATATATATATATATAGATGCGTCTGCATGCATGAACAGATGCACATATGTAGATGGGTAAAAACGTATTTCCGTGAAACACAGTATGGACTGGATGAAGGCGGTTAAGAACCCCGTCATCTGCACATCAACCAGAAAGCTGCCTCGTTTAAATATCCCTGAACCCCTTTTTCCTCGCGATATCGATATGCGCACGAAAGAGCGGCGGCGGCGTCTGGGACACCCTCCCTTTGTGCACAATTCTCCCGTACACACACATCGTAACAGACCTGTTTCCTCCCTTTCTCCCCCCACGCATGCACACACACACACACATCTACGCATATCTACACGCAAAGTGTGCCGACCACCCTGGATCCTTCCGCTGCCCAACTTTCCACACGCACCTCTCTGTCCCCGGCCCTCTCGTCTTCCTCACCGCCTCTCTCCTCAGTCTCGTCTTTCTCATCTCCCCTCGCTTACCTTGTTGGAAGACTGGGCGTGGCCGTAGCCGCCTCCCGAGAACGCCCCCGCACCGGCCTCAGAGCCGTGGAAGTGTTGCTGGGCGAAGCCGCTGGAACTTGGTCCACTGCCGTGCGACTCGCTCGCGTTGCTGGTCTCCAAATCCAGTGCGTTGCTCGTCGCGTTGAGCGAGGAAGAACTGAGAGAAGAGGCGCTCCCGCTCGGCTGACTCGAAGCCGAGTAAGGCACTGCGTCGCTGCTCACATTGCCGCTTGTCGGGTTGCCCATGGCGCTGCTGGCGCTCGTGTTCGACGTGGCCGCGTGGTGACCTGGACACGCGCGAGACACACACGCGAGGGGACACACGGCGAGAGGAGACGGGATACAAAATGCAAACGCACGGCCCGACAGAGGGGGAGAGAGTCAGATGCGCACGGAAGAACGTCTAGCTCCCCCCGCGCGTGTGTCGGCCAGGGTGTATGTACGCTGCTCGTGACGGGGCACAAAGGCTCAAATCTGCCGCGCACACGCGCGAAAAGGCGAAAAGAACGGCTGCGCGCTCTTTCAAACCAGTCGACGCACCTGCCATGACTCCAAAATGGTGGGGCATCTGCGCGAAACGCGAAACGACACACAAGAAAAACGCGGATTTTTGCAGAAACCGGAAACTCGAAACAGACACCACAGGCCTCCTTTCCCAACTTGCAGCTATCGCCTGGCACACACGCCAAAACGAGACAAACGCTCGAAAAAGTAAAGGCCTATACATATATATCATATAGATACAGACACGTACGTATACGTACATATATATATATATATATTATACAGGAAGAAGCATGCACGCTCGCCCCCCGAGTTGTTTTTGAGTGTGGTCGGTACGCGTCCGTTGTGTGTGCACCCTGCATGGCGCCTTCTTTTCGTCCCTCTCTCGCTCTTCCTCTCTTCTGTTTCTCTCAAGGCTTCCCTCTTTCCGGCAGTGCCTCTACGTGTGTGCGCGCCCTGTCTCCCCGCCTTACCATGTTGCCGTGGTGATTGTAGTACATGTTGTTGTAATGGGGATACGCCATGCCGGTGTGGTGGTATCCCTGGTACGTGTACGAGCTCGGGGGCCCGCTGTTGGAGCCCGTGGGAGGCGACGAGGCGCTCGGCTGCTGGCTGCCGCCCGTGGATTGCGCAGTCGCCGACACGGCGGGGGCGAGTCCGGGCGGAGGCGTGAAGGCCGAACTGGATGCGTGGGAGGAGCCTGCGGCCTCGCTGTGGGCGGCGTGGCTCGACGAGGACGCGGCAGTCGCCCCGCTGGACGTTCCCATGTGCAGCGCGCTTCCCTTGGCGCCAGAGTGCTGGCCGTAGCTTCGCGCGTTCGAGCTCTGCCCGGACTCGCGCTGGTGCACATGCGACGAGTAGGAGGAGAACCCGCTGGCGTTGCCCGACTGCGAGTTCGCGTTGCCTGGCTGACCCAGACCCAAGAGGCGGTTCGTCTCCGAGAGGCTGCCCGACGCCGACGCCGCGGGGGGCGGCGGCGGCGGCGGCTTCGCGGTTGCGAGCGACGAGCCGGCGGGAAGGTTGCCCACGGCGTTGTACTCGTACGCGTGATTTCGATTCAAGCTGTGGCTGCCCGAACCTGCATTTCCAATCAAGTCGTTGAATCCCGAAGACCCCATCGCGTTCTGCGCGTTGACGCCCGACCCGCCCAGGCCGCTGCCGAGGCCGCCCAAGCCTGCGCCGCCGTGCGGGTGAGCGCTTCCAGACCACGACGCCGTCTGCCCGTGCAAGCCGGCGTTCCCCGCCCCCGAGCCGTAGAACCCGGAGGCGTGCTGACTATTCTGCGCCGACAGATGGTAACTCGACTGCTTCTTTCGGCGCTCCCCCGCCGAGCCCCGCGCGTCTCGGCCGCTTCCGACCGCCTGGTGCGGCGCCCCAGGCGCGGAAGTCTCGGAGGGGCCGGACGGCGCCGAGTTCGCAAAGAGCGACGCGTTCGGGTACAGATTCGAGGGAGACGAGAAGGAAGGCATCTGACTCGCGCCTTCGCCCTCCAGGGACGAAGAACCTTGCGCCTGCTCGCCAGACTGGTGGTACCGGCCCGAGGCCGAGGATGCGCCGGCCGCGCCCGCCCCGGCCGCGAGCGACGCGGTCCCCTCCAGCTTCGCGCTTCCGCCGACGAAATCGCGGCCGCCGACGTAGTGGTAGTACGCGTCCAGTGCCCCGGCATCGGATGCGCCGTGGCTGCTCTGGAACTCGGCGTTGTCGCCCGACACCAACAGAGGCTGGTGCGCAGGTTGGACGCCCGACAGGTTCCGGTGTGAGTGCTGTGCGTCGGCCGACGCGCCCCGACCCGCCTCCGGGCCGCTTTCGTCCGGACCCATCTGGTAGTTGCCTCGCGAGCTGCTCGGCGGATGGCTCTGCGCTCCTCCCATCGCGTAGGACGAACTGCCTCGGCCGCCCTGGAAGGCGCCCTGAGACTGGTTGTGTTGCGAGGCGAAGGACGCACCCTGTCCGCGCGCGAAGGAACTATGCCCCGCCGCGACAGGCTCGTTCGCGCGCGCCCCGCCGGACGGCAGCGCCTCCTCGTTCTGCCTCTGGCTTCTCTCCGAGTCGCGCGTCCCCGCGCCGGGTGCATGCATCCCCTGCGCCTCCAGCGGCGCGCCGCCGGACGGGCCAAAGCGCGAAGAAACAGACGGGAAAGTCGAGGCCTGTTCCCGAGACCCCGACGCGGAAGGGAACGGCGACTGCTGGCGCGGCGACGCCACCCCCGCGGGCCGAGCTCCCGCGGCGCCTTCGCTGGGCTCCGCCGCCTGGCCCGCGGGGTTCGCCTCAGCGGACGCCGCGGGCGCGCCGAGGCCATCGGCGCGAAGGGACGCCGGCAACAAGGCCCCGCCAGCTGCACTGGAAGCGAGAAGGCTCGGCGCGCCCGATCCAGGTTCCTCCGCGGGGTACGCCAGTTTCGGAGACGGTTCCTGGGTGAACGCGGCGCCTCCTGCCTTGGGCTTTTCGGCGCTCGACACGGAAGCAGCCACACTGCGGTTCGCAGTGCAGAAGCGGAGTTCGACGGTCCCGAACGTCAAGAGGTTCTCCTCGACAGACGCTCCGCCATCGCGGGAAGTCAACGCGTCCTGGCCCGCCGCGCGACCCGCCTCGAACGCCTCGCCTCGGCCGCCGTAGCCCAACGGACTCGTCTCCGCGCCGGCGCGGACTTGGCCGGCGCGGGGCGACTGCGGAGACATCACGGGTCGCGCGCCGCCAACCACCACCATCCCGCCATGCGGGCCCCGGCCGATCGCGCCCGGAGACTGGACCCGAGTGCTGGACGAGGCGAGCGCGCCGTCGGAGAGAAAGACGCCGCCTGCGCCTGCCGCGTGGCGATTTTGAGGCATGATGACAACGGGACTCGAGGCGACCGCGCCGACGCCCCGGCTCGCCACGTCTTCGCGCTTGGCCGGTTCGTCCCCTGCGCGCGGGCTCCGGCTCTGCTCACCGGCCTTCTCCGACGTGGGCTCCTCCGGCGCGGGCGACACGCGGAGCACCGGCGTGGCTGCCGGCGTGGCGACTGGCGAGGCCTCGCCTGCCTGCGCGCTCTGGGCAGTCGCCTCCGCTTCACTGGTCTCGACATGTGCCGACGGGATCGGCAAGGCTTCCCTCTTCGCGTCTTTCGCAGGCTGCGGCGAGCGATCGCGCACGGGCGTCGCTCGGGGAGACTTTGTTTCCGGTGCGGCGATTGGAGACGGCTCTCGCTTGCGACTGTCTGAGCCGCGGGTCCCCTCGACGTCGCCTAAATGCGCTGGTCCCTGCGGGGACGCCGCCTTCGCCTCCGTCGCTGCCGGCTCCTTCTTCTGGACGAGACGCGCCGCCCACGACCGCGTCGACGGGGCGGGCGCAGCTGCAGTCCGCGCCTCGCTGGAAGAGCTCGCTGCGGCCTCGTCCTTCCCTTGCGCGGCCGGAACAGACTGCCGGGCGACTGGGCTGCCTGCGGAAGTGCCTTCGCTTTCTGAGACACACGCACACCGCCCCACGCGCATAAAGACAGAGGCCTCCACCGAGTGAAAAACGCGCCGGCGTTCGCTCACCGGAAAGCCGTCGCCACGCAGAGAGAATCCAACGCACTCTCGGGGGCGCGCAAAGCCTCTCGTCAGATCTGGACTCTCCCTTCATCGCTGCCGGCCGCCATACGCAGCCCCGATGCCACACCGTTTTGTATTTAGGTTTTGCGATGCCTACCCTCCCCCACACGTTCTCAACCCTCTCTGCATGAAACAGAGTGAAGCCGTCAAACAGCCCCCGCACATCAGTGCAATGCACGTACGAACACGCGTGAATCGCCAAATTCCAGCCTACACCTTCCCCCCCCCCCCCCCCGCGCGCCCAAACCCCCGCGCGCGGGCGCGCATGCGTGGCCACGAAAAACGTGCACGTTTTCTCACCTCCACTTCTAACGGATGTCTTGGGAGGAACGAGGCCGTCTGGGCCGGCGCCCCACTGCGATTCGAGTGCTTCGACTTCCCAGTCTCTCTCGACTCCGGGCGAAGTCGCCGCCGCCTGGTCGCCTCTTCCTCGGCGACGGTCGGTCGAGAACTTGCCACTGGCGTTCGGCGCGCCGGCGCCGCCGCGACGGGCCCCGCCAGCCTCTGCAGAAACAACAGCCACGTTTCGAGAGACATACACCACCCACGCCAAGACGTGCACCGGCCTCGGACGCCGAAAAGAGGTATCCAGTCACAAAGAAGAAAGCTCCAAGACGAGACACCCGACAACGAACCTGCCCCAAAATGCGCCGAGAGATACACGCGTGGATAAGCAGACACTCAACACGCGGACAAGAAAAAGCCGCACTGATAAACATACATGCACATATATCAAACATATATATATATATATATATATATTTGGTCACGTATATTCCTCTATAGTTTTGTCCATCTATGTTCACGTCGAGTGGAAAGAGACGACCTTTGAGGGGTGGAGACTGTGACTGTGGACGCCCGAGCGGTCTTTGTGGAGGTGCGTGGAGTTTTACCTGCTCTGCTGTCTCTTCGTCGTCTCTGTCCTGGGCTGGCGCTGGCCCTTCCCTCTGTTCGTCTTCCTGCGCGTGCGTCTGCGCCGCTGTCGGACGCGAGGTTGGTTCCGGCGGTTCCGGAGGCTCCTCTGTACCGACTCGCGTTCCCGTTCGCGTTTCTCCCGCTGCGTTCCGCGCCTCGTCGGTTTCTGCCTTCGCCTCTTCCCGTGGGCGTCTGTGTCTCGGTCTGTGCGGCGCGAAGCTGGTGCTTTTGCTGTTTGGTGAGGACGACTTCCCAAGATCCCTGTTCGTGTCCCTTTTTCTCTTCGACGATTTCTGCGACCGCCTGCTGCACGCGGTCTTGGTCGTACTCTGCGCGCTGCACGAGGGCGTACACGTCACGCTTGGAATAGTTGAAAAACTCCAACAGCGGATGAACGTCTTCAATCCACTTCTGACTGCGCGGCGACAAGTCAGTGATCGAGTTCTCGTCCGCACCGACGGTCAAGTGGTGACGCCCGGAGAGAAGGGCATTCTGCTGAAGACGCTGCTGGTGTGCAGAGAGCGCTGGGCCAGCTTCATGGCCGTGCCCCGAGCCGAAGGCGCTGTTCCGGTTCGTGCTCTGCGCGTGAGTCTGTGCCGATCCGCTCTTCCCGTTGGGCGCGCTGTGCACACCGCGAGACGCAGAAGACGACGAAGCGGAGCCGGAAGCGTTCGTCTGTCGGAATCGAGACTTTCCCGCGCGCTGCACTCCTTGCATGCGGTCGGGGGCCGCCGACGCTGTCATCACCGGCGCCATCGTGGGGGACCTGAGCAGCAACGCAGACACAGAACGGGGGCGAGGTGCGCGCGTGGAGAGAGTCTGCGGCCAGGAGGGGAAGTGCCCAAAAAAAGTGACTCGCACACGTGGAAGGGCACTGCAGGAATAGACAGCAAACCGAAAAAGTCCGAGACGCTCCACTCGGAAACCGAGAGACACGACGTGCGCGGCAAGGCAAGGAAGGAGAGAAACGGTGCACAGGACGCCGCGAGAGGGTTGCGCGGGAATCGACCGCGCGCGCGAGAGGGGGAAACCACAAGGGATAAAAACTGGGCAAAGCGAAAATGGAACAAACAGGACCAAGCGAAAGGTGGAAAACCCGCAAAAACCGAGACACCCGATCCCGCGCGTCGTCCAGTTCGTGTCCGGGTCTCGGGAGAAATCACAAGTTCGTCGCGCTCTGCACTCTGCCCGTCGCCGCGAACTGTTTTTGTTTTGACGTGTGGAAACAAACAAGGAAGGGAAAATAGACACGCCGGACGAGTGGGCGACACAACAAATTCCGTCGGTTTACCTCTCTCTCTCTGGGTTCCGGTGCTCTGAAGCTTTGCCCCACGCGAGGTTTTCGCACGAACGACGAAATGTGTTCTCGCGAGCGAGTCACTCTGGAAGGGAACAGGTGAATGTTCCTTCCCGAGAATTTCCGAACCGTAGAGGGCGGCACTGCCAATGAAGGCTGAAAGGAAGATCTACAGCACACGCGAAAGAGGTCGGGGAGGAAAGCCCACTGGCACGAGACTTGTTTGTTGGGCACTCGGAGAACAAACAAAGAAACAGATTTTCTCTCTCGCGAAACAGGGGAAAACAGAGACACGGATAGAGGTAGATAACCAGTCCTTCGGTTTTGCTCCAAAAACGCGAGATCAACCAAGTGAACTTGACTATACACTCTCTGCTTTTCTTTGCCCACAGAGGCAACGGCCGAGCGAGCGCGCGCGCAAGCGCAGATCCAAGCAAACGTTATTCTGTGTATTTTTACGAGACGCGAACTGTGTGATTCAGCGCGGCAACAGATGGTTTTCTCTCCCCAAAACACAGATGTTTAACCGTAACCCGCCCGTCTGTACACGCCTTTTCACCAAAAACTCCCAGCTGAGGATCAAGGACCACACAAACCCAGCAACTTGAGAAATCGGTCCCAAACACCCCCCCCCTTCCCGCGTCCACACGGGTAGCAAGATCGGTGGACGCTCCGATTGTGCCAAAACACGCAGCCAGCACACGCTGCTGACCCACCGAAATTCGCAGCATTCGTCACAGAGTGCTCTTACCACCCCACGAAAAAAACGCACTCAAACTGCAGGTGGGGGTAGGAATCGGCCTCGCGGCTGACCAAAAGCGAGAGGACCCGATCAAAAAACAAGGCGGAACGCAGCGACAAACGCACATACCCGCGACGTGGAGGAAGACAAGGGATATTTATCGTGGACGACCTCGAGCACACGTGCCAGTCGACAAGTCGAAAACTCTCAGAGAGAGACCGCGCGTGTATATATACAGACACGCGCGGTTTCACAAAAAACGGCCTAGAAACACGAGGAGGAGCGAGCGGGAGAGCTTGCGATGCGGAGAGTCGAGCGAGAGTCACGGGCAATACAGAAATTCGTTGGAAACCGCAGAAAGACGGTGGAACGGAACTGCGACCTTCAAGAGGCCCGCAGGTCTGTAAGAAATGGCGGGGTTTCTCTCAAATGACGCGGCAGGAACCCAAGGAAAACACTCTACAGCTCTGTTTCCGCGAGGGAGGTATACGGACCCGCAAGACGCGTGTGTCTCGCAGTTCCCCAAAGGGCTGCGCGCCTCCGAGTTTGTCAATCTGTAAAAGTTCCTAAAATTTTGCAAGGGGGGTGTAAAAGCGCCCTGTTCGCTGCGGGAGGACCAAACAAACGCGCGGCCTCGAAAAGACTGAAATTGCACAAGTGAATTGGAAACAGCAAGAACGCGTTCAGTGGTCTGGCCAGCGCGAAGCAAAGCGAGTGTGACGAAACGAAACGCGACAACACGGTTGTTCCAAAGTGGAAAACTATCCGCGAAACCCAAGATCTTCTATCTTCCAGAATGCGATAAACCAGGTTTCCATCGGTGCTCTCAAGCGCTCCGCGTCGTCGGCCACGCTGGAGTGCCCACCTTTTTGCGACGCTGCACGTTCGTAGTCCACTGGGTACACTTTTTTGCTGTTCGCGTTCTCAGAAGTTTGCCGCTCGAATCGAGCGCGACGGTGGCCAGGGGTGCGTCGATTCAGCAGTCTCTCTGTCATGTCTTGGAGGTTCAGTTTGGAGCAAGCCGGTGCCCGTCCCCGGAGGTTCCGCCGAGGCAGACCACTCTGTAGAACAGTTCTTCTGCCTGTTCAGATCACTGGAGAAGGGCGGTGTGCATTGAAATCCACGGGTGCGTACGATAAATGCTTCGGTTGTGATTCACGAATGCAGAATTCGAGTTAACCGCAGCCTGCTGAGTTACAGAGAATTGCTTAATGATGCAAACTGTCTTCCGGCAACTTCGCAGATCAAACAAGTCTCCTGCTGCGTAGCGGGAGAGGTCGCGCGCTGTGATCTCAAACGATTTGTCGTGTCACCGAGGAGGGGAGGCGTCTTTCGATCACCAGCGGTGACACGTAACACCGGCGAAAACACCGGAAAGCAGTTTGCATCAGCACATCCCATTTTACCAGGTGCGGCTGGGTACGCGAGTTTGAAGGTAGGGAACCACTTTTGGATTCCACTTGTGCCAATCTCACGTTCGTTCTCCAAACGCCAGGCTCTGCCTGACCTCAGAATAAGGAGAAAAGAGAAACTGTCGTGTCGAACCACCCCAAGCCGCAACGTCGGTTTGGTGTTTCTCTTCGACAGCTGCGGCTAAACGTGGAGAAACCAAAGCCGGGCGTCACCTATATGCCTGTCCTCAGAACGCCAATGAACAGGCACTCTTTTTGGCGTCTCTTGCAGACTTTACCTTCACGATTTTATCTCACGGGAGATGAGAGAGCAGGAACTAGCTAGACACGAAGAACAGATTCGGCGTTGCACGACAACGCGCCCAGACCCCTGGTGGCGTGAAGCGCTGAGCAAACCTCAAACTCACGGGTTGTTCAACGCAGTCGCGTTCTGTCGTGGCCGCATCTGTCATACGTTGACGTGTAGCCAAAAACGTAGGCGGACTTCCTTAACTAGAAAAGTGAACCGACGCACAGACCAGTGAGTGCGCTTCTCCTCGGTGTAGGGAGGAACCGGATGTGATTCCAGAGTTACCAGTTCCGTGACTGGACGACGGGGTCTGTGTTGTGTTTGCTAAAAGCAGGGGTTTTCCGCTGAATGTGCTACTTTCGGCACAAAGGACTGGACGTCTTGAGAAGCCGGAAAGTTTCAAAAGGGAGCGAGAACTGACGGTCATTCCGGATTGATAAGCATCTACAAACCAGGACTGCCACGAAAAAACGCCCAAAACGGCAGTACAGCGAACACCAAGCCATAGCCTCTCAGAAATCGACCAAACGGTCTCCACCGCAGAAACCGAGCACCATACCTTGGGTGAAAACCCACACCTTGCGCGTGCGACGTCTGGACGTTAACTCCGGCCACTGAGGCACAACTGGGGCTTCGACTCTGCGGCGCTGTCGGCCCCCGTCTGTGCCGTTTTCGGCATGCAGCTTTGCACAAGGACATCCCTTGATGCGCGAAATTCGCTGTCGTCCCGCCGTTAGCTCTCGACCGCAAACGCTTCGCGTCCTTAGTCAACGTAGATAAAGAGATTCCAACGGCATCGGGATATATACCTCACTGGCGCACAAACGCACGTATACATCGCGCATTACAAGCACGCGCTCCTCGGGCCAGAAAATCTGCATTCAACTCCCTTTTTTTGCCTCTTCTCATCTTTGCATTTTGTGGCACATTGTCAGTGGGCGTTCGAATCAGGCACAAACCGTGGGCGAACCGAAAAAGCGCTAGAGATATACCCAGACACAACCGGAGCTATTTAGTTCGAAGTCCAGTCTGCGCGTCTGCTAGACACCTGTATGGAGCAGGGAAGTGGAATGCTCGCCTGCCGGGCACCGTACGGCACAGCAGGAAGTCCCTCTGGATTTTTTTCGGTCTGGACGCGCCCTGTTTTCGTGCACATCTCGGTTTCGGCGTCTCGCTTCAAAAGAATTGCTCTAAAGCCTGTGCTGATACGTGCCAGCCTTTGTGAGATAGCGGATCCACTTGACCGTTCGGTAATTGCTCTTTTCTGTGATTTTTAGGTAGCGAATGCAGAGCCCACTCGCTGTAAACATGTGAAGGGTAAACCGGAGAGTAAGCGGGGGACGTTTCCAGAGAGACAGAGGAACCGACGAGACTGAGCCGCCCACGTCGTCCCCTCGTTCCCCTCTGGGCGTGCTTAAACCCCGTCGCGGAGTGCTCGTTTCCCTCGACAGAGGCCCCGGGCGGTGAGACGTGAGGCTGAGCTCGTAACGAAGCAGGTATTCCATCGCGCCTGGGTATCTGTGCAGCCACACACACACGCATTCGAAAAAAAGCATTCGAGCGAAAAGTCGCTTCACAAACTCACACACACGAAAACAGATCCCCCTCGTTTTTGACCAGATACACACATCGCGTCCGCAGTTTTACGTATGTGCAGCTATCTCTCTCCTTCTCTGCATGGAGACGCATACATAAATGGTCCTACGCGAGTGCCCGTGCGTGTATGCATCCAAAACATGCGCTGGTCTCTGGGGCTCCACTAGAACTCTTCATCCCCCTCTCCCTCTGTCAACGTGAGATAGCGAAGCGAGAAAAAGACCGACATGGAAAAGCTGGAGGGAAATCATTTGAACAAGACTAACTTTTTGATTTTCCACACAACTGCCTGCTGGGCATTATCCACTGCCGCCTTGCCGATCCCGACATGGAGGAGTTGAAGATCACAGAGGTTCGGTGGACAGGGGATGATAACCTGAAGAAGGCGTCCAGAAGAGAGAGAAAACAACAAAATAAAAGGGAAAAGGTGAGAAACTCCACAGCCCACACACAACGCAAAGTTGTGGTGAATTTCTCTCTTGAGGATCCATGTGTGCTTCTGTGCTTGTCCTTCAGGCTTTTTTACCTCGACATTGCTGGCGGAAATATTCCGGTCAAACAGAGCCTTGAGGAGAATGACGCACTCCATGCGGGTATCGGAGCGCTCCTGAAGGAGTGGAAAAATTTTAAAGGGAAGGGAGACACCCTCGGAAATCCTGAGAGGTACAGCAGCGAAGAATAACAGGCAAAAAAGCACCAAAGGCGCATGAAGTGTCATGTTTCGCCCATGCTCTTTGCCCACTCCTTTCTCGGCTTCACTTACACATTTAATCCGGGAGAAAACGAGTTACCTTCTTGTTCGCCTCCCGTACACTCTGCAAATGCATGCAGTAACTAAAGTCTAGAACCCTGCATGCGTGCAAACGCTGCATGCACAGATTCACCCTCCCCTGTGTTGCAAAGAACTCCCGGCCTCGCGAAAGCCCTCCGCAGTGCTGGCGCCTTCGCCTCCTCGCAGCGACATTAACTGTTTCCCAAAAAACACACGCCTCATCAGATGATCCTCCATGTCTCCATAGCCATATATACATTTGCATATATCGGCATATCCGTATCTATCTCTATTCAGTTCCACACACACACACACAACACACACACACATATATACCTATACACGTGTATACGTGTATATGTATGTGGACACAAGTATCGGTTCCTTCCATATGCTACCGACTGGTGGCGTATTTGTCGTTCGTTCCTGAATGTGTGGCCTTTCCTTGGCGGGCGTTTTCTCACCGGTACGTCATTAGCCGGAAGGTTCCATCGGGAGGAATGAACGAGATCGTTCTCTCCAGGTCGAATTTCGAGAGTCGGACGCACTGGTGAAATCTGCAGTCATCGAGAGTGACGCCTGGGGCTCCAGAGCTTGTCCAAGCGCCGGCGCGGGCCTCGTCTTTCTTCTCCCCAGCTTTCTGTCTGGGTCCGGCGCCGCCTACGAGGGTGTCGCCTTGGATGTCGAGAGGCAGCCGGTCGTTCAGCCCGAACTTGCACTCTGGCATGCCGGTCAACTGACAATTGACGACGACTTCTCCGTTCACATCAGATCTCAGCACGACGCCGTTTTGCGACAGGAGGACGTTGACGCACTCGATGACGTCGATGAACACCTCGTTGCGTTTGTACCGAATCCCTGGAGACCTCCACGAGCACGCGCCCGTCACTTGCGAGGTGATGCGCTTCGAGGCGGCGATGTCGCCGGCGCCGTCGCGCTGACCGCCTCTGCTGAAGGCCCGCGCCAGGCCTGTCCCCGCGCCTCCGTCTCCGCGCCGCAAACTCGCAGAGACCAGCCCTGCAAAGCCGTCGTGGTCCGGCGGCCAGTGGAAGCCTGGCCCGTTCCCGAAGGTGGTGAATTTGCGCAGGGTTGCGAGATCGAGAAGCTGGGGAAAGCCGCCGTCGATCGCTTCGTCGAGGATCTCGTACAGGAGCACGTAGTGTTTCCGCACGAAACTCGCGTCGACATACAGCGAAGCGCTGCCCATGGCGCTCGACAGCCCGCGACGCACCGCCCCCATGAACGAGCTCCCCGCCTTCTTCGAGAAGAGACTGTCTCTAAAGCCGACCGCGCCGGCGTCGGCCGGAGACGCTCCGTGGCCAGCGGGGTCTTCGCCGGCGCCCCACAGGCCGCCCTCGAGAGGGCCTGGCTCGGCGCCGTACGCCGGGGAGAAGGCGGGAAGATCGGGATTCTGCTGGTAGGACGCAGGGAGGATCGGACCCGTGGACGCCGAGTTCACTGAGGCGACGTAGAAGGCTTGAACGAGTGCGGCGAGGCGGCGGAGAACCTCGAGAACGCAGGCAACATTCGCGTTTTGTCGAAGAGCCGCGACGTAGACAATGCCGTCGTCGTCCGAGCCTCCGGTCCCCCATCGGCGCTCGCGGCGGCCTCGAACAATCGCCGCAGTTGGAACCACTCCGGTAGACTGGAGAGGAGCGGAAGCGTCCGAGGCCGGCGAGGCGGAGACAAAGACGTTCGGCGTGGTGTTGTTGACGAAGGGGGGGACGAAGCAGGAGAAAGACGAGACGGCGCACGGGGACGCGCCGCGAGAGGACGCGTGGTGGCCTACACACACGACGGGGGCGAGCTCAGAGAAGGCCCGCCCCGCAAGGACGGTGCGGCTAAACGCCCGCAGATGGTGAGGAGGCGGAACCGGCGACGCATACGCCCGCTGGAGCAGCAACTCCCCCTTCAGAGTGAAAATGTAAATCGCAGAGATCATCGTGGAAACACGGTAGCCAAAGAACCAGAAAAATGCCGGGAAAGAAGACGAACAAGAGGGAGAAGGAGAGAAAGAAGAAGAGGGGAGAAGACGAGGTAGAAGGAGAGAAAGAAGAAGAGGGTAGATGACGGAGCGAGAGAAGCGGGAGAAGAGGAAGGAGAAGACGGAGACGAGGAAGAGGGAGAGGAAGGGGAGTTCGTTGTCTGGTGAGGCTGACGGATGCACCCGTTGCAAAAGAGATGAAAGAAAGGCGTGTTGGCGTGACAGAGAAGCGTGACGGGGAGGAAAACAACGTGAAGAAAAAAGAGATGAAAGGGAGATACAGCAGACGGACGCAAAACAAAGCGTCGGAGCGCGACCCGCTACACTACCAGCGTTCCGTGTCCAAAAACACAGGACAGCCCAGCAAGGACGCGTCGCTCTCGGGCGCTCAAGATCTCGTGGGGACACATAGGCCTTGGAAGGAACGAGACAGGAGAGAGAATATCCCGCCGCCGCTACGCTTTGACCAGAGAGGCAAGTTGGGATTCGAAACGCGTAAACGCCGTCTTTAGAGGCGTCCGTCTGCCTTTAGACACCCGACACAAACGAGGCAAGGAAAAACGAGGGTAAGGAGGAAGACGACGAGAAAGGGGAAAGATGAGGGAGATGAAGACGCCAAGAATGGAAAGAGCTTGCCGAGACTTACTTCCTCCTCCCTCTCTTCGGCAAGGGGAACCAGCGTTTTTCTTCACGCCTTTCAACGCACACATCTCCTCGTTCTCCGTTTCTTCTTCCTCTGGTTTCTCTCGCTGTGTCACTCTTCGAGTGCTAGAGAGAGCGACGGAGCGAGGCGAGGCGCCGACCCGACACATCTGCGATCTCCGCAAAGACTGCCGAGGTACAGAACCTGGAAATGCGTTGAAAAACAAGTCGCTCCTCCCTCCGTTAAATGGAAAAGGCCTCAAGTTTTTGAGACGCGTGTGGCGACAGAAAGGGGGCCGTTTCGATCCGTTTTTCCGCCCTCCTCGGCGTTCCGCGCTTGTTCCGCTGCTTTACTTTTGCCGCTGGAAAGACGAGGCAGAAGATTCGAAAACGACGCGACTCCGAAGTCGCGAAACGTTTCTCTTTTTCTCAAGGCAAAACCGGAAGCTAGGAAGCCACAGGGTCGGCCGCCATGCTCCTTTTTCATTCTACAATCTCTTTTTTGACCCGGAAAACGGCGGAGTCGAGATGTCTTAAGCTGTGTATACCGCGTGCATGTAAACCTGGTAAGAGAAGGCGCTGCTTCAGCGCTGAAAAAGGGCGAACCTCGGTAAAAACGGTCCGGTTAAGAGCGGATCGAAAGCCTCAGGATTGCTGTCTTGGCGACGCGCGTTCATTTCATCTAAGCAAAGAAAAATCTGCATCCAGATGGTCCGAGTTTCCACTGTCACGCCAACCCTCCCTCGGTCGGTTTCGGGGCAGCTGCTGCGACACAATGATCCAGGCGGCCAGCCTCAACAGAGGGAGGAGGCTGGCGGGGTTGCCTAGACCGCATTCGAGAAGAAAGATGAGGAACGCGGGAAATACCTGTGAAGGGTATGACACTGAATCCCACACGTACCTTGAGAGTTTTTAAAGAAGCGCGGACGGATACCATCTGTGTGTGCTCCGTGCCTCGCCATCGTCGCCGATGGTTGTAGGTCCGTGTGTATATACAGTGGCAGTTTCAAACAGGCGGCTCGAAGTTTCTCGCGAAAATTCGGATGCAGCCACCTCCTGGACGAGTTCTCCTGCTTCCAAGAAAGCATAGTTTTACAGAAAAGTGATGGTCCTACACATTCACGCTCGTGTGCAAGAGTACACGCTTTAACAGCGAAACCTCGATCTATACAGAGGGAAACGTCAGTGCGTATCGACGAACATACGCCACACACAAATATGAATGTATATGCATATGTACGCCGAGATGTTCATATACAGATGTATGTGTCTCCACGCGAGAGCATAAAACTGTCAATACTGCGGATTCTGTTCATCGTAAAAGTGTCTTTCTCAGTCGTGTGCAAATATGGCGAGCGTGCTACGGCCAAGTCACCGTACTCAAAACATCGAAAGTGAACGGCCGCTCTCGGCAGGAGCGCCGCAAAATTTTTTTTCGCCAGCAGAACATGCCTTGCCGCGGAGGGAGAAGGATAAAGTGCGCGTAAAGGACAGGGAAAAAGACGGACTCGGTTCCAAAAAGAGCCTTTGTTTTTATGACGGCAGTCTCGGATTTCTTGTGGGCACGTACCGAATGACGAGAGCGGAACTCCAAATTTCTCTTGTGTATCAGTCACTGAACAGTTCTCTCAAGAAATCCACCGGCCTCATTCCAGGAAAAACTCTTGTCACAATGCGGAGGATTTCTCTGCACAAACGCCTTCCCCACAGATTGCCACCCGAGACTCTGTCTAAATAGAGTCTTTGAAGAATGTTCATTGCCGAGAAATCCCGATCTTGATCTACGGAAGCGGGAAACGCATTGCGTCTGTACGGTGGTCTTTTGCACACGGACGGCACCGAAATATGTAAGAAAGCGGCGTCGTACTCGACCGACACCATTTGAAATCGAGATTTCTAAGTTTGAAGTGAAAGGGAGCGTCGACTGGCGGCCTGCGGATCGGTTCTTCCGTATGTAATCGAGTTCACTTTCCTTTATGCCTAGCACGAGCCTCGAACAAACATTGTCCACGGTTTTGCGTGTGGGTTTTTCACCCTTGAGAAATACAGAGTTTCCCGACTGGATCCTAAGATGCAGTTCGTCTAGGTAGTCCTTCCAATTCACCTGTATGCGCATCTCCATCTGCTGCTACATAAGTATAAGTTGATGCAAGTACAAACCCGCTGATGCATGTGCACGAATACTTTCAAAACTGCCGTACAACAGCCGTTTCGCCTGCGGGTCTATCGTTCCCCCCTGCTCCAGGTCGGTTTAACCCGACCGACGTTTTGATGATCCTTGTGTTTCTCCTCGTAGGCTGGAGCAAAGCAAATGAAGAAGTCTGCATGCGTCCCCGTGGTTGATCCTTCGAAAACGCGTTCAAAGGGCGAATGAGCCTCCCGCTGTCACACACAGAAACAGGCAACTCGGACGCCTCTGACCTCAACTCCAGCGAACGAGACACAGGTCTTTCCAGAACTTCCGGCCTTCGAATTCTCTCCTTTCCTAAGCCTAAAACGGCAAACACGAAATCTCGGCGCTTCCCGGCTTTCTCTTCCTGTGCGGCTTTCCTGTTCCTGTTCCTGTGCAGCGTGTTGCTCTCTCAATGCTCTGTCACGGGGGTGTCTTTCCCTCGAGTTCGAAACGCGCGACCAGTACGCTCACCACTGTTCCTTTGTCTCTTTTAAGAAAGGGAGCAATACACGGCTGGCGAGCTGCGGAAACTCTCCCCTTCCATTCTCTCACGTTCTTCCAACGGGCACGGCTCCAGTCTCCAAGAGAAATGCGCGACGAACAAATGTGCATGTTTCCGCACGCCCAGCCTCCTGCCCGACCCTCGTACAAACGAAGGAGCTGGGCGAGAAGCGCTGCGTCGCCTGGGCGTTCCTTGTATTTTCTCTTTTTTCCCAGACGGCCCCATTCTGCGGCTCTCGGTTCCGCATGCAGTCTGCACAGACTCGGACAAGCAAACCGTGTGCTGTGTCTCGCGGGTTTGTCGAGTCCCAGCTCGGAGGCTTTCGGTTTTCTAGAAATCTCGGGAGAAGTGAGGATGGCCGAACGCGCTCTAAAAATGGGCAACGCAGGTGCGTGGCCTTCAAAGGAGAAGGGATACACCGAGGAATTATCGACGAAGTAGCCGACAAAACCCGTCGGTGTGTCTAGCGTTGGTCTGTGCTTCACTCGTTTGAGTAGCAGCATGCCCCGAAAACACCCCGTCTCACTCTGCATCTGCGACGTTCTTCTACTCTTGCTCTGTCTTCCCTGGTGGCAAAAACCCTTCTTTTCGTGTTTTCGTGTTCAGGCCTGACAGCAATGGCGTTTTGAAAGGCACTTTCTTTCCGAATCAAAGTTTTCCGTCCCCGGAAAACCCCGTGTCTCGGGTGTCTGTACACCTGTCTCTCCGCTGGCCGCGTCACTCGTGGGGCTTCGACACCGGGCGCATTCGCCATTTGAAAATTTCTCAAGCGGCTACGCTGTCTTACCGAGTCTGAAACTCCAGAGTTTCTGACGCCAGTCCAGCCTTCAAGGCCACGGGTAGCACTTTTCCCCAGCCTTCTTCCCCTCTTGATGCAGGAGCCTTTTGATCCGTGTATGATCCCCAGGCAGTCGTTTTTTCGAGCCCCTGAAGAGGTACCCACGGGGTTTTAGAGGCCGGAGGCACAAAACGCACCGCGATTTGCTTCGTTGATGTCCCGTGCAAGTCTTTTTTTTGTCCGTGCGTTTGTTTTCATCTTTTTCCCCAAAAATCTGCCGCTGGCGCACGCAGTCTCCCTTCGCTCCGGTTCGCGCTGCGCAAATCATACGAGTGAGGGCCTCGACTCCCCGCGTCTGCCTGAGCACAAAATGAGGCGCCCCATGGCTACGCTACCCAAGGCGTTCGCGCCTCTCTCCCTTTCGCTTTCTTGTCTTCTTCGCTCTTCCACCAACCCGCGTTCGCCCGTGGCGATGTGCGCGTGGAAAAAGGACACCGGAGATCCCCCCCGCCTCAGTGTCGCTTCTGGCCTGCGCTGCGTTCCTTCCTCTCTTCCTCTCCGTTTCCCTCACCCTCTCTCCTCGGTTTCCTCTCTCTCTCGTGTTTCTCCTGTCTCTGCTGTCTCTCCTGTTTCTCCTGTTTCTCCTGTCTCTCGTGTCTCTCCTGCTTCTCCTGTCTCTCGTGTCTCTCCTGTCTCTTGTTCTTCCCCGCTGTCTTCCTCACTCGTGTCTTGTCACGGAGGACGGGTTCTTGGAACCGTTTCTTCCTCCCTGGTCGTCCCTCCGTCCTGTTCTTCTGATGCCCCCTCTGCATGCGTTTCTTCTCTGCATGCGGGCGACGCGCCTTTCGTTGCAAGGCGTCACTTCAGCACACCTAACAGAGGACCTCAAAAAACTGAAACCGCGCGCTCTCCCGAACAAGACGCCCCTGTCGCGACTCCTTCGGCCGCACCTTCTCCCGCTCTTCCCTCTCCTCCCTCTCCTTCTCCGTCTTCTTCTCTCCGTGCAGAGCCAGCCCAAATCTTGATGGCGGATTTGGCACAAGCCGGTCGCTTTCCTAAGGCTTCCAGGGAGGTGAGGTTGAAACAAAGAGAAACGCTCTCTCGCGTCTCTCCTCGTGCGTATGTCCTCGCCAGGCGCTCTCTCTGGGTTTCCCTGACCTCTCTCTTTGGCCTTTTCGCTTCCACTCGCATGCCTTTTCTCCCCCTTTCTGCGTGCGTCTCTCGTCTCAGACTGCCGCCCCGCGCTCCGCGCGGGCGAGTCGCGTCCGAGGCGTTCTGCTCTTTCTCGCATGCACGTGTCTGCCCGTCGCCACGGCAGCGGCAATCTTCAAAGCCGCAATCGCGTTCAAAACGCAAGAGAGAGAAGACGCGCTTCAAGCCCTCCAGGACGAGGAAAGTGTCCTTCGCGCGGCGATGGATGTAAGTCGTTTCCGTCTTCAAATCCCCCGAGTCTCATCTTCGCGGGTAGAGACACTGTGGCTTTCTCTGGCCTTGTGCAAGTGGGGGAACCCAGTCTCAGGCATTCGCACAGACCTCAGGCCTCGGTTTGCGGTCCCTCGCCGCTCTTCCATGATTCTCCTCTGTCTTCTTTAAATCCCTTTGCCGACTCCGGGCTCTGAGTTGTTTTGCGTTCTGGCCTCCCTGGCGCACTCCCTGTGTCTCCTTTGCTAGGTTGTCGCGGGCGGTTCACTCTGTTTCTGCCTTCCTGTCGACAGCGACGGCGAGGTCGCACACACAGGTAAGACAGAGGCCGGGCTGCACAGATTTATGTGCAGATACATTCGTGCCTATCGTGTATCCTTTTATACACAGACCGTCCATCGCTTCGTCCATACTGGAGATGTAGGCCTGCTCTTCTCGAGGTTTTTGTCTCGTAACGCGCTCACGCAGTCGCGGTGCCAAGTGAAAAAACCTGCGTGGTTTCTTGTCGCTGCTCCGTTGTCCCGGCTAAGGACACACTTGCACACGGGATTAGGACAACGCATCAAACCCTCTCTCCAAACTGAAAAACGTTGATCAGCACATCGAAATGCATGGCATCTATCTGTGTATGTTATATATGCATGCCTGTTTGTGTAGGTACTTATACCTCACTCAACCTGTCTCTGTAGTGTCGTCTGGGCACATGCCGATCGCTTTTCTCTGTGCAGTTGCTGGGAGCTGTAGAAGTGATTTGTTTTCCAAATGGAGAGAGAGAGGACCGCCTCAATCGCAGGAGGGCCGACACAGCGCTCAACTTTTTGGGTGTCTTTCTCGTCTCAGCACTTCTCGAGCCGCATTTACCCGAATCAGGCCTGCTCAAACTTCCGGACAAAGACGTCATTCCAGGCATTCGAAACAACTCCTTAACGGACCTCTTCGTCGGTAAGTTTCCACAGTTCCGTTTGCCGCTTCTCGCGTCTTTTCTAAGGCATCGCTCGAGAGAGAGCGGCAACAGGGAGCATAACCATGCATCCATACTCATGTACTCTCATACAAGTGTCCGTATATATGCATGTTATGTACATACATGTATGCATATGAAAATATACGCATATATGTATTCACACGAAGCCATATACATGCATAGATATAGATATCTGTAACGGCTTCTGTATTTGTAGGCCTTGGGAGTGTCTTTTCTTCTTTTCAGATAGGTACATGAATTTGTGTCGATGCGCTGGCTCACATCGTTTCGTGTGAGTTTCCATATATGTGTAGTGCTTCTTCCTCCCTTTCTTCAATGCGTCTCTCTGTCGCTGCACAGAGTATTTACCTCAGAAAAGCTCGTTTGTCTACATGCCTGTAGTTTCGTCTCTTTTCGTAGCTTTGCATGTGTGGATGTGTGGATTGTGTATGCTTGTGAATCGCGAGGAAGCGTAGTTCGCTGTCGTCACGGTTAACGGCAGGGTAGACACATCCACGTGCACGCGCTCCTGTATGTACACTGCACTTCTGACTTCATCGTGACTCCGCCCACCGCGCCCCCGATGCGCTTATCGTTTTCCGGTTACCAGCCGAGCCTTGTGGCCGTGTCGAGGTTTTCATTGTTTCAGGGAAGCAAAGCGAATTTTCCCTGCCCTTCAATTTCATCCACTTCGCGCTCCATCGGTCAGGAAGCCTGTACAGGACGTTCATGTCCCACCCCTCACCGAAGGATAGCTCACCACTGAGAACGCCAACGCTGTCTCTTCTCTACGTCCAGCGATCAAGGTTTGTCTTTGTCGCAGACAGCAAAAAACCACCCTTAAATATTTTACAAATATTGGCCCCTAGCCGGCGACTACAAAGTCGCCAAGTGCATCTACATTCGTTTCCGACGTAAACCTGCCCACGCACAGATATATATATATATATACATATATATATATACAGAGAGAGAGAGATATGCATGCCTCTGCATACGTGTGTATTCCCATCTATAGACGCATCAGGTGTGTGCATTTTGCGTGGTTTCAAAGGTCAAAGTAGATGTTGTGCCTCATGTCCCTCTGCTGCGCGTTTTTGAGGAGTGTCTCGTCCTCCATCTCTACGAGTCTCTGCGTGTGCTCGTCGATACCGGAATGCGCATGCGTTCTGTGCGGTGGCGTCCTAAATTTCGAAAAGCCGTTAGCATGCGCAGAAGGCAGCCCGCGTTTTCTGTCGTCCTGCAGCGGCGCGAGTGTCCTTCTCTCCGGCTTCGCTGTGCCCATCACTGCTCCCGAATATCGAAGACACTACTGGCGTAATGCGTGGGCTGTTGCGATACCTGGTAAGAGATGCTTATTCGATTTCGCAATCAATATATGCGCTGCATGCAAACGCTCTTTCCATCTGTATGCAATCACAATTGACATATATATATATATATGCAAACGTATAGATATACATAAACATGTACATCGGTTTAGTTTAGCGTCTTGATCAGCAGCAAGCAAAAATCCGAAGTATCTCAGAGTCGCAACAGCATTGCTGCCATGCGAGCAGCCATCTCCTTACACAAACATTGTTCATCGAATTACGTCTGTGGGGAGGTCTGCTAGTCCCTCTCACTTATGCTTATTCTCTGTCGTGCCCGAGTGTAAATGAAGAAGCGTCTCGATACATTTATTTCTAAAGTTATTTGCGGTTGACAGCAAGATGATCTCCGTAGATACAGTGTATGTACACCTGTAGATGGGTAATATATGTATATGTATAGATATATGGATGCGTGTGGTGTAGCACGTTCAGAAAAGTTTAGTGTCTCCTGCATCGTTGTGTGTGTTTGTGCTTGACAGAGGGAGAAAATAGCGCGGAGTATGTGCTCATGAAATTCGTTCCAGTGTCGCTACAGCTCCACCTGCCGGCTGCGTGCGGCGCCCCGCAAGCTGGCCCTGAGGGCGCCGTCACGCTTCGGCGTTTTGTCTCGGATTCTGAAGTTAAGTGGATATTTTCTGTTTCTCCGTCTTCGTCAAAGTCCTGAGTTTTCATTCAGAATTTGTCGCGGCGAGAGGAGGAAACGAACTGATCCGCCTCCTAAAAATGGCTCGCGTAAGCTCTCGACGCTGTGCTAGCTGTGTAATGCCCCTTGATGAGTCTCTGCTGGGAGTGCAAGCGGGAGCATCTCTTTCCGCGCCACCAAACAAGACGCCGGGTCATTTCGGTCAAACCACGTAGAGAGACAAAGAAGAATCTCCTGTCTTTTTTGTCGGCATCCAGGCTCGCCTCCCTGGCGTCGTCCCGTCGCGGGCGCCCGACGGCAGAGCCAGGCACTTTCTCCGGTGATTTGATGTGACTTCGCTGTCTGCGCTATTACAAGATATCCGGGAATAGTTATTTGCACACGGGTTCAGATCTACAAACATAGTCGAGTGCCCAAAGATGTGTCCTTGCATGCACGCACCTGCCGCTGGGCTATTGACAGGCGGCGCCGCTGCGTTTAGTGCAAAGCTTTTGTCACGAGGCAGCCGAGACTCGCACACGAGGGCCCGAACTCATCTCGACACACACACACACACGCTGTGAGAACGGAAGTGCACACAGAGGGAGAGGACTGTGAGGGCGTGGCTAGACGACCCAGCCGTGTCTTTTCGCGCGCGACGAAGTTGCCAAAGCATCCTCCAGTGCAGACGATAACGCCTCGGAGGCGTGCAAACAGTTCGGAGGCGTCCGAACGGTGAAAATGCTGCTGTTGCTCAAGCTCACATTGCGCGACTCCCGCTCTCTCGGCTCCCTCAGTCTCTCTCTGTCAACTGGTTCGTTTTCCGTTTTGTCCTTTGCCACGCTGCGCACACTCGCATGGTCTGCGAGTTTCGCCGAGGGTACGGCCACTTTAGAGGCTTTCTGCGCAAGCGAGACCGCGGTACAGAGAATGCCGCGAACAGAGAGCGAGTGCAGGATCTGCCGCGGACCCGACAGCGGCGGCGACGCTGTGCGACCGCATGCAAGTCCGCACAGAGGAGGCTTCTCGGTACCGGAGGACTTCCTGAAAGCAGGCGTTTTCACAACGAAAGTGAACAGCTGGCCTGTCCCTCGGGAAAAGGGCGGAAACAGAGCGAACGAAGGCCGAACCACGCGACGGCAAAACCTCACAGCGGCACGAGACGTGCAGAAGAAGTCTTCCAGATCAACTGACATGCACAGGGGTTTGTAAGGCTCGTGGAGGCGATTTACCTGGTGCAGGAGATGCGCAGTGAAACGACTGTGAGAACTCGGAAAGTGGTGAACGAAATCTTTCACTGGTCTTAGCTGAACGTTGCTGTACCTCTCCGCCAAAACCCTAAATATAGAAACGAATACACACGTATAGACAGAGCAGCGTCGAACAACAGAGAGCGGACCACGCTTTGAAAGTTGAGAGAACACTCGCAATTGACGCACCAGAGGCGAGAAAACGTCGGCGTTTCTCGAGCTCGCGCCGTGTCTATCTGCCACGGACGAGGAAGACGTGAGGGGTACGGCTGGAGCCATGTTCAGCATCGTAGGTCCTACAATGTCTCTGGTTATTTTGTTTGAGTTATACCCATGTGAAAAAGACTAGCAAGCCCTGAAGACCCCGAAAGGCGCGTAAAAGAGGCAGAGATGGAACGGCATGGAGACTGAAACCGGCACGTCTCAGCCTCGGTCTAGCAGCTCCTTCGCCGGCGACAGACGCGTGAGAGAAGGCAGAGGGAAAGACACGGAAAAGAGAGAGCATGGCAGGCCGGCTGAAGAAGCACGGCACTTGGGACGTTCTTCGGAAACAAACCGTACTCACTAAACACGTCAGTTGCCCAAGAGGTGCACTGCGAGGTAAAACGCAAAAAGAACAAGTGGATCCACACTTATACGTCCATCTATAGGTATATATATATATATATATATATATTTATATATATATATATTTATATATATATATATACCTATAGATGGAGTGAACGGATGCGTATGTGTATCTGTAGGGCCTGTGAGGAGAGAGAAGAGAGGTAAGGGGGAGACAAAGGCTTCGAATTTGCATGAAACTCGTCTCACTGAGATTGCCGAATCGGAATTACACCGTCGCCAGTGCCGTGCACGATCGTCACGCGGATACGCCGATCTTGGAGAGTCTGAAGAGTTTCTTCCAACCTTTCGTTCACTGCAAAAAGGAAGCAATCCTCCTTCCTCTCTTTCCACAAACAAAAACATTCATGCCCCCGCCCCGCTGTCTTCACCGATCCCACACCTGCATCTACACATGTACCTATATATACCATACATGTATATACATATATACAGCTATACATACATATATATATATATATATTTACATATGTACACCTATACATACATGTGTATACATATATACACCTACACATACATATATATATATATATATATATACATATATAAACATATATATACATATATACACCTATACATACATATATATACATATATATACATATGTACACCTATACATACATATATATACGTACATCTATACACCTATATATACATATATACATACAGGGTAGGGTTATGAGGAAATGGCTTCTACAACTTGGGTACTTCTCGACTCTCGTGAAGGGAAATGGAAGGCGTCTCGTTTTCGCGGGTCTCCGGAGAGTGGCACCATCAGTCTATTGTGCGGGACCGCACCTTTTACCGCAAAACCTTTTTCGTGTCGGCAGAAAAATGTCTGCTCAAACGCTGCGCAGAGACCGCCGTTTTCCGGAGGCGTGTCTCTGCGTTTGAAGCGCCGAGTCACGAGCCACCCCGCGCATTTCCGACTTCCTCACCGATGGACAGAATCGTTCCAACCATGGCATCTGGGTCGATGCTGAAAAGGTCTGCCACGGAGAGCTGCGGCAACTCGTCCTTCGGAACAACAATGTTGAAAATCGGCTCCAAGACCGGGCGCAGCAAACGGCCGATTTTGAGAATGAAAAACGCCACGATGGGGTGGGCGATCGACTGTAGAGACACGCGCCCGCAACCCACGCCCCACGCCCACATCCCCACGTTCCATAGATCTCTAGGAAAACAGGCCGCCCGCTTACAGCGCACGTGCACACAGGCGTGTCCCCATACGCGGGCAGCATCCCTCTCTTGAACATCAAACATACAAAACTCTACGTGTGTGCGTGTGTGTGTGTCGAATCAGATATAAATAAATATATATGTAGACATATATGTACACATATATCTGATTAGAAACAAACATACATGCGCATATGTATGTATATATATATATATATATGTATATGTATTTACGGGAGAAGACTTTCGCTTCTCCTTGGTGTCGTACATGCGCAGCAGGGAAGTGCGTGGCAGTTAGAATTTGCATGGCTTGTCGCGTCGACTCGAAATAGGCAGGCGCCAGAAGAAGCACCGACTTCACTGAGCCAAGAGGCAACAGCCGGGCGACCTCCGCGGCGACCAAGCTCCCAAAGGAGTGTCCGACCTACACCGAAAATGCGGAGTGACACAGACGCCAAACGGATTCAACGCGAGAAACAAAACACACAAGTCGGACGGCTAACACCTCGAACTGCCCCAAAAAGGCACACTCCTACGCATGTGCGTGGCGGCGGACAGTCGCAGGTGCGCACATGTATATGTCCATTTAGTCAGATATATACATATATATACTTGATAGAGAGTACATATAAATGCGCAACGGCAAAACGCAGAGAGTGGTCGATAAAGGGATTTGTAACTGTCCACCTGTCTCTGTCTGCGTGCACATAAGCACACGTGTGTGTATCTGCGTACGATAAGGAAGCGGGGGGCGCAGGCGGACCGCATTCGCACTCACGCCTACTTACATATGTATAAAAACCTATACAAGTCTAAATCTATACCCACATAATTATATCTAAAACATAAATACACTAATATATAAAAATATATATTTATTTATTGGATTTCCTGTATCGACGGAGGGCCATCGCGTTCGACGGGTTCGGTTTCGCTGAGGCATCAGGGGATGTGCGCTAGGAGGCGCGCATCGCCGTTGCTTACGAGGTGTACAGCGGGGAGTTTATTCGCGAAGATGATGTCTTGGACAACGCGGATAGCCTGTCAAAAAAGAACGGAGACAGAGCAAGAGGGCCGGAAGTTCCCGTGGACGCGTGTGGAGGGTCGAGGGAGGCGGCACGAAGGGAGAGAACGTGTAGGTTAGGCTTGAGGAGGAAAGACACACACACACACGCACGGCGAAGCAGAGCGTCCGGGAGGCAAGATTTTTCGTCGTAATCCCCATCGGCTCACTTGTTCGCGGCGTGAGTAGTCTGTCGGAGAGTAGATCGATGCACTGCGGCCAAAGCCGACTAAGTCGACGTTGTAGAAAGTGAACAGCGCAGGGTCCAGAGGGCTGTGTGTGTGCTTTTCCCGGCGTTTCGAGTCTTTCCTCCGATGGCCCTTTTCCTCGCGCACGCGCTCGTCGCCGGCGCCAGAGGCCTTTTCCGCGCCGGGACTCGGCCCGGCGAAGTTCTCGCGACTGGGGCAACGCCGCGTGCCACACTCCGCAGACGCCGGCGAGAACGACGGCGGGAGAGACTGTGTCTCGCGCTTCGCCGCGGAAGTCTTCGCTCGCCTGGAAGAACGGCGCGCACGGGCGCATGCAGAAGAAGCGACGCAGGCTGGAGGCGGATGCGACTGCGCGCTCGGATTCACGCTGGCGCTCTCCTCTTTCCAGGCGGGCGAGGAACCTACAGACGCATCCAGGAAACACGATAAAACATCCGAAAAGAACGAACCACTCATGCAGATCCCGTGGATCACCACGACGTGCTCGGGCCCGGTGCCTAAAGGGAGCAAAAAGACATGGACGCAGAGAAAAGTGACGAAAAAACGAGGAAACGGACGAAGAAAACCAATGAGCGAAAGAAGAAACAAAGAAGACGCCCGAGACAAAAGACAAACAGACAAAAACTCCCGGGGTGTCCCAGACACCACATTGGGTCCGGGTCTCTTTGGAAGCAGCCACGAGCTCGCAGAGGTCGAATGGACGCAGAGGCACGATCACGCATGCTAGTTCAGTCCTACATCGGTATCTATACATATATATGTACATTCATGTACAGAGGTATTTCGTTACGTGTATGGGGTCCAGGATCGAACCGCTGGAGAAGGAGAACATTACAGATGGGTTATCAGGAAGAATCCCTTACACATTTATGCCTCCACAAAGGACTCCGGCGTCAGCTCGAACACTAGCTACATCTTTCCTCACTCACGGGACATCTCCGCATTCACATATATCCACATATACACGCATATTTACAACATTATATATATATGCATCTTTATATATACATCTTTAGACATATATATATATATATATATATATATATATACACCCATCTTTATATATGATATATGGATCTTCATATATATATATATATATACATCTTTATATGTGATATTATGCGTGCATTTCTGTCACACAGGCTGTGTGTGCTCTTTCTGTGCGTGTAGAGGTTTTCTACCCTAGGTCAGCTGAGAGCAGGAGGAAGGCCAGGGCGCTTGCGAAGCCTGCCAGGTCGGTGCATGCGTTGTCTTTTTCTTACCAACTGTTGTGTAGAACAGGCGGTCTCGGGGCGTCTGGGACGCACACAGAGGATGATGGATGCGTTTCCCAGGACTCCCTCGAAGTCTGTTTGGTCTCTGCCGTTCCGCATGCATGTTTCGATCTCCAGCTGCCGCCTCTGATAGCGGAAGAGCGTTGCGACGCAAACCCGCCTCAAACCGTTTTCTGCCGGCTTCACCAGGTTTGCCGTGCTGGAGTGTCTGTAAGTCGTGAACGGGGCTCTCTGAGGTTCCTGCTTCGCGCGCAGAATCGCCAAGTGCATGCGCTCTCGGTTCTCGCTTCTCAGCCTGAGCGCAGCCTCGCAGGGTGTTTCCGTCGTTTGCTTCTGTTCCAGGCTGCGTCGAAGAGTTCGGCTCGCGCTCGCCCATCTCCTGTTTCCTCGGCGTCTCCTCTTCCGCACCACTCACCGCGAGGTTGACGAGGCGAGAGCTCGCGAGAAATCGGTGCATGATGGCAGCGGTCGAGACAGCGCGGACGCGTGGAGCATCTCTGCCGACTTCTGGCCTTTCTAGCCCTCTGTCGCGTCGGCTTTTATCGCGCCTCTTCTCTTTGCATGAGTTTCCCGCCGCCTCGGGTTCGCGTGCGTCTCCTTGTTCGCGTTTTCCGCGGCTTCTGCCACGGTCATCCAGCTCGGCCCTCGACACCGGTGAGGGCCGCCCCGCTCCAGAAGGACACGAACAGACGGGGGGATGATGCGGCGCGGAAAGGTAGCATCCGAGGAGCTCTGTGGAGATTTCTTCGACGAAGAGGGCGCGCGCGAAACTCTCGCCTCGCCCTGGACCGTCGCGCAACAACGCGGCCAAGACGTCGCCTGCCGGGCTGTCTCCGAACGGATGGCAAAACAAAGCAAAGTTGGAAAGGAGCGAAAATAGCGCATGCGTCTGCCTCGCGGTCTGGCGTGACCGCAAAGACAACACAGGGAAGGAGAAGCCAGGTGGCCCCGAGGCGACACAAGAAGAGACAGAAGAGGACGAAGAGGGAAACGAGGAAAAGCAACTCTGGGAGCGAGGCCGGAGTGTCCGTTGGGACTGACTGAATAGCCTCGAGAAGGAAGAACGGTGTTTTTCCCTTTTTTCTTCCTCTCTGGAGACGCCACCGCCGGGCAAAGACCTCCCCGACGCAGCGGCGGGGTGATTCTCTGCCTGGCGAGAAGCCGAGCAGGAAGGCGACTTCGTTCGCCGCCTCACGAAAGAAGGAAGAGAAGGAGGCGTCGAAGAACGCGAAGGCTGAGAGAGAGCAAGGAGGGGGGAAATGCGCATTCGCTCGGTCTCCACAGAGATCGAAGAGACGTACAGGCGTTCGCGTTTCTCGTAGACCCACGGCGACTGGTGAGGCTGCCCTCGAGTCGCGAGGGGCGAGAAGAGGCAGAAGTCGTCACGTCGCTCCGTCGCTTGCTCTCCACAGAACGGATCTGAGACGGGAAAGTTCCCAGGCGAAGTGGAATTCGAGGGACAGAGCGAGCACGGGTGAGGGAGAAGACGAAGGAACGGCGACGGGCCGTGCACCATGTTGGCGAGGCCTTGGGATGGAGTTCCCGCCCTGTAAACGTGGAGGGACCGCCGGCGCTCTCGCGAAGACTCTCTCAGCATTTCTTTTCCTTCTCTCCGCGTCGACTGCGTTTGCGCTGGGAAGCCCTCGTAGACAGTGTGCAGGTGCCGCGAGACGTTGCGTTCTCTTGCCGCGCTCTCACGCTCTTCTCGCCCGTCGTACCACTTCGCCTCCGTCCCTCTCGCGCCGAGACGCAAAGGCGGAGAAAGAGACGAAGGAAACGGAGAAGGAGAAGAAGGAAGAGAAGAAGGAGAAGAAGGAAAAGGAGAAGGTGAGGAAGAAGGCATTGGAGAAGACGTCGGAAAAGGAGACGAAGACGGAAAAGGAGAAGAAGGAGCTGAAAGAAAAAAGGCACAGGAGGAAGTCCTGCCCAGGCCGTGTGCGTCGACAACCATCGTGTCTGCTTCCTCTCAGTATAGAGCCACCAAGAAGAGACGAAAAGGGATTCTCTCCGTTCCCTCACAACGAACAGGGAACGCGAGATGCTTGCGCGAAACGGAGAACTGCCTGACACCTGTCCAGGGGGAGGCTCGCGCGCAGGGCTGGGGCCTCCACTTGAAGAAAGAAGGGGAAAGGGAGTTCGTGAAACGAGACAGAAAGTCGCTGTCTGTCGCTCACTAGCCTCACACCGATTTGTGTACTTGGCGCCACATCTCGATTCCTATCAGGTGCATGCAGGCTTGGGCACGACAGGTCCAACGTGGAGATCCCATTACAGCACTGGTAAGGCACCGAAACTGCGAAGGGAGGCGAAACAGAAAACGAGCGAGTGGAGCAAGAAGAGACTCCTGGAAAGACGTCTCGTCTCGCGCATGTGTCTTGCGCCTTCTTGAGGGCCGCTGCTCTCTTCTTCGAGGCGACCTGCGTCGGCTGCGCTCGTAAAAAACGGCGCCGAAGCGCGTAAGCCATGCATTACGCCTAGACCATAACCGATGTGGAATAACT
Organism: Neospora caninum Liverpool; assembly: GCF_000208865.1. Taxonomy (NCBI): domain Eukaryota; phylum Apicomplexa; class Conoidasida; order Eucoccidiorida; family Sarcocystidae; genus Neospora; species Neospora caninum. The sequence continues at coordinate 1,006,062 of NC_018395.1, read as the reverse complement.
TTAATGCGGCAGGATATTGAAATCCAACGCTTTTAGCTCCACACGGACCTGCGTGAACGGCTCGGTGAGGAAGTCACCCCCACCTGCCATGAGGGTTGGTCCCGCCCCCGCGGGAAAAAAGGAAAACGGTAAGACACAAAGTGAACTGGAGAAAGCGAACCGAACTCCCATCGGGTGTACAGACACCCCGCGCACCCGGTGACGCTCTTTTTGGCTCTCGGGTCTCGAGCACTTTTTGCAGAATGTGTCACGGGGCGAAACGGACAAACGCAATGAAGTCAGAGTGCGTTCGCCTTCACTGGCCGCGTTGCCTCACGACTGCCTTTCTCGTGTCTATTTCTCTCGCAAAAACTGGCCTCCAGGACAGGGCCCGGAAAAGCGACAAAGAAGCCTGGTGGGTGTTAGGAAAAGCGCCAACGAAAACGCAGGGGAGAGGGGTCCCGTTGAGCGCCTGTCCGGTGAGGCTTTTTGGCAAATTCCCTTCCGGTTTTACCTCCGCTAGCTCCATCGCGCCGGTTTGCACTTTCGAACCTCCATAGAGACTCGTTGCGTCACAGTGACAGAGTGAAAAGAACCAAAGGCGCTGCGCGGCTCTGGGAGTCGCAACCTCGTCCGGGGAACAGCCGACCAAGCGGAGAGCCAGCGCGACGCCAAGCGTGTGGATCCGCTGACTCTGAGATGGACAGTTTTGGATGGTGTTACTTTTAACACTGCGTAATTTGCTAGAAAATACCATTCTTCCGTAGAATAAACGTGGCAAACGGACGGCTGGAGACAGAATCTGTTTGAAGGAGCTATCGAAGTGTCTTCGTGGGCCGTCAGCCCTCGACTGTGTGCAGGCGTTGGGGTTCACTGCTTCTAGAATGTCGGGAGACAAGTCTCGAGTGCGAAACAGTGGAAGCAGCCACTCTCCTCTTTTTTGTGGGGAAGAGGAGGCGGCTACTTCTGAGAGTTGCTCTTCGGATACACCGGCGGAGACGCTCTTTCTGTGCGCGTAGGCGCCTTGCTGTTCGCTCTCGGCCAACCGCCGAAAGAGTGTTCTGGAGGGTCAACGCGGCGCTGGGGACTGCCCTGGAAAACGGGGCTTTCCCCGGGATGCATTTTTCGCTCGGAGCGGCCACTCGCGTTTCCCGTGGCAATCCTCTGTGCTCTCTCCTCGCTGCGTGTGTTGCTTCCCTGCGCACACCCCCGCGATCACAGATACCAGCGAGAGGCCTTCCCCGCGATCGTTTTCTCAGAAGGGAGAGGTTTTCCCGGTACGGCGGGCACGCGTTCGCGGGTAGGCAGCGCACGAAACGACGCACAGACGGAGAAAGTCGCAGAGAACGCGCGAAAAGGAAGACACTTGCGAGACGCTTCACACGTGTCACTCGCGACTCGCTCTTCGGCCGTCTCTCTTCTAGGTTGTCTCGCTGACCGTGAAGTTGGGGCGTTTTTAGAGGTCGTTCCTTAAATCTGGATATTTTCGTCGCCTTGCTTCGCTATTCCCTCGTGCCATTCCTTTTCTCGCCGTTCCTCTTGTGTGCGTTGTCTTTTTCGCAGCGCTGCGCCTTCAGTTCGCCGACCTGTCCACTTTTTCCCGTCCTCACTGTGCCCGTTTTCCGCGACACCTGTTTTGCGGCAGTTGTGCAGCAGCGTATGTACACTCGGCCGAAGTGCGTCTTCGAGCCTCGGGCTTTCCTCGTCTCGTTCGATCCTTTTGGTCTCTGATGCGTTCGCCTTCTCTCTCACTTTGTCGCTTCGTTCAGTCTCTCCCTTTCCGTTCCCCGGTCGCTGTGCACGTGAGTGTCCTGTGTGCATGCGCGGACAGCGCGTCCGAACAGCGAGCAGAGAAGAAGGGAGGCGAGGCTACGTGTCTCCGTTCCTCGGTCCGTTTCGTTCGAAGAAACGTGCGCCTCCTTCTGGCCGATGCGGTGGAACTGCTGCCGTCTGTAAGATCGCTGTTCTCGCGCAGCTCGAGTTCTCCCCTTTCGCGCCTTCGAGTGTCTCGGCAGCTGTCCGGCTGACGACGGGCGCAGGGACTTCCCTGCGCTTTTCGACGCTGGAAAGAAACCCAAAGAAACCACAGACACCGGGCAGATTGCCACGTCTAGCAAGAGAGACCGACAGGGAGAAAAAAAGGGAAAAGACGCGCCAAGCAGGCCTTGAAGAAAGGACGCACGCCGACTCTGGGGCGGGGCTGGCAAAAACAAGCCCGCGTGGAAGTGCTTGCTCTCTTTGGTGGACGCGCCGCCTTTTCTCCCTTCTTTCCTCCACTTCCCGCCTCTGCCTCTTCACTTCACCTCTTTGTGTGCCGTCTGCCCTCCCCCCTCTCCTCTGTTCCGTCTCGTTTGTTTCCACACGCCTCCGATCTTTTCCTCTCTGCTCTCCTCTCGCCCTCTCTGCAGGTGCTTCGGCGTTTCTCTCCCTGCTTGCGCGCTTGCCTCTCTCCGCGCTTTTCTTTTCGTCCGCTGCGACTCTCCGTGCCCTATCGCAGGCCGTTCCCGCAAACTGCGGTCTCTCGCGCGCCCTGCGTCTCTCGCGATGGACTTGTCGGAGGGCGAAGACGCGCGAAGCGTGGGCGGGAGCAGCCGAGAGAGTAACGACAGCATTTGCTTCTGCTGTCGCGGCGGCGGGGAAGTCGTCTGCTGCGAAGGGTGCACGAACTCGTTCCACATCGACTGTCTAGACACCGCACGGCGGCCTCAGCTCACAGACGATGACTGGTACTGTCCGGAGTGTGTTGCGCGCGCCGAGCGAAAGGGCGAGGGAGGCTTGCCGCCTTCCACGTACTTTTCCCTGTTGCCCGCGTCGTGCGCTTCGAACTTCCACCCCAGCTCGCCGCTGAACGCGAAGGACGAGAACGAAGCCCCGACCCTCTCGCCTCTTCGAGTCGCGAAGCGCAGGAGTCTGCGCGCCTCCGCCTCGTCGTCTCCTCTTGTCTCCAGCGCTGCTCCCGACGAACCGCCCTCCCGAGGCCTCGCGAAAGAGAAGCGAGAAAACGAAGAGAAGGGAGAGGGAGAGGCCGAGGGCCGAGAAGGAGCAGAAAGGAGAGGCGAGAGGCGAGAAGAGAAGGACGAGGAGAAAACGGCGGTGGACAGCGGCGAAAGTGGACAAGCGACTAGAGAAGATCTCGCGAGCGAAGCCCCCAACAGCGCAGCAAGTCCCTCGAAGACAGAGCCGCCGCGTCGGGCTTCTTCCTCGGAGACGCCCAGCTCTGTGGCGAGCCCTGCGGGGGCGGCGCCGCGCCGAACTCAGGAGGACGAGAAGGAAGAGAAAAACCGCGAAGGCAGACGCGGCGCCGGCGCGCCGCCCTCGACCGGCGAGAAAGAAGACGACAGGGAAGAACGCGCTGACAGGCGCGAAGGCTCCGCAGGCGCAGATGGCGACGCTCAAAGGGGCCGTGCGTTCTCTCTCGCTTCGCCTTTGCCCACGGCAGCCTCGTCTCGGGAACTGGATCCGCCCCCGCCTTCTCACCCCGCGGCGCCTTCTTCCTCTTTGTCGTCGCTCGCGAGCTGTCGTGCAGGAGGCAGGTGGGGCGCGTCGAGCAGCGGGCCGGGGAGTGGCTCGAGTGGGAAGAAACGACGAAGGCGGGGCGACGAGACGCGGATCAACGTAGGACCCGACTATCAGGTGAGACGGAGACGCCTCGCGGCCGCGCGCGAAAAAAGCGCCGCCCGCCTTCACCTCGCACAGCGGAAAGCGAAATGGAGAGAGACACACCAGCACAGAGACAAGAAATTCAGAGACAGAGAAAAACGTTTACCAGCGGACAGCACAGAGAGAGAGACGAAGGCCAGTCGAGGAGCAGCCACACGCAGATAAGGTGCACGGTTGTTTGCTCGTCTCGCGACAGAAGAGAGGAGGCGCCGTGTGCCGATGTCGATCCGCGAGAAACCGACGAGGACGGAGCATGCGCCGTTAAGAAGCGAAGGCGTCACAATCTCTCAAAAAGGCTCGCGTTGGGAAAGAGGGGAAGAGGGAAAAACGGGTCTCGCGAGAGATGAGAGACATCGAGAGAGGCGCAGACGCCTGGGCTGTGTGTCGCCTCGAAGCGCCTGAGAGAGGCAGACCCGCGCGCGCTGGCAGCGTCCGTGTCGTGAAGGATGCTGCGCTGCCGCGCGTCCTCGCCTTTCCCCCACGCGGGCGCGTTCCGCCTTTCCCCCACGCGTGCGCGTTCCGCCTTTTTGCTGCTCTTTCTTTTCTCTGTAGGTGCCTCGCCTCCCCGACTTTTACTTGTCTCGCACAGACGAGCTGGCCTCGGCGGAAGAGGCGCGGTGCGCTCTGTTCCCCTTCGCCCCTTCGCTCTCTGCGCGCGCCTCTCTGTTTGTCTCGTCCGCCTATCCGGGCTCCTCGTCCTTCGCCTCGGTGCCCTCGGCGTCGTCCTTCTTCGCGTTTCAGGACAGCTACTCCCGGGCGGCTGCGGCGCTCGGAAGGAAAACCCCGTCGCACCTCGCCTGCGCGGCGGCTCGGCCGTTCGCTCCCAGCGCGCACCTGGACGTCTCGCGGGTCCGCTGTAGCCAGGCGGCTGGCGAGGAGAAGAAGCGAAGTCGCCCGGGCGTCGTCGCCGCCTCGCCTTCTGGCGTGTACTTTTCGCCTCCAGTCTTCCAGAGCCTCGACGGCGCTTCCCTAGGAACCCACCCGCCCGGGGGGCTGCTCTTCGCGGGTGTGCTGGCCGTGGGCGAAGACAGCAGACACAGCGCGTTGGAGCCGCGGCTCGTGTACTCGCCGCGCTGTCTCGAAGAGAAGAGACAGCAGTGCCTCGCGACGGGCCGCATGCAACACTGCATTCGGACGCAAGGCGAACTCGCCGACTTTGTCGAAACGTACGTGGGCGCGCGAGGCCTGGGCAAGACGGCAGAGACAAGTCCCGGGAGGGGGGAGAGAGAGGGAGGTCCCAGCACAGACGGGCGAAGCGAGTCGGGAGACACAGACAACCAAGTTGTCGAGTTTGCTGGACACAGGGAAGGAAAAAAAACGAGCCTCGCGTGGGAAGAGGTCCGACGGGGGCGTCTCGAGAGGACGGAGAAACGCTGGAGACGGAGGAGAGAGCAAAGGGGAAAGGGCTGACGATGGAGAGGAAAGGGGAGAGAAAGCCTATGCTTCCAAACGCACACCCTCCGCCCTACCCTGATTCGTGTCGGGTGGTCTTGAGTGTCTGTCTTTCCCAGATGTGGGCAAGAAAGAGGGAAGAGAAAGGCACAGCAGAGAGACAAAGAGACAAAGCAGAAAGGAGAGAGCGGAGGGGCTGTAGAAGACGGGAGAGAAAGGGTGGCTGAGGACAAACACACGCGAGTTCCTTTTTCCCTTTGAAGTGCAACACGCGCTTGAGCGAAACGCCTTCGCCACAGGAAGAAAACACAGATAGGAAGCAACCCTTTCTTTCTCTTCCCTTCACAGGTGTTCGCGCTGCTGGCATGCGCGGCCAGGATGGCAGCCTTTCTCCGCGGAGTTTGCTTACCAGCTTCTGCATCGGGCAGGCTACGATCCGCAACGCGCTCTTCGGATGCTTGACGACCCCGGATTCTGGTAAGAGACAAAGTCGGTCTCTCTTTTTGAAGAAACCTCTCCTCTGCTTCCACTTCCTTGTGCCGGTGGCGTTCTTCGCGATTTGCGTGTACGCGCCACGATCTGGGCGATGCCTGGTCTCTCCTCTCTCTCCACGCTCTCTCAGGATTTCGTGTTCGACACTCTCACGAGAGGCTCCGCCGCGCAGCCTTCGTTTCTTCGCGCGTTTCCTTTTCGATGGCTCTTGCATCTCTGCCGCGTCCTCGCGCGTTTTCTGAATGCAGCTTCAATGACATCTGCGATCCTCCTCTACGAAAGTACGACAACAAGTGGAAGCGCCGAGACAAACGCGGAACTTTCCCCAACAGCCCCTATCCTCCTCCGCTCGTCATCCAAGCGTTCTTGCAGGAGAAGACTCGAGGGTGTCGCCCCGCTTCCCTTTCTCACGCCGCGTCCACGTACATGTCTCGATAAATCAAGAGAGTGAAAACTGCAGAGAGAGAGACCGCGCGGTGACAGCGGAAACGGAAACGGCCGGGCGTGTGGCTGCGGAGAGCTCCGGGGGTTTGTCTCTGGTTCCGTCTTGGAGGGAAGAAAGAGAAAGCAAAAGGTCGACAAAGGGAAGGGATAGGGTCTCCCGCGCGGAGAAGGCCGAGAGGAAGAGAGGCGCGGGAGGCAAGCACGCAGACGGGGTGGAGGAAGAAGACCGAGAGAAAAAGCGCAGAACCGGATGAGACGGCGAGACAGAAGCGAAGGGAAACGACGCTGACGCAGGCTGTCGAGTGTCGCCTTGTAAAATGATCATTTTTGCCGCGTGAACGCGTAACCACCTTGCACGCACACAACACGTGCAGCACTTTGCTTCTTTGAAAAGGAAAATCGAGACTAAACCAACCATCGAAACGCATGCAGAGATATGAGAGGCCGCCGTGGATGCGTGCCTCTATATCGTCATCTACTCCGATCTTTCGATGCATCTGTGCAGATCTCTCTGTGTCTCTCTACTTTTTCCTATCTGCCTGTGCAGATATACAGACACGTACTTCTTTGTATCTCTCTCTGCACATGAGTCTGCCCGTCCGTCTACGCCTGTCTATAAATCCATATATGTCTTTCTGTATATCAGTATCTGTCCTTACCAGTTTATTTACATCTATCTGAATCTGTGTCGTTGAACCGAGGAATATCTATGAAAAGAGCAGAGATGGAGCAGGCGGACGCGTAGCAGATGCGTGTGTATGTCTGTTTCAGAAAAACGAGGTGTATCTTGACGCTTCTTTTTTCCTTTCTGTGGTCTTCAAAGACGAGCGAGTGCCGGCTAACTCGGCCTTGTCTGAAGAGAGGCGTAAAGTTTTCCGAAACCAGAAAGTGGAGACTCTGGTGACTGTCGTGTGGCGTGGACGGCCATTTTGCTTCGTCTCAATGTCCCTCTCTTTTACGCTTTCCAAAAGGGGACAAAGACACCGTCACTGAAAAGCCCCAAAACCCTGGACGCACAGGTTCTTATCGAAATACCTATATCGACACTGGCCTTTGATGTGTGTTTCTACAGTCTGGCGATACATCTATTGCTGTATTACGCATACACGTGTCCTTCCATGCACTTATCTGAGCACATCTGCCCGCATGTGCAGCTGTCCACGTGTCTCTCATATCTCCTGGGCTGCATGCGGCTTGCCTTCGAAAACAGTCTCCAATGCGAAGCAGAACGAGATACCCTAAATGCGTATGTATATATATAGATATATATATGTTTATATATGCATATATGAATATGAATAAATGTATATGTTTATATATGATATATGTATATATGCACGTGTAGATAGGCTGGAATCGACTGTCAAGTGAGCTTGTGTGTGAGAAAGCGGGAGCGGACTTCAAGATTCGGAATCAGCGCAAGCAGCAAAGTGAGAAAGGCCCGTGCACCGAGGCGAGTTCACGCACGGGGGCGTCCGCGGAGCCGCCGATCTCGCCCTTAAAAATGCAGCCCCTATAAGAAGCACCATATTTCTCCACCTGCAAAACCTATATATATATATATATATATATATATATATCCACATAATCCTCTATCTGCATGCATTCATATGTATCTGCGTAAGACGTGACTCGGTAGGGAGCAGCGACGCGCACGGGTTGGAGGTGCCCTGCTCCATGTGGCGATTTGTGTATAAAGGTATGTAATCCTTGCTGAGAGCAGAGAAATCGAAAGAAGGAGAACTCGACAAGAACGCAACGTTTCGTCGCGGAAGCAGACTTCCGAGCGGGAAAAGCGCATTGTTCGGCTCGCTTCTCGAGTTTCGCCTCCCAGGTCGCCTTTAAACACGCGTCGGGAAGTCCCTGCTGGAATGAGAAATTTCGCGGCTGCATGCGCGAGCGCGGTCGCGACCGCCCACAGAGAAAAGGACTGAAGCAAACTCTGGATTCCTTCACAAGAAAGAAGACTCGAAACACCTGGCTCAGCCACGCAGCTGCATATACACCTGAAACTCCGAGTCCCGTTCGTGGGAAAACGAGGGACCACGAAACACAGAAATGGACAAAACTAAGCTCCTAGTATCCAGGCTGCATCCAGGTTGCTGCTACGAGAGCCCAGCGCAAATTCGCGGAATGCACAGACGCAGAAAGTCGAGGGCGAGAGCAGCCAGAAGAGGCTCGGAAAAGGGCTTTTGTCTGCATGCGCCACAGACCCCATTGTCGTCGAGGAAACATTTTAGATTTAGAAACACGACAGCGGGAGGCCGATGCTCTGGATTTTCCGTCAGGCAGCCGCCACAGTTCGCACCCTGTTTCTCTCTTCTCTCCCCTCTTTGCTTTACATGTCATGTGTGCGAATTGCAACTGCTCTAACGACCCGGATTCAAAGAGATGCGCGCACACGTACAACTACGGAAAAACCAATCTACACCCGAATGCGTATATATAAATATATGTATATAAGTAGGCATATGGGCATTTTCTGCTGGGGCTTCTAGAAGGCTTGTTTCAGGATTCTGGATCTGTTTTTCTGTCGCACCACGAAACACTTCACGTGGCGTGTGTTCTCGTGTCTTGGCGCGGTTTTTCTTTTCTCCCGTTTCCACCTCCACACACGCTTCCCTCTGGCGCCACACGAGTCGGTCCCCCTCCATTCTCGCCCCTTCTCATCGAGCCTTTCCGTTTTTCTGTGTATCTGCCGTCGGTCCCCCGCTCTCGCTTCCCGCGACCGTCGAATGCCTTTCCGTTCCTACGCAACGATCGGCTCAGGCTGCGCTCCAAAACCGTCCTCGTCCTTTTCTCCTTCTTCCCCCTCTTCCCCGTCGCTTCTTCTGCCGAGGATGTGCAGCCAGTGAGCGTGGATCCGAACCGGCAAATCTTCGCTTTCTTCTTCTGCCTTGGAGAGGAAGGTGGCGAGGGCGTGCGCTGCCTCCCGTTTTCTCTCCGTTTCCAGCTCTCGCTCTTTCTCTGCTTCCGCCTCGCCATCTCGCTCTTCACAGCGTTTGAGTGTCTCCCAGTGTCTCTCAACCCACTGCTGCGCTACGGCGGTGCACTGCTCAGTGGCCAAAACGACAAGCGCGAGCGCGGTTTTCGCGGTCGCTTCTGTCCCTCCGAGCTCAGCACGCGCGGGCGGGTCGACTCCGATCTGTGCCTCAATCACCGAGACGGCAGGCTCGTCCTCCTCTCCGTCGCCAGTCTTCTCGCCTGCATGCGTGTCCTGGCCGCTTGGAGACGGCGGATGCGAGGGGAGAGAACGATCCGAAGGCGACGAAAGGTTGAAAACCCGGCACGGAAAGTGCGTGTTCGCGCGCAAAGTTGCCCCGGGCCGTGCTCCCGTCCCGTTGAAAGGGCCCGGCTTTCCGCCTTCCAGAGTGTCTCCCAAGCCGGGGAAAGGCCCGGAGGCCACGAAAGAAGGCGGAGAGGCAGCGGAGGCGGCAGGCGCGTGGGGAGAGGCAGAGACAGGCGGGACCGGAGAGTGCCCGTCTCCAGCGAGGGCCTCGTCTTCGCCAAAGAGCCATCGCGAAACGGAAGTTGTGACTGAGCCCACGGCGCTGGCGACGTTCTTCGACAAGAAATCGAGAGGCACCGCAGCTGTCTTTTCCGAGAGGGAAGAAACCGCCTTCTCGAGCCTCTCACGCCGCGACCCAAGAGTCGTTCGCCGTCGCCGCGGAGGCACACTCGTCACGCGCCCAAGAGCGTCGACAACGGGGCGGCTGCAGCACGATGGAGAAGAGACGGAAGGAAAGGCAGACGGAGAGGAAGACGAAGGAGAAAAAGACGAAGGAGAAAAAGACGAAGGAGAGGAAGGAGAGAAAGGAGAGAATGACGACGAACCCGAGGCGGAATCCTTCGTAGGCAATGGAGATGAGGCGCGGGGTTCTCTGTTCTCCGTACCTGATGTTCCGGCGAGCCCCTGGGTTTCCTCGCTCTCGCCTTTCTCCTTCTCCGCTTCTACACACTCCTGCGCTGCACTTTCTGAACGCCCGTCCTGCTTCCTCTCGCCTGCCGACACCTCGCCTGACTCCCTCAGCTCTGGTGCCTGCATGCGAGCCTCGGCCCGTGCCTCTCCCGAGGCCGCCGGAGCCGAGACAGCCGGCGAAGGCGTTCGGTTTCCTTCCTGTGCAGAGACTGGGGCGTCTCCGAGGGTCGTCTCCTCCCCACTCCCTCCAGTCTGCCGCCTTCTCTCCTGTCCTTCGCGTTCGCAGTGCGCACGCAGATGCGCCAAGAGTCGCTGGTGGTGTGCGTACTCGAGACTCTCTTCCTTGAGCAGCTGGAGACGCGCGCGCCGCTCCAGCGTCCGCTGTCTCTCGAGGGCTCTTTGCCGCTCTTGAACGGCCGCGAGCTCCGCGCGGAGCACGTGGAAACCCGAACGCATCTTCGTCGCCGCTGTCTCTACACCTTTCACTGCCGCGGGGCCGAAGCGCGTGACAAGCGACTCCAGAAAATCCGCCAGCGCGTTCTCGCCGTCCTCCTCCAGAAGGCCAGGAGGCGCCACCAAGCCTGTCGCCTTCTCCACGCTTCCACTGCCAGGATACGCGAATTCCGAAGCCAAGACGGCCGCGTCGCCGTTTGCGGCGTGTGGCGGCTCGCCCTGCTGCTGCGCTTCTCCGTGGCCCGACGACCCCTCGCCTGCGGCTGCCTGCGCCACAAGTGTCTCCGTGTCCTCCGGCCCTGTCTCCGCGGTCGCGCGAGCGCGTGACGGCGATGGAGGCGCAGCGCCAGGCGCACCTGCGGTGACCTCGGGAAAAGGCGAGGACGACGCTCCTTTTCCTCTCTGGCTGGGGTCTGGGCGCGCCAAGGGATTCGCAACTCTCGCCTCTGAGAGATGTCGTCCGTCGCGCTCTTCTCCAAGGTCAAGAGACAGCGCTGCGAACTTCCCGAGAAGAGACCCTGAAAACCCGGAAAGAGAAGACGAAGCAGAGAGAGAAGAAGCGGGCTCGATCTCGCGCAGCTTTTTTCGCGTCTCGACAATTTGTTCGTCGAGGTCCCGGCGTTCCTGGAGAAGGCGACACTTTTCCAGTTTCGTCTCTTTCTTTTCTGCCAGCAGGCACAGGACAGTCCGCTGCATGCGGTCGATTACACTTTCCAGGGACGCGCGCTCGAACGTTTTCACGGCGTCTCGAATCTTCGCGTCTTCCCCAAGGGCGCCTGCCTCGGTGGGGGGCCTTGTCTCCGCGGGCGAAGACAGAGAGGAAGTGCCGGAAGCGTCACCGGAGTGAGCAGAGCGCGAGACAGGCGGCGCGGGTGTACGTACACCGCCTTCACTGCATGCGGCTTCTGTCTCCCGAGAGACAAACGAACAGGAGGAAGAGCCAGGGTCTTGAGCAACAGAGCGAGGGCCGTTGGACTCCTCTGGGGAGAGGGAGGAGGCCGGTCGGGTCTCGTTCACATCGGGTTTCTCTGCAAAACCAGAGTCTCTCTGCTCTTCACGTGCGTTTTCTCCTGCTCCGGAAAGATCTCGCTTCTTTGTCTCTTCCTCTCCCGATGAAGCCCCTCGACGACCGTCACAAGACGCGCCTTCGCACGCAACAGCTTCTCCCTTCCTGTGACCTCTCTCTTCTTTTTCGTCTTCCTGTTCTGTTTCTTCTTGCTCTTCGTTTTCTTCCTTCTTCTCCTGTTCCTCACTCTTTTCTTTGTAGTCGGCAGAGCCTGCTTCCTCTGTTTCCTCACGTTTTTTCGTTTCTCCTTCCTGCTCGTCTTTCCCGTCGCTATCTCCGCCAGATCCGGTCTCTGAAGAGGCGGCATCACTCTCTTTCTGCTTGTCTCCGCTCCTTTCGTCGGTTTCTCTCGGTGTTCTAGTACCTTCTTCGAGTTTTATTTCTCCTGCCACACACGCGGCTTCCTCTCCTCTCTCAGCCGCAGGCGGCAGCCCAGGAGCGCCCTCCGCACTGACGGATTTCTCGGTCATCTTCTCTCTCGTTTTAATAAAGGATGAGCGTGCAGTTCTGTTTCCTCTTCTGTACTCCGCGCGGGAAAGAGAAGGTTGAGAGGAAATGAGAAACAAAGCAGGCAGCCAACCCTCCCCCAGCCGATGCTCAGACTGTCTCTCCACTTGAATAGGGGTCTCCTTTTTTCAAGAATGAAAAAGAGGAAAAGAAGCAGAAAGGCAGCCGAGGAAAGAAATGGGTTGCCAGAGGTGCCCGCCTCGGGCGAGAGGCGGAAGCGAAGGAAGGAGTGAAAAACGCGAGTCTGTCTTGAAACGAAAACACGACAGAGAAACGGAGGGAAAAGCACCGCCAGCCGAAGATGGAAAGAAGGCTCTCGTTCACAGAAAGACGGCCCGAGAAAAAGAGAAAGAAGAAAAAAAGCTGGAAGAAAAAGCGGGGCGGTTCTAGGCTCGGTAGGAGGGTAGAAGCGACAGAGGCACCGTGACTAGGGCGAAGGAGAAAAACCTCCCGAAGGACGAAGCATCCAAGAGAGAAAGACACAAGGAGGAACGAGGGAAAAAGGAAAAAAGGTTTAAAAAGATTCAATGCGCCACCGGCACAGCGGGCCGCCGCGAAGAAGTGAGCCGAAGGCGGAAGTCGAGGCCACGAGTCGCAGCGTAAAGACACGCGACGACGAGACACTCGCTTTCGGTCACCAGACAGGAGAAGCGAGAACAAGATGCTAACGCAGAGAGCGAAAAGCTGCTCGTTTCCCTCTTCAAACCAGCTGAAAAAAGAAAGGTCGTTGGAAAAACCGGTCTTTTCCGTGCTGGAAACAAGCGAAGTTCTTCGCCTCCCGCAAGAGCTGCACAGACACCCTACGACATGAGCAGAAATGAAGAGCATGAGCGATATAGCGGGGCTGCATGAGCACCGGAAAACAGAGAGCCGTGGAGGAAAAACGATTTGTTTCCTCAGAAAGAAAAGGGAAAACGGAGAAGTGGAGAATCAAATTTTCCATCGGGTCCCACTCGTTCTCTTCCCGTTCCTGTGTCTGTTCTGTGCTTTCGATAGGCGGCAACCTGCAGCGAAGAAACGAGGAAACATGGTTTCGCTTTGGATTAAGAAGGCGAAGAGAGAGAAAGTGTGAGAAAGAAAGAGGACTGGGGGATTCGTTATATTCGCTTTGGTTTTCTCCTCGCTTCTTTTCGGGGGCAGACCTTTACCTCAGCCTGAACAACTTTTCTTGGCGCTTCCAGAGGAGAGGAAGAAAAACAAGAGACGATTGGGGCTATGCGTTTTGCATGGCTGAGAGAAGAGAGAAACACCGGCAAAAGTTTGTCTTTGCGTTTCCGGTGAAAGCGGTAGAAACTGAGGAAAAGCCTGCAGATGGGGCAAAAGGTCGAGTAGACGAAAAAGAGCAGAAACCTGACGAGGGAGAAGAGCGCGGTGAATGCAGGTTCGGTCTAATATCGCGTTATACCGTATATAGATCATGCGACTTCTGGTACTTTGAGATCATACTAACGTCGAGAAGGGAAGTGTGCTCCAAAGAAAAGTGACGTTTAGCCGGGAAGTTAGCGTCTAAAATATGAAACTGAGTATCACCTTAGATGCACAGATTTCCACACCAAAGCGGGGCTGCGCAAACTGCAACGGAGGTATACAGAGAGAGAGAGGAGACCGATAGAGACAGTGAGGGATTGCAAGACCGCTCGAAAAACAAAGAACAAGTTTAATATACATACACCTCTCTAGGCAGATTGACAGAGATATTAGCAGATCGATACACATAGAGAAACAAAGAGACATTTATCGATATAGAGGACGAGTCATTCGGTACACAAATACGTTACTTGATTACACGCGGATATTAGCACTTGGGAAGCGTCTCACGTAGTCTGTATCCACGCTATGACCAACTTCTGGAAGTCTCATGAAAGTGCTGTAAAAGACCAGGAAGACAGAACAACAGGAACGCCCTGCCTCTTGTCCAGGTCCAGTCGCTGGGACCACCAAAGTTGCATGCTTTGCGAGATTGAGCCTTCCTCACAGAAAGGACAAGAAGGTATCTCCAAAAGCCTTGAGGCAGGCAGTCAGGAAAAAGTGGTTGGAACCAGAACGGAACAAGCAGCCAGAGAGACCACCGAGAAGTAGTCGAAGTATCGGCGCTTCCTCAGCGGAGACGTCGTCACGTTGCACCCTTTTTCTTTCTCTGTAACCAGGTTCTTCTCTTCTTTTTCTGCTTTCGGCCTTATCTGCATCCTGTTGTTGAAACATCCCACGCCCTCCACATTTATTGGAAAACGTATCTGCATACTCATGGTTCGGATCGTCTCTCCTTTAGTAGGTCGAGATATCTCCTGCCCATATACAGACTTCTTTTCAAGTCTCTATCTGTGCGCATAGAGAGAATACGTATGTGTGTATAAATGTATGTATGTCCGTGGATTTCTCTCTCAACATGGAATATGTACATGTCCATCTCTGTGTAGTTACCGACATACACATGTAAAAATGTAGAGTTATATGTACGCATCGCTCTGTCTGTATATGTATATCTCCATGCCTCGGTGTACACGCCTATATATCTCTTTCGTTTATTTTTTCTCTCAAACTTGCGCTGACTCTCTCTCTGTAGGCTCCTTCGTCATGCGCTCGCAGTCTCGGCCTCTTTTCTTGTCGGAAAATAGCGAATGTGTGTGCACTCCCTTTGGCCACTCGCCGCGGAATCCGTTCTTTCTCTCTCCGTGAGTGTTGGGGAGTTGTCGTCCCCTTTCATAGTTGTCTCACTGTGGGCATGCAACTCTCTTGGAACAGAAGCCCGAACCTCTTTTCTGCCTCCTCACGCCGTGCAGAGACCGCCAGTGTCTCTCGCACGCTCCTCTGTCTCTACACCCCCGCCTCGCCGTGGTGAGTTTGTGGGGGATTCGGCCTTCTCTGCATACCCGCGACTCTCCCGTGGGTGAAAAAAGCCAGGCCAGGAAAGATGTCGACAGACGCGCTGCAGTTGCCGCATGCAACAGGTGATGTGGGCCTCTCGTGCTCTGCTATGAAACAGAAAAAGCGAAACGCGAGCTTGCTGTCGACCTCTCTCCAAGCAGCAGAGTGTACGGTGACTGAATCCGCGAAGAACAGACATACCTCTTTACAGTCTCTACAAGTTGGACGATAAAGACTTGGGTGACACACATATGCTCATGTATGTTCGTTACCAGTTTTCTACAAGGAGGAAGATACCCCCTTGGGTGACACACATATGCACAGATAGGGCAGAGCTTTTGTCGACCCGGAGACGTCGTGCGTGGGTGGTGCACACCGAAGAACTTTTCCTTACCTTTATACGAATTTGTACGTCTATCTCAAAAGACGCATGCATAGAAAAGTATATACAAATATATACAAGAATGTAGCAAGCATGAATATATACATATTTATATATGCATATATAGATATATATATGTATTGGCGTCTGTAGAAAGAGAGAGATGCGGGACGCTGCCGTATGCAATCTGCTCTTTTTGCATGCGTTTTTTTTCGCGGAAAAGTGACCACCGCTTGTTTTCTTTCCTTTCGCGTTGTCTCGCTTTTCGCCCCTTTTCCGAGAGATCTTTTCTCCTCTTTTTATCGAAAGCACGCTTTTCAAAAATGCTGCGGCTTCGCTGCTCCTCTCAAATTCAAAAAGGGCGGCTCTTTTTTTCAGGTTTTTATAGGCGTTGCCGCCGCAAGTCGTTGAGTGTCAGCGCTCTTGTGAAACTCCAGAGTTACTGACACCTGTTTTCTCGCCTTCTCCTTCCTTAAAAGAGACAGGGGAAACAGTTCTTTTGCTTTCACCCTTTTCGTCCTTCGCTTTTCTTCCTCTTTCCTTTCTCCCTAGCCGCCTGGCTCCGTCGTCTGTCTCGCGTCTCGCCTCCCAAAATTCTACAGGCAGAATGCTTGCGCCTGGTCTATTGAAATGCAGGCAACCGTGTTGCAGCTTTTGCTCGTTCTCGTTCCTTCTTCTGTGCTGTCTCAGATGAGAATGAAATGAGATCGACTTGACGATGTGCCTTTTCTGCGGAAACATGCAGGGTGGAACGCCGTCTTCGTCTGTATGTACACCTTGCTCTTCTCCGCACTCGCCCCCCCGCCTCATTTCTTCCGTTTTGTCTCCGTTTTGTCTCCGATATCGGAGCACACGGCCCGCCAACGTCCTGTTTCTCCTCGTCGCGCTTCTGTGCCTCTCACCTGGACCCTTCCTTCCCTTTTTTCACTGCCGCTCGCCCACTTCACTCGGACACGTGGACGACGCGTTGCCTGGCCTCTCGACGCCCTCTCGGGCGTCTTCAGGTGTAGCTACAGCGGAACAGATCGCGTTTGACGGAGGAGACCATTCCCGAGGAGCTGAGGACTCCTTCATTTTCATTCCCGACGACGTGGACGACGAGTTCGAATTCTCGGAGTTTTATCCGGAAACAAAACTTCCAGAGAAAAAGGACGGGAAACCAAGGGACGCCGGCAGTCTCTCTGAACAACTCGCCGACGCACCCTTCTCCTGGTCTTCTCTGGTAAGGGAAGGAAAAGAGAGACAGAAGGGAAACAGACGGCCAGCAAGAGGACGCAGAAAGAGCGGAAACAAAGGAAAAGTAAAAGAGGAGGGGAGAAGACACGCGATGAGAGTTCACATATCTGACAGTGCTTGCGCTCTGTCAGTGCGGAATGATCCAACACCTCCAAGCACAACTTCTACCAGTCGCGTGAATCACATAAGCTCCAAAGATACTGGATGCACGGAATGAGATTACAATATAGTCGATATATATATATATATGTATATTGATATGCCTGAGCTTTGTCTTGCTGTATTTGAATTCATCTGTTTCTACGTATTCCATGCGGCGGACTCGATTCAGTCGGTGTGTGGATCTGCGCATACAAATCGCCACTAACGATGTGTTTCTTGATAAACGGCAGAATTCTCACCGCATGCGTGCAAATGAAACTCAGTGCAGCCGTATCTATCTACATCTATCTATGTGTCTCTAAATCTGTCGTCTAGATCTGTATGTTTGTATTTATACGTAAGCCTGTATTTGGATCAGCTGGATATGAGTCAACACCACATCTGGAAACAAGAAATGCGACAAGTTGCCGTTGTGGATCAGACGCTGGTCTTTTCAGCCTGAATCGTTTGGGGTGTCGAAGGTCGCCCCAGAACGCACACAGGCAGACAGCCAGTGTCAAGTTCCGTCCCTGTCGTGCGTGCCCGTGGGCAGTTTCCTTCGCGCATCTCGCCACTTGCTTCGGTGCTGCCTTCTCTGTTTCTTACGTTTGCGTTCAAAGACGCCTCGCTACGTTCGCTGTACAGACACCCTGGACACAAGCTCTTCTTCTTTTGCCCACCGTCCTTCTGCTTTTCCTCGGCGTCGCCTGGCACGTGTACGGCGCGAGCATCACGGCCTTCTACGCGCGCTACCCGGCGACGCCCAGCTCGATCGAGTGATTTCTCTTCGTTTCCGTGTATCCTTGGGTATTTGGGCGTTCCGCTCTACGTGCATGCATGCACGTGTAAACCGAAACAGCTGGTTCCACGCAAAACTCTTGCGGCAACCGGAGACCCTCCCACGCGATATTCTCTCCTTACTCCAATCTGTATCCAGACAAACATATATATATATATATATATATATATATATATATGTTCACATGCGTACAAAGAAGCGAGCATTTGCCTGAAACGATAGGGATGTGTTTGTGGGGAAGTTTGTACAGAGGTTGCAGGTGGATTGCGAGCTGGGGTGTGTATCCTTTCTCGGTAATTCCTGCAATGAAGAAGAGTTAGGTGCTCGCCGTTCGCCCCTGGGACTGTGTTTGAAAGAAAAGGACACGCAAGTACGGCGCCTCTTCGCGGGACGTTGCAAGCGCGAGACAGCAAGGTGAGTTCGTGTCTGTCGACCTTTACGTGTCTCCGACGGTTTCTCGTCATTTCTGTGTCTCTCTCCCCCTCTCGCCACGTGCCGCCCTCTATTTTGGTCCCAATTCATGTCCTCTCCAGCTGCCTTTACAACATCTGTGGCATCTATTCAGCTCTCACGGCGTCTACCCCTCTTCATCTGTACAGCCGCATCTATATATGCATATATGAGTGGGCTATACATATATATATATATATATATATGCGCATATCTAATATATGCGTATAGAGATACATGCATACGTAAATACACGTATGCGTGCATATGTCTGCAGAGCGCATTCGTCCTTTGTTCTTCTTTCCGCCCTCACTAAAGGTTTGCATCTCCATCGCTGTTCATTGACCCATGTGGCGACGCAGCTCGTTGAAGAGCACACTGGCAGAATGTGCGTTCCGTTTTCTGCATTCGCCCTTTCGTTCTCCATCCTGTGTTGCATGCACTCCCAGAGCCGTTTTCGCGTTCTTTTCGCGCTCGAGATTTATCTCGCTCCTTCTCTTTTCCTACCCCCTCGTCACCCCCCTAGACACCCCGCAGACTTACAATCCCCTTTGGCACAGACGCAGGACTGCCTCTCTTGTTTGGCGTCACTTCTTCGCGCGGCCGTCTCTCGCCATGTGGAGTCGCGCGTGTCTCTCGCCTGTATCGTGTTGCTGCTTCGTCACGCGTTCTTCCCCTGTAGACCTTCTTCGGTGTGTGTGGGGGGTTCTCGCGGCTTTGCATGTGCTTCTCCGTTTTGGTTCTCTGTGTTACCCGCCCTTTAGGAGAGCGACAGAGAAATGCGAGAGAGACGCCGGCTGCTGTCTCGCGTCCGAAAACACATGCTTCCCTCGTCGGCTGGAGTGTCTGTACACCCCGGTGAGCCAGACGTGCTCGCGGTCGTGCGGTCGGCCTTCGCCTTCTTCGCAAAGCCTTTTGCCGCGCTCCCCGACTGTGCAAAGAAGGCGAGAGAAGGAGAAAGGGGCGAAAATGAAGCCGCGAAGCGCTGGCAATAACCCTGAAGCTCTGTCCGCCCCGAACGCACGCGCGCATGCGGAGGCCTCACGGGCGGAACCTGAGAGCGAAGGTGGATATTCCGAGGGCGCCTACGCGTCGCTTCGAGACGAAGGCGAGAGTGGCGAGGACAAGGCCTCGCTGCGAGAAACGAACGCGGGGCAAGGCACGCTAAAGCTTCCCCCTCGCGGAACCCTTGGAGAGAAACCGTCGAATCCAGAAGCGTTTCCTGCTCCTCCCGTTCCTTCTTCGTCTTCCACTTCTGTCTCGTCTTCGCTCGCTGCTTCTTCTCTTCCGCCTTCGGCCTCGCTGTCTGTGCGGCCGGTCTCAGTGCGGCCTGCAGACCCCCCAGCGACTGCATGCAGCAAGTCTTCAGCTCGGCCCCCGGCGAGGGTGTCCCGCCGTCGCGGAGACAACCCGCAGTCTCGGCGGCCGTCGCATGCACATGCGCCTCCTCCACCTCGGGGTGGTCGCAGGCGACTCCGCAGGGATACAGACGAGGCAAGATACATTCGGCTGTCTCGCGAGGGTTCGCTCGCTCGGTTCAGCAGTTCGCTGCGTCTGGGGCTTCTGCGGAGTGGTCTGCCGGTGAAGATTGCGCTGGAATCTTCCGAGGTTGCCTCTCTGCAGCTGCCTGCGCCGCTCTTTCTCTTTCTCCCTCGGTCCTCGTACCTTCCGCAGATCGTGAGCGAATGCGTCAGTCGCTTTCGCTTCTTTCTCCGCCCCACACAGAGCCCCGGAGTCCCTGGCCCCGCGCGGGCGCCATCGCCCTGCTTCTCCTTTCTGGGCTCTCCACTGGACTGGAGACTGCCGCTGGGTGTCTCCTTCGACCTCTTCACAGCGTGTCAGCTGTCGCCTGCGGGGCCTAGTTCGCCCTGGCTGGGCGCCCAGGGAGACAGTCTCTCCCGAGGCGCAAGGAGACAGGCCGCAGACGCCAGAGACGCCGGGAGCGAAGGCGCAGGGGGAGAACCTTCTGGCCGCTCGGCGGGGCTCGCCAACGCGAGAGGGGCAAACGGGGAAGGCAAGGGCGGGAGGCCGCGCGACTTGAGGACGAGGCAGGGGACCGGACGACCGTCTCTGCGAAGGAACAGAGGGAATTCGACCGAGACGGAGGCAGGAGAACTGATCGCTGTGTGCCCGCCGGAAGCGTGTGGGGCGTCGGTCCCCCTTCCCTGGCCCCTAACGTTTCACTTCCACTCCTCGCCCGCCACTCTCTCTCGGCCCCCCATCGCGCTTCCAGCCGCTCGCAGCTTGCACGGCGACGCAGGCGAACGCGAGACGAGGGCCGGAAGCGAGTCCGCAAGTGCTTCGCGACCGAACGCGAGTTCGGCGTCGCAAAGCGAACAGGTCAAAGGCGGAGGCGGCTTCGTGGACCGAAGCGAAGAAGAGAAAGGGGGCGGAGCTGCTGGCCATGCAGCGGAGCGCGGCCCGACCCCGTCTCTTCTTCTGCCTCCAGCGGCGACGCCTTACGAAGGGTGGGCTGCGTTCGAGTCTCTGTTCCTCAACAACCTGCGCCAGGCGTCCTACTTGCTTACGGGGTCGGCCGCGGCCTTCCATCACCTCTCAAAGGCAGACGAACTCGCGCTTCTCGCCGCCTTTCGAACTGCCGACTTGGCTGCGTATCTCGAGGCCGTCGCACCTCTGGAGGGGGGTGAGCCGGAGCGCCGCCCCGGGCACCCTGGCCCGCGCGCGAGATCCCGGGCGGCGCGAGGTTGGGCTCCACCTGTGGACGGAGTGGGAGACTGGTGGCGAGAAGGCAGAACGAAGGCCTGCAGACCCGACCAGGGCACAGTTCACCGGCTTCCTGTGCGTTTGCACTTTGTCACCCGAGGCGTCCTGGGACGAAGGGAGACGGAGAGTGGAGACGCGGCTCGGGGCGCGGAAGAAGCGGAGGAAAGTGGTGGCGAAGGAAGGCGATGGGGGCGTGCGTCGACGCAAACGTTGGGCTCAAAGAAACAGGCAGTGCCTTTGCTGATGTCGATGCTCACGGCGGTGCCGGTCTTCTCCGCAGCTGAGACAGAGGCCAGCGCCCGCGTGCATGCGCGAGGCCTGGCAGGTTCAGGTGGGGGCGATGGAAAGAGCGACGACGGCTCTGGGGACGGGGCTGCCGCGGGGCTGTGTGAAAGTGACTCTGGGCGGCTGTCGTCTCGATCTGAAGGAGAAAGGAAAGGAGGTCGGGAGACAACGCATGCAGAAGACAGACCGCGGAGTCAGAGCACCAGCGAGACAGATCCGCTTCCGTCCGGGAACTCTGCTCCTTCGAAACGAGATGACATCGCGAGCGCCTTCCCAGGCTCGGCGCGCCGTGCACGCAGCGCGGATTCCGAGGCAGGCGCGTTCTACACTCTCGGTGACCTCCTTCACTCGACGTTGCAGCAACTGTTTCCCAGGAAGACTTGGCGCCGAGTGCGGACTGGAGCCGGGCGCACGCGCCTGGACTCCGGGTCCGTGGCGGCAACGCGAAGGCAGGCACACGACCCCCCAATGGAGGGGCGAGGAGACAGAACGCGCGTTCTCGCGGCGTCGCTTCCGTCTTCCAGAGTGGGAGGCAGGGAAGACGAAGGACAGAAAAGAGAGAGCGCCGAGGAAGGCTGGTTCTCTGGCAGTGAAGAAGGCGACGCTTCCGACAGGAGCGAGGACTGCGATCTCTCCACCGCGTCGGACGACGACTGGGAGGATGACAGCGAGGGGCTGAGCACAGAGGGGGAGATTGTCTCCGTTCGACCGCTGTATCGCTCTCGAGGCTGTCGCGTCCTCGTTCAAGGCGTTGAACCGTTGCTCGAGACGCCGCTCTATTGGCTCTGGAAAAATGCGTCGTGTATGGATTTGTTTCTTCATGTCGTTGTTGTGCTTCCTCCCACTGTCACCCCTCGCCTCATTTGCGACACTCCCGCGTAACGCGCGTCGCTGCGCCCATCGAAGCGCGCCGAACTCTCACCTGCGCTGCACACCCGCTTCAAAGATCCACGTAGAAGCGCCCTGCATGCACGTGTGGTGTGCTTTTGCGTGCGAATCGGTACATACACGCACCGCTCTTGTAAAAAAGCTCCAGGTATGTGCTTCCACGTGCATGGGCGTATTCCGACTACAATCGTATACAGTGCATCTACGTATATTGGTCCTCCTGTCTCCGGTATACAGTTGTGCGTGTGTGGGAGCGGCAGTTTCGGAATCCTTTTCCGGGAAAACGAAAAAGAGGCAAAATGCGCTTCGAACGAGAAGCAAACGCAGCGAGACACCTCTCTCTGGCCCACCGCCGGCAACCCCTTCCCACTGGTAGAATACCCTTTCTGTATAGGTGGTCTCGACACACGCGTGGAGTGAACACGGACCGAACGAACAAAACGTCTCAGTGTCGCTTTCCGCGATTTCTCGCGCGCATCCCTCCGGACACACACGAGCAGCGGCCTGTTGCGCGTGCGCGTTTGTCCAGAGGCGTTTTTGTCACGTTTCAAACGTACGCAGGAATAGCTGCTTTAGCGTTTCGCCCTCCCATTCCCCATAGCTGTCGGGGCGTCTCCATTCTCCGAGCAAGGATTCCTCTGAGACCACAGACTGGGAATTCGTGGAAGAAAGGCGGGGAGGCGTCAGAGTTGAGAGACCAGGGAGAGGAGACAGTGGGATCTGCGTGGCGCTTGGTGGCTGATCGTACTTCTCTACAGTTGCTGAGAGAGTCCGAGAGGTTCAGAACGCAGTGAGGAACGCTAAACGTCTAGCAGTTCCGTCCAAAAGACGCTCTACTGCGCATCCGCAGTGGCAAGTCTCTGGCGGGGCATCTGTGGAAGAGCAGGCGCTTTGCACCGCTTTTCCACAGCGTGGGGGAGAACCGTAAAACCAAGCTGAGACGTGGCCGAGCGCGCATGTATGCAAGCTGTTGAAGATTTTTCTCTCGCTTCGCCAGAGCAACGTTTATGACTGGCGACCGCGTTCCGCGCTGAGGAACCCGCACGCATGCGATTTCGCTCGCCTTGCAGACATCAGTTTTCGCAATTTATTAAAGCGTCTTCAAAACTCGTGACAGTGGAAGAATCCCCCGAGGACGGCACACGCTCCGAGGCCGAGGATCACGGCTGACAAAGTTCGCCCTCTGAAGCATGGCGGGTTTTTGGATGCAGCGAAGGCCATCTAGCTACGTTCGCTTCACGACGTCGCGGAAAAAAAGTCTCACTGCAGTGAGTCTCATCACCTGCGTTAGCGCAAATCGAGGGCGCTTTTCCGGCCGCCGCTCCGCGCGAGGCTGCACGTGCCTCGAGACGAGGGGACAATCCGGTTCGTACCGGCACATACACCGTGGGGTAGGAAAACTACAAGAACCGGCCTCACCCCTGTCTAGCACAGCCCCCTGCCGATCCCGGCCCTGCTCCGTGCGACAAAACCCTCGGTGAAGTCTCACACCTTGTGCCGCCTGGTCTCAGGCGCCGAGAGAATCAAAATCAAGACTAGGACAGCGTTTAACGCCCAGCGAAAACAGTTCACCGCTGCCTACAGATTCTGTGCTACATTATCCCTGTCCTGCGCAGCAGGAGTCGGGGCGCCACAGGCCACGTGCTGTCATGCCCGTTTGTGGATGCCCCTCAATCCCTTATCCTTCTCCTCCAACTTGAAGGCGGGGAGCGCGACGCGCCCGCTCTCGTCCTTCGGGTACGCGAATTCGTGGCCTTGCCGGCTCTCGGACTCCCGAGCCTTCCACTCGAATAAAGTTTCGTTTCCGTCGGGCTGCAGGCAGGCAAAGAAACCGGTGTGAGTGGGTGTTGAACTGCACATCGAGCAGCTGACGATTTCGCAGAGGGTACGCACAGCGCGAATTTTTGCGGGGCATCCAGGTGGAGACGGTTAGCTGGGTTAGACGCAGCGAAAGCCTGAAGACGCATCAACGATGTGAGCAAGTTATTTCGCAGAGCGATTCTACAAGCGAGCCTCCCCGAGGAAACATCGAACAAGACGAAGCGTTAATCGGCAAAAAAGTGCGGGAGGTAGCCAGCTTCTCTAGGATCTGTTCGTTTCTGAACTTACTTTTCTCCCCTTGGACGACTCCGTTGGGTGTGGAGGGGCGTACGGGAACGTCGGCAGAGGAATTTTCCCCGATTCCTCGTCTTCGGTTCTTCTCTTCGTTGCAGTGTAGCTGGAAAGATCCCGCTTCGCCAGCATGTCAGCAAACAGGCGCCCATCCACCTTTTCGCTTCTGAAAATATCTCCACAGTCCATGCAGAAGGTGTCGACTGTGGGACCAGGAGTCCCCGGCATCATGTCATAGTACCCCGCTGGGTAATAAGAACCCGCGTCCCCATGGAGCAGCGATCCAGCTGCATCTCCGCCCTGGGAGAGAAGAATGGCCGAGAGACAGCCGACTACAGTATCCATAAAGGGGATGGCGCAGTCCTCACAGAAGGCACAGTCTCCACAGCCTCGCATCTTTCGGCGCCGTCGTCGTCTGGTGGCAGCAGAGCGCGGATCCACGTTCTGAGGACAACCGAAAGCGCACAAACGAGCCAGCAGGCACGACCTGAAACTCACGTGGACCGTCGCGTGCTAGCCTTTCCAGCGACAAAGCATATTTTCGCAGGCGGTACATCGCCATCCCCGCGGGCAGGCTACGCTACGTCGAGGGGTGCCTGCAGAAAGAAACGCGTGGCATCGGCTTCGCTTTCAGGCACACACACAAAAAGCGAGGAGGGTGCTGTGCATCTGGTCTCTGCCCTCCCCGTCAACCCTGCGTCGCGCCGGACGCGCGCGTGCGCGGCTCGTCTTCCCTGCAGAAGTGTGCATCGCTCGAGAGTCTGTGTTGGGGTGCGAGGTGGACCGGCCGCTGTGAAAGCCTTCAACGAGCCGAGGCTGGTTGACTCGTGAGGCCCGACACTGATCGAGGTCGCCAGCGCGCCCAACAGTGTATGGCCTTGCCTCGGGGGCTCGGGAACGGGACCTGAATGGAACGTCGCTGAAGGAGGCAAGAGTTTCGTCTCCGAGAGAGTTTCTCGCCACACGTCTTTATACCACTCACCGGCTGTAGGTCGTACACGGGTCCTGGGACAGTGCACACCGAAGTGAAGTGATCCACTTCTCTCATGGGTAGCAGCCGGTCGGCTGAGAGTTCTGCGCAGTAGACAGAGGGGTTGCCTTTCACGATGTACGACCTCGAAAGTGTGGTTGTGCATCGAGGAGCAGGTGGAGCCTGGGAATTCACGGAAGCCGCCGCGACGTAGTGCTTCGTGACGGTCTCCGGCACCGTCAAAGGCCCCGTCCAAACAGTAGAGGTCGTGGGGATTCGAAGGTGGTTCTTCTCCCCCGCCGTCACCAGCGCTCCGTCAGCTTTACGGTACTCTGGCTTTTGCGCCGAAGGCTTCAAAAGCAGTTCGGCGTCTGCCGGGAGACTGCCGCCTGCCGGTGGGAGTTGCATAGACTGGAAGTTCGAAGCATCTACAAAGCAACTGGGTAGATGTCCTACAGATGCGAGAGGAGCGCCTGACGCGCCGTGGGGCGTAGCTGCCATCGCCGTCACCGGAGCAAACGCCGAGTGAGGCTGCGGCGCTCCGGTCCCGGGAGTTCCTGCTGGAGCCGTCGACGGCCGCAGACCCGCGTGGAGATGGCTAGCGGGTGCTGACATCCCTCGTCCCAGAGTGGATTCTTGCGCTACCCCTCTCATGAAGTCTGCCGGAAGCGACGTGGACTGAGTGAGAGAAAGCGGAGTCTCGCCCGCGGGAGGCGCGGCGCTAGGCGGCCCATTTTGGTTGCCAGCCGCCATGGTGTGTCGCGTCCACGC
Organism: Neospora caninum Liverpool; assembly: GCF_000208865.1. NCBI lineage: Eukaryota > Apicomplexa > Conoidasida > Eucoccidiorida > Sarcocystidae > Neospora > Neospora caninum. The sequence continues at coordinate 980,527 of NC_018395.1, read as the reverse complement.
CGAAATTTTTTCGCGACCGAAGCAGCAGAAAGGCACCGAAAGACTCGAAGAACTGGTGCGCAGAAACAGTGAAGTCACGGGCACGGCCGGGGGGAAAAGGCCGCAAAAGATGCAACAGCAGAGAGTTCTGCCGGGGAGCTACACACTGGGCACAGCGGACGGGGATCGCTGTCGAGTGAAGAAGATATACAACAACTGGACTCTTTTAACGACAAATCCTGGAATGTCTGGTATGCTGCATTTGACGTGAATGAACCGCGACGATCCCACAACTGACCGCGACGGTCTGTGGAAGGAGTCGGAGAGAGAGAAAGCTAGTCGGTCTCGCAGAAACTGGCGTCACTTCAGCCAACCCGCATCGAAGTGTGACGCCGAAAAACGGCTTACCGGGGAACCAAACACACATCTGCTTCCTCGAAAGTGGTTCGAGACTATAAACCCCGTAACCCGTGAAATTCAGTCAGGAAACGTGCTGCTGACCTCTCTGTTCAAATCGCCCGTGTCCGCTGTTCCTCTCAAAAAGCGAGGACGATTTCTCATGCCGGTCCTCTCGCGCGCGCGTCGCCGCGCGCGACGTCGAGGCCACACTCCCGGACGACGTTTTTGCGCGGGGCGAACGTCGCGTGACGTCGATTCGTCGCGACGCTCGGCATAAAACGAAGGACCGCCGCAGCCGTAAACCACGTCCCAGCTTTCTCGTGGCAAGTGCTCATCTTCTCGGAGTTCGGGAAGACACGATTATGAATGTGCAGCGAGGCTACACAACAGATACCAGGCAACGTTCCTCGTGAGCTCCACAGCCCCGCTGAAAGAAACGGGATTTCGGTTAGCGTCACACACGTCGAAGCACGGTTGACGGTGCGGCAGCTCGGGCAGAATCGATACTCGTTTTAGTGGACGTAGGCATCATTCTTAACGCGTGTGTCCGAAGTTACGTAAAACCACGCAATGCCTGCTTCCGCACAAAAAACGCGTCCGCGCCGAGCGTGCTGCGGCTTAAAAGCGCCGTTGCGTCTCTTGGGTCGTCCAAACGCCTGCACTTTTCGCTCTTCGCGCGCGGTATGTGTCAGAGAGAGCAGAATCCAGGGGGTATAGAACGCGATTCAAACCTCTCCAGCACTCTCCAACCACTGTATAGCAACACAAAACCCATCGTCCTAGGTGAGGGCGTATTCGTTGTTTCAGCCCCCAACTGGACAACCTTTGTTGGTTTCGGGAACGGCCGGCATGGCTGACAAAGGCAGAGTTAGATGGGAACACTCCTTCGCGTTCCGGGCCTACACTGACTCTCAGCCCATTTGAGATTATCCTTCTCTGTCTTGTCTTCCATCGTGTTCTTCCTTCCGAGCCTACACGTACTCTCAGTTATTCTACGGTTGCGCTCTACGTAGACGCGTGGGATGCGGTTGTCACCTAACAACAGGTCAGAAGAGACAAATCTTTTGCGCTACTCGCCCGAGTCTGGCAAGGCTCAGTGGCATCACCGTCTCGTTCCCTTCGGGAACGTATCGCTTCCATGGCAACACTCCATGGACCTGTATATACGTGGTATTTCCTTTAGCGCCCGAGTCAGCGGAAAAGTGCGAACTACGATGGACAGCAGCGGGGCGTGACCCTGCTGTGTCAAGTCGAATCTGTGGTACCGCTGTCGAAATCCGAGGCTTATCTTCCACTGAAGTCGCATCTGTGCCCAGCAGGAACGTTCGCTCGATGATTGCGGGAGTCCCAGTCCTGTGTGGACAAGTCCCTCTGGATACTGAGTGCTCACCTCGCATCTGGAGTAAATGAGTGTCTGACCAGGCAACACGGCCCGTCTCACTACGCTCTCGAGCACACATTGTGTGCCTCTACGGCGGCGTTTTTTGTTGCCCACTGAGATTCTCGAAAATTTGTCGGTGTGGAACCCTCCGCTCAACCTCAGGGTGCCGACTGCATGTTCGTTGGCGTGTCTACGCGTCCAGAGCTGTAGCTTCCACAGACACCGTCCATACTGCCTCACCTTCGGTGTTCTTCTGAATCGTAGTCTTTCGCTTTTGACGGAAAGGAATGACCGGAATGCGCCGCCTTGGCTGAGCATCAGATCCGGCCCTGAGGCAGGTCCCGAACCGGAGTGCGCGGTTGCCTGTTTCTCTGCTATCTCCTTACGTTTTGGCAAACTCGACTGTTTGTTCATCTATTCCCCAACGCATACGCGTTTTTGCACAGGGCATTCACGCCCGTATCGCACGTGTTGCGAGGTCGCGAGTTTTTCCCTTTATTTCCTCCATCCACGACAGAGACATTTGCATCAGGCGCTTGAGAGATCGTTGGAAGCGCGTGGCACGGCCGCCGCCTCGTCAGTGTAGCACACGCGGAGGAGAAGGAGACTGATTGGGCCAATTCTGGAAAGGAATCGACTTCTTGTGTGTAAAAAGTGAGCATTGAATCCCGTCAGGACTCTCGTCCGTCTTTCCTTCCGGCCATTCCGTCGAATACGTGACCTGTCTCTCCTGTCCATTTGTCTGGGGAACACACCGACCGAAGACGGCGATGCATGTCGTCCACGACAGCGTTGCCGAGAGTCGCGTCCTGAGAGCAGCGACTGGTTTTTCACAACGCGCAAAAAGACACCCGTATGCGAACTGTTATTAGTCGGTTTTCTTTGCAGAAACGAAATCCGTTTCATTTCTCGGGAATTCGCGGCGTCTCCTTTCGTCCGGCGTCCTCTCTCGGGAGGGCGGGTGTCTTTTGGGATTGTCTAAGCAAGCCTGTTGCGTCCCCCCTCTCGGCCAAGTGTGAGAAGAGAGACGAGTTCCATTTCGTTATCCGTGAAGCAGGTGGGTGTTACGTTCCATTTCCCCCCAAGTCGTCATTCCCTTTGGGGGGAACACGTGGAGAAAGAGCCGTCAAAAGTGTGGCCTTGCGCAAAGCATCGACTCACAAGTGTGGTCGTTGTGCCGACGGTAGACCGTGCATGGTATTCCCACATCGACGACTCTCTCCTTCAGCCCCTACTCACTTGTTCCCTTCATGCAAAGGTTTTTTCCGAAGGGGAGACGGGGAAACTCTGGATGGCAGCAACGCGCTTCCCAACCACGGGCCCTGACTGTGTGCCGTGCAAGGCGACAGAGAGTGCCTGTCCACTCCCTCGACAGACGCTCTGTTTGTGAAGGCTTTCGACGAATGCTGCAGAGGGACCCCATCCACAGCATTCTTGGTTTTTCTGTACCGTTCCGAGAGAGCTGCTCCCGGGGCCTTGAGAGAGACCCGCTTTCCTGCGTTGATAGGACCGCCCGCAACGTACCTGTCGATCGGATTCGCAAAGTGGTTTCGGCGCTAGTTTCAAGCGGAGAGCCTCATGGGTTTGTGAGCGCCGGTGGGAAGTGTCTTGGGTAGGAGGCAGTCTTCTCTGCCTTTTCGGCAAAGCTGAACGCAAGATACCGGTTGGGCGACTCTCTAAAGATGGAGGGCCAAATCGAGGGTTTCGAGAGCGAGGACGAGGTGCGACCGCTGCTCATGCGCGGATCTGCCGCGTGCTCCTTCTCGGCTTCCACAGTCCCTTCGTCCCCGGCGTCGTCTGTGGGAACTCCAGATGTATCGACAGACAACCTTCCGTACAAAGGTAACTGGGAGGAACCGTGCTTTCCGAAAAACCGAGTGCAGTATCCGTCCCCTTCCGCTGTGGACAGTGCGCGCGGCCGCAAACCTCTGGATGTGGGAGACGACTTTGGAGAAAACACGTCGCTCCGGAGCCTCTTTGGAAAGTTCCGCGCCGCCGCACGCCGCGTTTTCCTCCATCCGGCGTCTCTCTCGCCGCTCCTCTTCCATCACTCGTATTTTCTCCCGCGAGGCGACACTGAACACGATCTGGGAGATCTGGTCCAGGTGCCGTCGTCGCGTTCCGCTCCACTGGCTGTGCCCGTCCCCTCCGGGCCCGCTTCGTGGCTGCCCTCAAACAAGCTGCTCCCAACCGACAGTTTGGTCGCGGGACTGACTCTCCGAGGCTGCGTGGGAGAAATGGCTGGGACATTCGCCGTCGCCTTCTTCGTGCATGCGGCGGCCCGCGCTGCGAGTCTGGGGTCAAACTCGGCCGGGGAAGGCGAGAACGGCCCAGAGGCGGTCTTTACTGGCTGGGGCCTCGCAGCACGGCTCGCGCTGCTCCTCTACGCGGTCGGGGCTGTCCTAGGTGAGAGTTGCGACGCTAGAACAGACGGCGACCAGCCCGTGCATGAGCTCTCAGCCAGAGAAAACCCCGGAAGAGACAGGAAAGCAGAGGGACACAGGAGGGGAGGCGCGCGGCTCAGTTCGGAGAGAAACGAGAGATGGAGAACGGCGGAACGGCGCAGCGGCTGGAACACGAAGAGGAGGGAAACTGGAGACGACGGAAGGAGGCGGTGCGAGAAGCACAGTGGAGGGTATCCATATCTACACGCAGAAATTCCGACATGCACACACGCCCAGGGCGCCGTGCTGTCGATGTCGGCGCGTGCTGTGTTACACACTGCTGCGTAGGTTGGCAGGTCTCCACGTTTCTCTGCTTCTCGATCTGTTCTTTCTGCAGGTTTCTTTTGCAACCCAGCCTTCCTCTATGCTGGGTACATCGCGCTCTCTCGCTCTTCACCTTCCTCGACTGGCAGTCGCTGCGACGTCTCGCGAATGAATTGCTTCTCTATCAACCTCCTCGTCTGTCTCCAATACCTCGCGGCAGGAGCCGGAGCATTCTTCGCTCTCTATGTCCTTCCCTTTGATCGCCAAAGCGCGGAGGCTGCAGCCAAGGAAGATCTCCTTTTCGGCCCTCACCTGGCTTGGCCAGCTCTCACCGAAGCTCTGGGCGCATGCCTCATGGTAAGAAAGAGGAGCACCCGTTCTGGAATCTTGGCTTCCACCAGCAGCTGCGTGCGCGGCGGCGTGAGAGTGTGCGTGTGCGGATGCCTGTGTTGAACCCAAAGGTAGCTCCAGCTCTCCGGGGCTCAGCTGTTGTGTATCTCGACGAAAACGATACGCCTCTCTCGTCGGCGTCTCGGGTATAGCGATATGTGCACGTCCTTGAGTAGAGGAGTCGAGAGAGAACCACGGAAGAGTCGCTCATTGCGCTTGCGAACTCCCACCCTAGGCTGGAGAGGCGGGGGGGGGGGGGGGGCTGCCGCGAGGAAGAACCGGTGAACTTGAGTTGCGGAGACCCGCGTAGTCTTACGGATGAGCTGTGGTTCTATTAGTCTTACATGTAAAAATACAGAATCTCGGATTCTACTTTTTTGGAGACGTCTGCGTTCTGTGTGTGTTTGTGGCGCCTACAGGGCGCAGCGGTTCTTCAGCTCATTGCGCTCTCCTCGTTTTTCCGAACTTCTCGCCAAGAGGTGTCTTCTCTAAACTCAAGCCGCCGCCGTGTCGACGGAGCGCCAGGCGACCACGTTGCTGCTTCTTCCGTGTCTTCTTCTCTGCGCCGCTCCTTTTTCTCCCGACCTTTCCTTTTTTCCGGAAAGAAGGAAGATCCCCTCGTCCCAGCGTCTGCGCCACAAAACAACCCTGGAAAGCCTCCAGCTTGGGCTGTGGCTCTTCCTTTTTTCCTGCTTCTTCTCGCGTTCTCTCTGCCTGCCTCTCGGTCGGCCTTCAATCCGGCTATCGCGTACACGTCGAACTGCGCTCGGCGAGAAGCCGCGAGTTTCTTTTTTGCCCAACGAGGATCTGGTGCGAGCTCAGAAACGCCGGGTCCGGTCACAGCCGTCTCGGCAACTGGCCGTCGGTCTCGAGGGGATGTGAGTGTTGTCCGCACACCTGGAGCAGACCCCCAGCAGGCGTCGCCCCGCGTGGCAGGGGCGAAGAACGAAGCGGGAAATACAGACGGCAGCACGCAGCTGGGGGGACTGTCTGTCGCGAGGGCAGAGAACGGAACGTTCATCGAGCTGGAGTCTTCCTCTTCTCCGGCAGAGACTGCGTCGCGACCGCCGGGTGTCGTCTCTTCTCGTGTGGTCTCTTCAAGCAACTCGTCCGCGCTTCCCTCAACCGCTGCCTCCTCTGTTCCTTCTCTTGCTTCTGCCTCCGCGGGTCCTCGCCTCCCTGGTGTGGTTGCGTTGTCTTTGCTCGACGTCGAGAGGGAGAAAAGGGAAGTAAAGAGAACAGGAGCGAGTGAGCAAGATGGTCAGTCACTTCCTGCAAGCGCGTCGGAATTCTTCGACGAGGAAAGTGAACAAGTCGGCGGCCTTCCCACGTTCCTGCTCCCACCAGGCATGCCAGAAAGAGAAGATGTCGAGGGAATCCAGATTTTAGACAGAGAAGAAGGAGACGGGGAGATTCTCTTCGAGTTCGATGAAGCCTGTGCCACTGCATCCCCGTGGTTCTCTTTCTTCCTCCTCTTCTCTGTTGCACCGTACTTTGGAGCCTTCGCTGCGGCTGTTTTGTGGAAGCGGTAAGCCCAAGAGGAACCCAATAAGAAACAAAGTTGTATCGAGTCCTGCATGCTTCGGTTTCTGCGCAAATATATTTGCGTAAAGATACATGCTGCGATACACACACGCATCAATATATATATATATATATATATATATATATATGCGAGCACCCAGTGTGCTTACACGTTTATGCGTAGACGTTGTGGGTCAAGAGGAACGAGCATTGGTGGGAAAGATAGGAAACGTGGCGCAGGGAGAAAAACTCACTCGAGACGGCTTCAAACAACGCAAGAAGCAATAAGCAGGAAACCGCACGTGTTGAAGCAATGGCAGCGAGGGCGCCGATGAGCGCATTTCTCTGTAAATCCATCGTGTGTTTCTGTTGTGTGCCGCTTTCTTGCCAGGTTCGGAAACATGGAGAAACACTCCTGGTTGCAGGCGAATGCGTCACTCAACAGCGGCTCATTCTGATGACACTGCTCAACACGATCTCGCCTCGCATGCATTCATCTTTTTCACGAGGCGGCGGTCTGTACGGGGTAGTGCCGTAACACGGTATTCATGAATGCATTGACATCTGGCCAGTCAGCTGGATGGGGAACTATACTTCTTTAAAAAAGGGAACGACTGGAGGCGTGCGATCCTTCCAGTGTAGTCACAATTCTGTCTTTTGCGCGGAATTGCATCGAGCGCAGATATACGGTTTTACTACATTAATCTGTCGCCATATATATGCATACATATATAAATACGCATATGTTTCTCTCGCAGAAATGCAATAGATATGTTGTATCCAGTATGTATATACATATATATATATATATAAATGAAGGAGCTTGTCTACGTACGGGGATGACTGTAGTGTGTCTTCGAGGAGAGAGTTCTGGGGCTCGCTTTGTGCGTGGTGTTCGGCAGGCATTTCGAAGGCACTGTTTTATCACGTCTGCAGAGTAGCCCAGAGTTCTCAGTTTTCTGAACACATAAGAGTACGTGTATACGCGTACAGGCGTGTACGTATATTTTTTAGATGGTTAGCTGTATACCCCGAGAAGGCTTTTTTCAGGGAGAATTCAGGTCGGGCGTTCAGAAGCGAGCAGCGAAAAAGTTTTTCTGTTGACTCTGCAGTGGACGCCTCGCAGTTTCGAGATGCATTTTGCTCCGCTGGGCAACGTGTTCGAGGGAGATGAATCCCGCTGAGCTCCCACATGCAGACTCCAGTCATATTTACAATGTTCCACATCGTGTGCAGGATACTTGTGTGCACGCAAACGCGACGTAGACAAATGCGGGTTTACGTGTGCGCGAGATGGAAGTGTATTGCAATCGTGTGTGGCGTTATAACGAAAGGTTTTCGGGCCCAGCTGTATATAACGCGTGGAATTGCTGTGCTGCCGAATTCGGCCCACGTCGGCCGAGAATGTGAGCAACGTCCAGTCAACTCCGCAAAACAGGAAGATAATGAATGACCTGAGTGGTGGAACTAGGCACTATACATCACTTCTAGTCGATCGCACGCAACAGAATTTAGTACGAGAAACGGTCATGTTAACATTCGAAGGATACCTTCAGAGAGGGATTCTGACGGACTTTGGATATTCTTGTGGTATCAGGGAATCGCAACAGCATGGGACCAGCGCCAGACAGTTTTTCAGGTGTTTTCGTGTACCTTTCAGACACCGAGTAGTTAGCTGCGTGTGTGTGGTTAGCACGGAATTCTTGACGAATCGCCGAGATTTCACGCGTCAGCCGTTGGGGGCTTTTTCGGGAGATATCTGACCGTGGCAGGGCGTCCACACACATTTTCCTTGAAAACTGTCGTCGGCGGCGTTCACGTAGGAAGTACGGGACTCGATTCACAGCGCAGGCGCGGCGCTGTGGGAATGCCTAAATGTGCATCGACGTTCACCACGAAACAGCTAGTGAGGAACAAACAAGCAGGTGGGCGTCCTCCCGAAGTCGCCAGGAAGGAGTCGCACCGCGATGTGAATGTCTCTGGGGAATGCAATGCCCCAATACAAAACCAGGCATGGGGGGAGCCTGCGTCACGATTCAGGAGCAAATACTCCGATATGTATAAATTTACTTAAACCCCGCAGGAAGGGCACTCCCACGTTTACTCGGCTGTCAGCGATGTTGCCGTGTGCTGACGTCGTTGATTTCCGTTTTTCGACCAACGGTAGGCGTTCACTTTGCGATGACATCGAAACATAGGCAACATATTATGTATATAGCCGGGGAGAGGGATGCTGAAGGCAAAACAGAGTTAAATGGATCAACCGTGCACCGTTTTTCGTGTCTCCCGGGGGTTGATTTTGGGCTTGGTGTTCAGAGGACGCAAACAGGTAAAGTGCGTTTTTTTCAACTGCTGTCCGAGAGGCTCGTCCCCCTAGACTTTTCCCCGGTGCATGAAGCCGCTTAAAATCGCTGGACAAGAAGGCCGAGCCACTGAAAAATCATCGCAGGTGTTCATTTTCGTTGTGTTCACGCGTGCAGTCCTACGCCCTTTCCCAAAAATACTCGTGTTCCCGACCTGCAGGGATGAAAAGGAAACTATACTCTCTCCCGGCATCCTCTTGGCTTGTATGGCTATTACCTGAGTTCTTTCTGCATTAGGTTAGTCATTTGTCTTCTCGTTCGGAGGTCATGCTCAATCAACACGTAGCAATGGGAAACCAAAGCTATCTACTCCCTTACAGTTCCCTGTCGGTGCTTGTTTGCCTTGTGTGACTCTCTGCTGTCGAGCCGACAGCCTGGTCTTGTCTGACCCTTCCGCTGTCGAGCAAACGAGACAAGAAACAAGAGGCGAAGAAGCACACGCCAGAGCCGTACTTGCGCATTTATCCACATGCTCTGTTGTCTTTTGTGTGTGAGGCGTCTTTTTTTCCACAGCGGCTGTGTGAACCACCCTTGCGGTCGCGACTGCAGACAGACAGGGAACTGAGGGAACTTCAGAAGAGGAAACAGCGCACTTTTGCCGACCATTCCGTGCTGAATTACATGCACGACTTCCCCCAATTTTTTTTCGTTTCTGTCCTGCGGCCTTGGGACCACCGTGATTCGGATACCGACCGGCAGAAGAATACCCCCCCTCCTGCTCTGAAGCAAATATGAAGTAGTAGCCTCTCGGTTGCACACAAAACGCGACCACAGGTTCGAGCTCTGGTTTTCAATTTCTTTCTCGAAAAAAAATGCGGCAGCGTAGAACAAACTCGAATGAGAATTTCGGAAAAACGAGGGGCCCTGTGGGTCTGCCGTCGCAAAGGATCGCGGCCGCACTTTAGGCCCCACACAAACTTACGTGAGCATGTATGTGATAAGAAGAGAGAAGCCGCGATACATAAAAGGGAGCGCATAGCCTCGTACATTTATTTTGTGACCAAAATGTCAGGAAAAAAGCCGCCACGAATGATCTTGGCGGTGTAAGATGTGTACAGGCGCCGTCGTGAAATGTAAATTTAGTTACGTGCGTATGCTGGTATAGCGAGGGCGTGATGGGATGTGTAAAGACTCGAGCGAGCATACCGAGCAGATAAAGATCTGCCTTCTCTTCCGGTGTCTTTCTACAGTCTCCGGGACCTATGCTGCGCGAAATTTCCGATCGCGTCCGAACCTACTTGCGGTGCCAGCAGCTCCTTTCTCTCTCCAACGCTCCATAAGAACCAAATAATTGCTTACGCGGCGTGAAACCGCGATAAAACGAGGACTAAACGTATCACTGCCTGTCTCCGTCCCCTCGGGAGATCCTTCGCCCTCCACTCCTCGTTGGTCTTGCAGAATATGTACCGACGGGGCGTCAAGTTGCCAAACTGCGTGATGTGTTAGGAAAAGGGAACGGGAAAGAGACGTTGAGGAAGAGACAAAGGGCCAGTAAAACACAGAGACTGCAGCAGCTTCAGTCCAACGCTCAGTTGCGCCAGCAACTCGTTTCACGCGTTCAACTTTTTCTTTGAAAAACGAGCCTTATGTCAAGGTTACATCCGGTTTTACTTGTGTGAAGGAAAACGGCCAGAGTGCAGGAGGGAAGAGACGCCTCCGCAGTGAGGCGCAACACGGACCTTCCACACGAGGAATGTGGAACGGGGTTGTGCCTTTCCGCATCTTTGCAGTTCAGCCTTGGGGTTTATGTCAAAGGAGCTCTCTCTCTCTCCTTTTCACCGAGTCGCTCGCCTGTCGAGTTGCCGTTCTGCGCTTTCTTTTTGCCGCTTCGAAAAGGAACAGACACTAGCAAACCCGCGACAACGCCCTCAGAAAAACTCAGAAGGGACGGCTACCAACTGTGATTCCTTCTCACTGCAAAAGTTTCTCCGTCCAGCTTCTTCCTTTTCTCTTTACTTCGTTCTTCAGCGGTCCGGTTCCCGTTGTGTAAAAACTGCAGATTGGCTGAAATGGAAATGTGTCACACATCCACTTTTCTCCGTTCCCGCGGTGTCCCCGCGATGCCCAGGCGCCAGAGCAGACTTCCTTCCTCTCTTCGGGCGGCCGCAGGTTCTCCTTGAGCAACGACGCGTGGCTCTTCTCACGAGGCTCACTGTGTCCTGCCGGCCCCGCGCTTCGGTTCGTCACACGCTTGTTCTTCACGTCTCTACGGATGCAAAAGCAATCATTCTAAATGAACATCAAAGTATCTGCATATATATATATATATATATATGTACACCAGACGGGAAGTCTGGGTGTGAAGCTTGCCAAAGATCGTAGCGTCTGTGCGCGCGCGTCATCTCGTCTCTCTGAATCGACCCTGTGTATGTCGTCTTTTCTCCGCTTGTCCAAAAACCATGGCGTCTCCCCGTGGGGCTAGAGTGCCGCCTTCAGGATCGTCAAGACCGCCACAGGGCGTTGCTTGCTCCCAGTGTGGGTCTCCGGCGCGGCCCCTGTCTCGGTCTCGCCACAACGTGGCATCCCCGCCTCCGCACGACTTGCCGTTTGACGCAGGCGGTCGATCGCCGTCTGTCTCTCCTCAGAACCTGCGGTTGGAGGCGCTCCAGCGAGAGACCTTTCCCGCCGCAGCCGAGCTGTACGCCTCTTCCCGGGACTCCAAGGCCGCTCTGTCTCCCCACGCTGCGCTCCTGCAGAAGAGCCCCTCGCAACGTGCGGCGTCCTCTCGCTCTCGCAACTCGCCTTCCCAGGCGATTCCTTCCTACACCGTCTACCACTCTGGTGGCTTTCGGGCAGCCACATCGACCGGTGCTGACGCTTCTCGTTTTGCGTCTTCTTTCGTTTCTCCGGATTCCTTCGCTCCCTCGCTCCCTGCTTCCAGGCGAGGTCTCCTTGAAGTGCACTCTCCTGAACGCCAGCTCACGCCGGGGACAGGCTCCAGCGGGCGCGGGGCCTCGCCCCTTCCCTCCGTCGTGGGGTCTCCTCCCCAGTGGGGACTCCCGAGACACTCGCCGACGGCGAGGAACAGCCCGTCCGGAGCCGAAATCGACCGCGCGCGGCGGGCGGGCCCCGAGACTCCTGGCTCACCCTGCTCAGACCTTCCCCTGTTTTTTAAGACGACACGGAAACCTGGATGTCAGGCTCGGGTGGGGGCCGCGTCTTGCTCTCGCAATATTCTGCAGGAACAAGGAAGGCGAGTGGTTCAGTTTGGTGCGGCGTCGAATCCCTCTCCGTTTCTCTCGAGTGGTGGGTCCGGGGGGAAAGGCCGGGAGAAGGCAGCTCCAGACGTGACTTGTCAGCCCTCTCTGTCTCCGAATCTCGGCGCTTCTGGTCTCGCGTCCTCCACCGGTCGCCGCACGTCGGCTCCAATGGACCGGACCGGTGGGCTGCGTGGACAAGCAGGGGCACTGGAGACAGCGATGGAAGAGAGAGAGCGCGAGGCCTCCGTGTTCTCTTCCGAGGCAAATGTCGGGAGGCCTGGAGTCGACTCAGAGTTCGACGATCGCGAGATATCTCAGCAAGGTCTCAGTCCGGGCGAGACGTCGCCTGCAGCCACTCGCGTGGAGAATGAAAGTGTCGTCGCTCAAGGCCTGCGAAAGGCCTCCCTCTTTGGGGCCCTCTCCCACAGATCGTTCTACTACCAATCCGTCAAACAACCTCGGCGGCCGTCCTCGTCCCCCTCGCGCCGTGTGACAGCTCCTGCTGGCCGAAAGGCATCGCCGTTCATCACTTCTTACCGTCCTACGAGAGACCGGGCCTTGTCTTCGGCATCCTCTCGTTTTCCGCATCCGACTCTCGCCTCGTCGGCTGCAATCCTCGGCCACTCCGTGCGGCGACTGCCTCCGTTGACGGGAAGGAAATATTGGAATGCGCCGTCGATCCTCCCGCCGTGCACATCGTCCCAGCTAGGCAGCCCCGGCGGCCGGCGCGTGCCTGCGTCCGTGGCGCCCTGTGGGGCACGACCGTGGCGAGGCGAGGCCGGCCCGAAGAGACAGGGAGGCCCCGCGAAACAAGAAGGCGGTGGGGGATTGGGACTCGCAAAAAGCGGGAGGACTCTGAGTCCCCAGTCCCGGGGCCAGAGGGCGCCCGACAAGATCGAGGTTCCGTCGTACCTGCCTACGCTGTGTTCCATCTACTTGGAAGGGGCGCCTTCGGAGAGTGCACGGCGGTCGCGCTCCACTGTCTCCCCTAAGAAGGCTGCGCAACCGACGGGAGGAGACGGGCGTGGAGCGGCACCAGGGACGCGCGACTCGGGAGTTCACGATCCCCCGGCCACGACCTCGACGGATCTGTCGACTGGCGCCGCGTCGGTGGTGGCGGAGCAGTTGCTGCGGGCGGAAGGCGCGACTGCGGAGTGCCAGGCGCAGACAGGCGTAGGGCTGGGCGAGGAGGAGCTGAAGAACATGGTCTCGGGCGAGGACGCGATTGCGTTCTTCGCGCGGTACGGGGCCGCGACCAGCACAAAGTTTCTCTACTGCAACCGGAAGAAGAAGGGCGACGCGGACCAGTACAGCCTCGTGGTGGTCCCGGAGAAGGAGGCTGAGCCGGAACACTTTACGATTTCTGCGACTGGAATTGTGCACATCTGTCCGGGCCGACCGTCGGAGTACATGACCCTGTCGGACTTCTCGCACCAGGCGTTTGCGTTCTCCGTCCTGCGGTCGATGCTCTTCTTCAAAACCTTCCTGCAGCGGAAACTCGTCGCTCTCTGGCGCGACAACGTCCGCCGGCTGATCTACCGGCGGCAGCGGGCGCGGCTCGCCCGCCGGCTGTTTCTCGCGAAGCCGGTCTTTGCCGATCACTTGATGGAGATTCTGGAGATTCTCGCGGAGCTCCGCGGCGTGCCTCTCGTTCAAGTCCCCCTCCCCGGCGCGCTGTATGACCTCGCGGCCTTCACGGCCATGCAGACGGCCACGCGGTCGGACGTCAAGACCGGCGCGGCAAAGGCCATCGAGGGCAAGCAGCAGCGCGTCCACCGCGCCCTGCAGCAGCTGATGACGCGGCTCCACGAGGCGACGCTTCTGCCCGACGCCGACCCCCTCGAGACGGGCGCGCTAAGTCGGAGCAAAAGCATGGTCCAGGCGAGCCAGGAGGCCCGCGAGCGCACGCGGCTCCTGCGCCTGGCCTTCGCGGACGAGGCGCAGTTCGGCGACTTTGTGCGGCTCGTCGACTCCATCTTGGCGGTGCGCCTCGTCGACGCCGTCACGGCTGCGGCGCTGAAGCTTCGCGAGCGCTTGGGGGAGGAAAACGCATGCAGCAAGTGGTTTCGCGTCCAGGTCCAGTTCGGCGAGGCGCGCGTCGAGTTCGTGCCGAGCCGCGACCAGTTCCAGGGGGCCTTGAGCGAGCTGTGGGACGGGACGGTGAGCGTGGTCAGCGGCGCGCCGTTCTTTGCGGCGAATCGGCTCTACGAAGACTTTGTGAAGGTCCGCGACCGCCTCTCGGTCGAGCGCCTGCTGATGAACTGCTCGGCTTTCCTCCAGACGAAGGATGACATCGAGCGACGCCTGACCCGCGACTTTGACCGCGCGCGCCGCTACGCCGACTCGTACTTTGCAGTCTACCGGCAGATCTACGACTACGGCCAGGCATGGGACGAGGCGGCAGTCTGTGCCTCGCTGCGGTCGCACGACGAGCTGAGCAACGAGCTGGAGGCGATGCGGGACTTCCAGACTCGGCTCGAGAAGCTGAATCCGACGCACGTCGTCGGGCTCTTCTCCATCCAGGCCCACGACCTCAAGACCGCACTCAGCCCGATCACGGAGGACGCGCTGGCGGCTCTCAAGCGGCTGCTGCTGCAGCGGACGCGCGAGCATCTGCGGGCGACCGTGGCGCGGTACGAACAGACCAACGCGGCGCTCGACAGCCGGCCCACGAAGCTTCTCCCGTTCGCCGAGTTCGTGAAAACCTACAAGTTCACGCGGAGTCAGATCGACGAGCTGGACCACGCGCAGGCGACTGCAGAAGACATGTTTCAGCTGCTCAAGCAGTACGAGGTGCGCGTGGCGGTCGAAGACACGATTCTCCTCGAGACGCTGAACAAGAACGCGGCGCTCTTCGAGAAGGAGAAGCTGCTGGGAGCCGCGGAGCACATCCGCCGACACCTGGACGCGATGCTCGCGGACGTGAAGCAGCAGAGCGCGCAGGTCGAGCAGGAGACGCAGGCGATCTCGACAGCCTTGTCGGAGGAGCAGTTCCAGAACGTGAAGCTGATGGAGGCTGCGCTCGCGGTCCTCGAGTCGCTACACTCGTACGACAGGCAAATCGAGGACCTGGACGCGAAGGCAACCACGCTCCAGCAGACCCAGAAGCTCCTAAATCCCGACGGTGCCTTCGTCTTCAAGCACACGGAGGCGGCGAAGAAACTCGTGAAGCCGAAGCTGAAGCTCTGGACCTGCGTGTACGAGTGGCAGGCGGCGACGACCCAGTGGAGCCAGGCGGACGTCTCCCAGTTGAACGGCGAAGAAGTGCAGACTCGCGTGAAGACGTTCCTAACCACCCTTCAGTTCCTCCACTGCGAGCTGCCGAACGACTCCGTCGTCGAGGCTCTGAAGCAGCAGGTCGAGCTCTGGCGTACGCGCCTGCCGACGCTTCTCGACTTGAACAACCCAGCGCTGCGGCCGCGCCACTGGGCCAAGATCTTCCGTGCGCTTCACCTCGACAGGGAGGCGACGGGCCCCGTCCCGCTCGAGCTCCTGGAGGCCGCGGGGATCTTTTCCCACGGGGAGTTGGTGGCGGAAGTCTCCTCGAGGGCCTCTGCGGAGCGTGCGCTGGAGGCGACGCTCGAGAGGCTCCGCGGAACCCTCGACCAGATGGACTTTGCGACGAAACCCCTCGTGGACAACCCAGACTGCTTCCTCCTCGACGACGTCGGCGACTTGGTGACGCAGCTGGAGGAGAGCGCAGTCGCGCTCCAGTCCATGCTCTTCTCGCCCTACGTCGCGGAGCTCCGCGCGCAAGTCGAGGCCTGGAAGGCGAAGCTCGACCTGACGGTTCAAGTGCTCAAGGAGATGGTGGCCTTCCAGCGAGCCTGGGTGGCCTTCGAGGGCGTCTTCGCGAACGGCGACCTCGACCACTGGTTCGCCAGCGAAGCCGCAGCGTTTCGCCAAATGAACGAGTTCTGGGCGGACACGATGCGCCGCATCCGCACCGAGACGGCGAATGTGCTCGCAACCACCACAAGACCTGGGTTCTACGAGACGCTCCAGCAGTTCAACTTTGTCGTCGGCCGCGTCCAGAAGAGCATCGCGGTCTACCTCGAGACCAAGCGCCAGGCGTTCCCGCGGTTCTACTTTTTGTCCGACGAAGAACTCCTGAAAATCGTCGCAGCCGGGCACTCGCTCGACTTGCTCCAGAGCCTTCTGCCCAAGTGCTTTGACGGCGTGCAGAGGGTCGTGTTCACAACTTCGCCATCGCCGCCCGCGCGGCCTTCGCGGTCGGTCTCGACGCTCCTCTCGCTTCCACGAACGTCGTCTGCGGCGCCCTCCCCACAGACGCAGCCAGGGGAGGCTGGCCCCTTTTTTCCCGCCCAGGCGCCGCCCGCGAGGCCCACGCAGGCGCCAGTTCCCTCCGAAGGCGCGAAGGCGGACGCGGAGACGGCCCCGGACGAGGCGAGGGACGGAGACGAGGGCCCACCGATCGTCGCCAGTGGGATGATCTCCTCGGACGGCGAGTTCGTCCAGTTCTGCGACTTAGTCGTGCCCTCGGAGGTCCCCGAAACGTGCTTTCTGCAAATGGAGCAAAGCATGAAGTTCGCCCTCTACTCGCTCCTCCAGGAGGCCTGGCGAAACTACCCTGCGGCGCCTCTGGCCCGCTCCTCGTCGACGTCTTCCTTCTCCGCGGCCCTCGCGAAGCTGCAGGAGGAGAGGGAGACCGTCAGTGCCTTTGAGACAAAACGCGCGAGTGTGACGGGAAATGCAAACTTGGGAAGAAACTATTTGAACTGGCTACGACAGCATCCCTCCCAGTGCCTCGCCCTCGCTGACGCGCTTGTCTTCACCGCCCTGGTGGAACGGGCTCTGGACAGAGATCGGCGCGTCGAGGAGCGAGACGGGGAAAGAGACAGAGTGGAAGGCTTCGAGGGGACAGAAGAACGCCGCGAAAGACGAATCAGCGAAGCGTCCAGCACAAGCGGCGGAACCGGAAGAAAACCCGAAACCCTCGCTGCGTGCAGAGCGACAGTCGAAGAGAACATAACCAGGTAAAACCAGCAGGGAGGAGAGAGAGGAGAAGACGACGGGGGAGGAGTGAAGGCGCGGTGGACTCACAGTGCCGGACACTGGGGTATCCTTGTCGCGATAGAGGAGAAAAACAGAAGGATTTCGGGAGAAATGCACATGTGCAAGTGTGCGGATATATTGGTATATATATGTGTGTCGCTAGTTTTCGGAGGTGCGAATTTGGACATGGAAGCAGGCGAGGACAGCTATAGGAACACGCAAGGACCTCTGTGCGGTTTTTTTCTACCGCGCGAGTTTCTGCAGGCTCGCACCGACGTGTCCAGGTTCTTTGCTTCGCAATGTGTGCATGCCATGCTGCCGTGCTCAGCTTCCACAATTTTTGAAAAGTGACAACCTCACGTGCCAGTGAGGCGCACACAAACAGAACCAGAAGATACACACACATAGTTAGTTCTAGGCATAGACACAGATTCATGCATATCTCTGTCTTTCGATCGATAGCGCCTTCATACCTATATATATATATATATATGGATCGATGCGTGCGTGGTGCGTGTATTTGCCAGTATCCGCAAATACACGCTACGGTTTTCTACAAGTTTCCCCCTTGCTCTGTGTCCCTCTTGTTCGTTCCTTCCCCCCCTTTCTTGTCTTCAGACTGGTGGTGTTCCAGCGCCGGAAGGGTTTCCCGTTGAAGACGTCGCATGCGGAGGCCTTGATTACGCAGCTCGTGCACCGCAGAGACGTGGTTGCGAGCCTGGAAGAAGCAAAGTGTGCGTCGTCTTCCGAGTTCGAGTGGCAAAAACATCTTCGGTACTACTGGAATTCCGACGTCGACGACTGCTTTGTTCGCCAACAGGACATGAGGTAAGTGAACGCTCGAGACGCGCTGCATCGACTCGGCGGGGGAATCGCGCGAGAGACGTCGATGGCAGAGACATCAGACGCCTCGGCTTTTCCGACAGCGCGGAGCGACCCGGACGCGGAGAAAACCAGAGTGCAGACGACAAGACACCGAGACTGCGAAGACCAACGAGAGAAATCTGCAAACTAGTCAGGCGACGCAGCTCCGCTCTGAAGCTTTCCAGTCTCGGGCTCTCCTCTGACACCCCTCTAGGCTTTGACACCCGGACAGAGCGTTCTGTTCCCTGTCAACCCCCGAGCGAGCGACGCCTCCACTCTCCTCCTGGCGATACCCACTCACACTGCAATCAGATTCCGCGGAGATATTTGCATGTTTCTGTTTAAACGTGTGGGGGGCACAAATAGGAATTCATGCCTACATATATATGTATATATATATATATATATGTATATATATATATATGTATATATATATATATATGTATGTATATGTATATATATGTGTACATGTATATATATATATATATATATATATCTGACGTTTTTGCATGTACAGACCGGCGTTTCCATTTGAGTTTCTGCTTGTTTCGTTAAATGCCTTCGTACAGCTTCCAGTACGCGTACGAACTTTCAGAGTGCCCGCGTCGCCTGGTGATCACGCCTCTGACAGAAAAATGTTTCTTGACCCTCACTGGAGCTTTGCGGCTATCGTATGGAGGCGCGACAACAGGGCCTGCGGGCACAGGTGGGTCTTCTGGAGCAAAGGCCGGAAGAGGGAACACGAACCGGTTTCTTTGAAAAATCTTTAAGGATGAATGCAGGGATGCATGCCTGCATGTGTACATATGTATATATATATATATATATATATATATACATCCAGGAAGCATGTTCCAACACACGAGCACACCTGGAGGACTTCATGTGTCTATATGTGCACACATATGCCCGTAGGGATATACATTAGTGAAACAGTTCTACACGCGTCTCTCCATCGCGAAGTCTCGTAGCAGGGTGTGACTGGCATCTAGGGAACGGGGCAGTGAGTGTGACAGAAAATGAAACGATGTTCCCATGCATATATATATATATATATTCAAATGCCTGCACTTCGTATGTCTGTTCTTAATCGTTTTCCTGTCTGTTTCGTTGTTTTTGTCGTTCGCGAGAACCGTGATCCGTCGAACCTCACCGCGCGTCTCATCCTTTGGCGGGCGGCGTTAAACTTCAAAGATATCCATGACTATTGCGGCGCGCATTTGCCTCGCCCCAGGACTCATACCTTGCCTGGGCGGGTCCTCTGCATGCGCTAGACTGCGCTGAGCGCCGCGTCTGTTTGCTTTTTCCCTTTCCTTTTCAGGCAAAACCGAGACGATTAAAGACCTCGCGAAGGCCGTCGGGGTTCCGTGCGTGGTGTTCAACTGCTCCGCCGAGCTCGACTGTCAAATGACATCGCGGCTATTTAGCGGCTTGGCGCAGGCGGGCGCCTGGTCCTGCCTTGACGAATTCAATCGAATTGACGTCGAAGTCTTGTCCGTCGTTGCCCAGCAAATGCGAAGTGTACAGACAGCGGCACGAGCGAATCTCGACGAGTTCGAGTTCGAAGGCAGAAACATTCGGCTCAACAAACGGTGCGACAGCCTCGCGAAACACCGCTGTTCACCTCTAAAAGGACACTGGTTCATATGCATACACATACGCATGCAGAGGCGCCAGATGCGTGTGAAGCAGTTTCGTGAGGTCGAAGAAAGCTCGATCGAAACCTAAAACCACGTACAGAGAAATAGACATCCAAATCCGAGTAAGTGGACATATTAAGGACCATATCTGTCTATATATATATATGTACATGTGTATATATGTGTATATATGCATGTACTTAGGTGAATACATGTGTATCAATCTGTATTGCCATGCATGAGTTGTGTGTCTGTGTCGGTATTTTCGATGGTTTAGGTACGGCGTCTTCGTCTCGATGAATCCAGGATACGCGGGGCGCGCAGAACTCCCGGAAAATCTGAAGTCTCTTTTCCGGCCCGTCGCAATGGTCGCACCAGACCTCGTGCGAATCGCAGAAGTTACGCTGTTTTCGAGGTACCCGACCACCGTAAATCGGCCGCGGCACACGGACACGCGAAACGACTGCACAAGCTGAAAAAAGCCATTTTCCCTTAACCAAAACGACACACTGCATCGCACAAATGCACATATATATATATATATATGTATATTTTTGTATATGTATCTTTTTGTGTATGTATATATGTATATATATACGCACATGGATGTATGATCATGCTTATGTGTGTGCAGAGATAATATAATTTGAGTCGTGAGGCAGATTGCTTTCATCCCTCTGCGTTCTGTGTGAATGAGCTCGTGGGCTCAGGCGAGTCAAGTCGGGTCCTGGCTGAGACTTGGTTTTCCCCCTTTTTGCATTGCTCTCAGCGGCTTCCGAACTGCCGAGACGCTGGCGAAGAAGCTCATCACTGTCTTCGAGGCTGCGGCGAAGCAGCTGAGTGATCAGCCTCACTACGACTTTGGCATGCGAGCCGTGAAGTCTGTTCTCTCGCGCGCCGGTGAGAGACCGCGGCAGGAAAGCACGTTTTTTAATTGGAGCTCGTCAGGCGTTTTTCGTTCCTCTCTGTTGAGGTTTTGTTCACTCCCCCTCGCTCGTCCCTTTTCATTTCTCCTCGTTCGCTCGCCCTACGCTCTCGTTATTTCTTTCTCTCTGAGTGACGGTTCCTCTCTCCTGCTCTCTCTTCGCCCCTCAGAGCTTGTGATTGGGCGTGCAGCTTCTTCTCCTATCTTTGCCTCGCCTTTTCTTCGGATTCACCTGTTCCCTTCGTCTCCCTCTTCTTCTCGGCCCTACGTTCCCTCCTGCCTTTGCTTCCTACTCGGAAATAGTTTCTCCTCCGGACGGATCGAGTTCCTTACCTCAAGCTCCCGGAGGCAAACCCCCGTCTCGCGAGGCGGCCTGCGTCGCCTCGACTCTGGAGATTTCCGCCTGAAGTCTGAGTCGAACGCCGAGCGCTCTGCATGCGCTCCAGGCGGCTTTTGTTCGCCTGCTTTTCCGTTCAGCCTCTCTGAAAGAAAAAACTTTGGCCACGACAGACGAAGATTATCTCCTCGTTACAGCCGTGACTGCGACGACCCTACCGAGGTTGCTGGAGGGAGACTGTCCCGTTTTCCTCGGTCTCGTTTCGGACACCTTCCCCGAGTGCGCTGTGGGTGCGCCGCAGTCTCTGCTGCTCAAGAAGGCCATAGAGGCGGAGCTGAGAAGAAGAGACATGCAAGTTTCGGACACGATGGTGACGAAGGCGCTGCAGCTTCACGAGACACAAAGTGCGCGAGTCGGCGTCATGGTGGTAAGCTGCCGATAGACACATCGAAAACGCACTTTGCATCTGTCGGCTATTTCACATATATCCGAATATAGGCCTCCCTCCTCCTCGTTCGACGCCCACCTTACCGTTTGACCCGGCAGACACACACGCTCAGCGACGTGGGTACTGGTGTATGTATGCGTATGTGTGTGTGTGTGTGTCTCCCGCCACGTATCCAGCTGATCTCCGCTTTCTGTATGCCTGAGTCCATGTCAATGTCCATCTCTTCCTCACGATACATACATGTATATATGCTTGTGTTTATATCCAGGAGAAGGCATGCAAACACACCGAATTTGAGCCACTGCTGGCTTCAAGCCTTGGGCCGAGGGTGTCAGGATCAGTGGATGGTATTTCTCTCTTCTGACGTTCTGTCGAGTGTGTAGATATCAGGGCGTTTGTCCAGGGGAGTTCTTCTCAGAGGTTTGAAATGCTGCGGAGGGCGGCGAGCCATTGAGCCGACGAGAATGCCGAATGCGGTTTCTTGTGCGCGTTCCAACTGTTTCAGGTGGGAGCACCGGGGACCGGGAAAACTTCGTGCATTTCAGTCTTGGCGGCGGCCATGACCGATCTCGCGCAAAGGTCCGTGGGCCATGGCGAGGAGACGGAAGGCGAAAGCGAACAAGAGAGCGAAAGGCAGAACCTGTCAACTGACCAAGATGCCGGAGGAGCGACTCGGATCGTCAAAGTGAATCCGAAGGCTCTCGAGCTCGCTTCCCTGTTTGGCGAAACCAACGAGGCTACAAAGGAATGGACAGATGGCATTGTCGGCATGGTGGGCGTCGATGTTCTCAAAGGAATCTCTGTTGTGAAAAGGTGCTGCCACTCGCGTTCAGAACTGTTCTTTCTCTTTCTGGAAGGGGTTCTCTCTCTCTTAAAAGGTTCGGTCTCTCTCGCAAAAGGTTCGGTCTCTCTACAACAGTTCTGTCTCTCTCTGGGCATGCTCTCACGCTTCTCTCTGTTCACCTTGTCGGGGTCTGCGCGTCGTGCAGGAAGTGCGGAAGGCCGCGCAGGAGGCAGGGCGCAAATGGTTCGTGTTCGACGGCCCCTTGGACGCCTTGTGGGTCGAAAACCTGAACTCGGCGCTTGACGACAACAAGGTTTTGTGTCTAACCAGTGGGGAAAGGACGAAGTTGCCGCCGTCGTTGACGTTTGTGTTTGAAGTCGATGTACGTCGGAAAGAACTGCGGAGAGAAGGGAGGCAGGGCGCAAAGGCAATCCCGCCAAAGAAGAGGCGAGAACAGGGAACGCACCTCGTTTCAGCGGCGTCCGAAGAAGAGGCCTTGCCTCTTTACGCGGGTTACGCAAAAGTCGAGGCGACGCCCGTCGACCGCACGCCATGGTCGCACCTGCCTCGAGCACCAGCGAGCCTAATGCATGCCGTTTTCATCCTAAGAGTCGCATGCGTGGCGTCCATTTCGCCGCCAATGTACCACCATCCAAGATGGACTCCTTGTCGCAGGTTCCAATGCCCGTTCTGTTTTCTACGCTATCGGTCACAAGGATTTTCTGGCACGTTCTCTCCCTCTCGCGTCTTTGCCGTGCACAGGTCTAAAGGGCTCTTCCGTTTCCCTTCACGGCTGTTCGTCGGGTCTTCTCTTGTCGCAGTCACCCCAGCGTCTTCGCCTTGCCGCTCGCGGCTCCTGCGATCGCGAGAGTCTCCTCTCTTGCCTTCGCTTTCTTTCAGAGCTTGGCGAACGCCTCGCCTGCGACCGTCAGCCGTTGCGGCGTCGTCTACCTCGAGGACAGAGACCGCCGGGGAGTCGACGCCTTCATCCAGTCTTGGGCGCAGCAGCTGGAGAAGGAGTTCCCCTCCTACGCCAGCAACTTGCGGAGATGGACACTCGAAATCTGCATGGATGCACTCCCTTTCATAAAAAACGAGTGTACGGTGAGCGAGGAGAAACGTAACAAACACCTTTCTGGTCGTGCTGTCTCTCCTGGCTGTCTCCTGTCTCTCTCCTGTCTCTCTCCTGTCTCTCTTCTGTCTCTCTCCCCTTTGTTCTCCCTAGGGTTTTTGTGCCGCGCCCCCGGGCCCCGCCGAAGGACTGCCCGGGCGTTCTGCCGCCGCGTTGCGGCGAGGATTGTGTAGAACCGAGCCGTTCGGAGTCCCGAGGAGACGTTTCTGGGGGCAGAAAGAAAGCACAGACCCTGTCGCGAGTCACCAAATCACCCGACAAAAGTTCGGTGGAATGCCACGGCACACCCGCAGCCTGTCCTGCTTCGCGTGAGCGCGTGTCGATCCGGATATAAAGCAGCCTCGAGAAAAACGACGTTTTCTTGCCCTTTTTCTCGCCTAAACCTCACCCTCTTTTCCCCTCCACCTCCTTTCTCCCCTTCCATCTCTTCCTTCGAACGCGTGTATGAGCAAAGGCGCGCGTCGAGGTTCTGGCCTGCTCTGTCTTCCATGCGCGTCCTCGCGTTCTCTCAGGAGGCAGCCCCTTCGCTGGACATGACGCGCGTCGCCACGCTTTGCCGGTTGACTTCCTCTTGGCTGTCCGACGAGGCCGTGTTTCCACGCGAAGACGAAGAGCGAGAGGCGTTGCTCTCGGCCATGTACTGGACACTTGCCGTTGTCTGGGGCCTGGGCGGGAGTTTGTCGGAGGAAAGTCGCCCGAAACTCTCTCGCTTTCTCTTGCCTCGGCTGCGGGCCAAATGCCCGGAAATCGGCGAGCTCGGGGAGCACGTGGACCTCTTCGCGCTGTCGGTACACCCGGAGAGCCTCAGCTTCGTTTCCCTGCGCTCGCTCTTGGTGCCGCGCGGGCCGCCACCCCCGGCGCGGCTGAACTCAGGGAGGCTTGGACACAAAAACGAGTGTGGAGAAGACGCCGACACCAGGCTGACCGGCGAGGGCGGCGAGGCGGGGCGGCAAAGCGAGGGACGAGTGCCTGCTGAGAGACTCGAGTTGGAAGGCCAGGAAAGTCTCCACGAAATCTTCATTCCCACGGAACAAACTGTCGCCGAGAAGATGCTCCTCGACCAACTTCTTGCGGTGAGACATATGCGGAGCAGGGAACGCTTGCTTTCTCGCTTCTCAAGCGACCGAGGGCCCAGAAGCGCGCGATTTGCTTTCTTGGCTCGCGTCTGTTTTTTCTCGGTTGTTCTCGCACTCCCTCCCTGGCCTAAAAACACGCGCCGCCCTCTGCACGCGCGGGGACACGCAGTCTCTCTGCCTCGCCTCTCGACGTTTCTGCTTGCCCCTGCCAAACCGATCCTCGTATTCGGCTGTGCCTCGCTCTGTCGCTCTAGGGAGACATGAGCTGCTTCCTCTGTGGCGAGACTGGGCAAGGCAAGACGGCGAGTGCGACTGCGTACATGCGCGAGTTGCCGCATGAGGTGGGAAGAGGTTCTCTGCGACTGACTGCGCGCACGGGCGCCCGATCCCTGCAAGCACTGCTGGAGTGGAACCTCGTGCGAAGACGCCGCCTCGCGCTCGGCCCGCCAGCAGACCAGACGCGCGTTCTGCTCCACCTCGACGATGTGAACATGCCCACCCCGGATGCCTCCGGCGCGCAGCAGCCCCTCGAGTTCCTCAGGCACCTTCTCGACAGCGGCGGCTTCTACGATCCCCAAAACCTCCAGTTCAAGACCATCCAAGAAACGCACTTCCTCTTGGTCGCTGCGCCGCCACACGGCGGCAGGCCCAAAATGTCTCCAAGGCAAGCACACTACGCATTTGTCCGATCCTTTTCATCGACATCTAGTGTCTGTAGAGAGAGCGGGAGATGCACAGATAGCTGTTTGTGCACATGCGTGTGCATCTAGACACGTGTACGTAGAGTGGTGCAGGGAAGGCCCTGTTGGCGAAGGCCATACGAATCGAGACGTGCTTTTCTGCAGCTGTGCAGAGGAATGCAGAGTCTCGAGTTGCGTGCGCAGCCCCTTGCAAACACTTCTACAGAAGCGATGTGCGTCGCTGCCGACACGCGCTTCTGTCGAGAAACATATGCATGTGACACACCACGCATTCGAATGGCCTGGAGAAAACCAGCTTCGCACATGCTTCCTCGGCAAGGGCCGGATGGCACAGACTCTCCCCAGGCGCCGGAGCCGCTCCAGAAGTGGGGAAAGATCGTTTCCCTTCCTTTCTACCTGGCCCAACACAGAGGGAGAAACTCGGCAGGGGGGGGGGAAGGTGTCAAAGGTGACAAACAAGCACACAAGTATTTGTGTGTATATATGTTTGTATAAATGTATCTCTATATGTATATATGTATATATATATATCTATGTATATACTTGAATGCATGCGTGAAGCCCCGTGATCAACTGCGAATCCAGTGGCGTCTGAAGCAAACTTATATTTATGAATTGTTGTTTCTTGATTAAGATGTATATCCCTCGACGCCTACGTTTCTGTATTTTTTGAGGCGTCCTCCAAACGCACGAGCAGCCAAACGAGGCACACATGTGCACGCCGAAAAGTACTTTTTCATGCTGACAAGGCACTTTTTTGGGGTCGGCCCCTCCTTTCCCTGAATGCGTTCTTGTGCTTGTGTGGGCGCGGCGGAGCTTGCGCTGCTTTTCGCTCGTCACTTCCTCGGCCTCGCGCAGGCTCCTCCGGCAGGTTGCGACACTCTGGCATTGCAGCTGGAATTTTGACTCCCTCGACCTCGTTTTTGGGCCGTTGCTTCGGGAGTGGATGACGCGGAATCTCCCGACCTTGGAGGATCTGCGAGAGAAACTCGTGACGCTCACGCTCGACACGTATCTGAAAGTTCCCCCGCTTCTTCTGCCGACGCCTTTCAAGCCGCACTACACTTCGGACCTTCGTGATCTCGCACACGTCCTGCAAGGCATCATGCTCGGCGACCGGAATGCCATCACCGATGACGCAACGCTAGTCAAGTACGCCACGACAGGAACCTCCCCACGCTCGTGTTTCCACCAATATAAATATGGTGTATCTGTGAATAGAACGTTTAAAAGCATCCACGTACTTTCCCAATTTCACATGGAACAGGGGCATACACATATATATGTACATGCATGCGGGACGTATCTTCGTGGACGGGTGTAGGTCTGTGCTTGTTTCGCGATTTCTTGGTCTCTCTAGCTCCAGATGTTTCTGTCGGCGACTCTGCGTTGCCGCTTGCATGCTTTTAAATCGCCACGCGAAACGAGTTTCTGTGGAAATAGAAAGAAAGTGAGACGAGATGGAAACCCGTGAGGCACACGCGAGCTTTGCACGGGCTCGGAGAATCCCCAATCGGTGAAAACGCTGTGATTACGGTTTTTGGTGAAGCACCTGAAGAGAAGGAATCCTTCTCGCCCGCCAGAAGCAGTTTCTTGTTCACTCTCGATATTTACGCGCCAGGATGCCGAAAGACAAACAGACATCCGCGGCGTCTCCCATAACCATCTGCTTGTTCTTCTCTGCTTCAGACTGTGGTTCCACGAAACGTCCCGTCAATTTGAAGACGGCCTCGTGTCTTCGTCGGACCGTCTTCTTCTTCACGAGTTTCTAACGCGGCAAGTCTCACGCCATCTGGGTCTCGCCGCCTCCGCCGCTGTCGCTTCCTCCCCGTTCGTGTTCACCGCCTTGTCGCACTCCGGGAGATTCACAGGGCCCTACAAGCTGATGGACGGAGACGGGCGGGAACTCGAACAGGCCTGCTCGCGGTAGGAAGTGCCCAGGCGAGACCCGGATCGGGGAGGCAGCTTTCTAACTTTTCCTTTTTCGCAGCAGAGCCCGTTGACGCGAGTTCCACGAACCAGGCCTGGACATTTGCAGAGAGACATATCTCTAGCGCCCCTCTGTCAGTCGTATGAGCGGAGGCACAGGAGGTTGGATCACCTTCCGCCCCATGGCACGCAGGCAGTGGACAGTAAGAGATCTGGTTCTTGCCTCTCCCTGTCGGTTGCACATACGCGAGCGCACTTTCGTCCCTTTTGAAAAACACGGACGCGACTGTGCTGGGAGTCTGTTTTCTTCAGAGCTCTGGAAGAGTACCAACTCAACCCGCCTCCGTCGCCACATGCGAGACCCCTGGTCAACTTTGTCTTCTTTGCGGACGCGCGCAAGCACCTTCTCAGGCTTTGTCGGATTCTTGCGCTGCCTCGCGGAAACGCGCTGCTGCTTGGAGTCGAAGGCTGCGGTGAGCGAGGCGGTCACGAGACATTTTCCGCGTTTTCTGGCAGACGCCCAGGCGACGGAGAGGCGCCGCAAATGCCGCGCTTGCGCAGGCTGGAGCACGCAACAACCTCGAACGCCTTTCGGACCTAAACGGACTCTTTGTATCCCCCCTATCTCCTTCCGCCGCCTTTTTCTCCCAACTGTTTCTTCTCCCAACTGTCTTTTCTCCACTTCCTTCGCCTCCCGAGACCTACGTGTCGAGACCGTGTGACGCCTGGTTGTGTAAGCTGCGGCCCGAGACTGCGAACGACATCTGGTCTCCGCTTCCGGTTTTCTGCGGGTGCCTCCTCAGGGAGGCAGAGTTTGACGCACATCGCCGCCCACGTGGTTGACGAGACGCTCTACACGATTCACGCGAGCAGTCGCTACGGGGCTGCAGATTTCAGGCAAGACTTGAAGCGCGTTCTCCAGAACCTCGCTTCCGACAAGAAGCCCGTCGTTTTCTTGCTAGCTGATTCGCAAATTCGCCACGAGCAGTTTCTCGAAGACCTCGTCAGTCTGATGGTCGCAGGTAGAGCGAGAATACAAAATGAGGCTCAGGCGATGAGCACTTTCCAAACTCACAAGAAAGCACGAGGGGAAACTCGGTGCATGCCTGGGTCTCGCGCCGATAGAAGAGAGAAGAGCGTCGAGAAAAGCGTTCATCTGTGAAAGACGCCGGCAATCCCGGGACATGCCGCAGCATCGGGATGAGTTGCGTCTCAGCCTCAAACGGCTGTTCGGGCCGGAAGCAAAGCGAGGCAGAAGCTGCCGGAAGAAAACGAAGTTTTTTTCGCTTCTCTCGATCTCGTGACCGCCCGTAGGCGCGTGAGACGTTCACGGGAAGTGGACGCGAATGGTTTCTGTTTTCTTCCTGAGTTCCCTCATCTCTTGCTGGTTGTCATCGCGCGCGCTCGAGACCTCGGCACTTCTTCCCGACAGTCCCTCGCGACGCCAGCGCCTTTTTGTACCATTGCAAACAGACCCTGCGCATTCCCCTCTCTTCATCTCTCGCCCCCGTGCGCGCCGCTTCCCCTTGTCCTCGTTGCCTTCTCTTCAGGGGAGATTCCCGACTTGTTCGATCGAGAGGAAAGAGAACACCTGCTGCTTGCCGGTCGCCGAAGCGGGCCCGAACCGCCCGCTTCTTCCTGGGTAACAGAAGAGACGCTCGGAGGGAGCTCGCCTACCTTCGAGGCTCCTTCACTGGGCTTCAGACATCCAGGGGTCGGATTCCCGGCCTTTTCCGATGCGGAGTGGTTGGGCTTCACTCAAGCCGTGCGGAAGCGCCTGCACGTCGTCCTGGCCATTTCCCCTGTCGGGCAGTCGCTAAGGTTAGGAGCCGCACGGAGAAACGGAAGAGGCGCAACTGGCGACTCTCCGTTTGGTCCCTGTCAACTCTCGCTCTAAGGCCTGCGCTGGAGATTTGCACGTGAAGAAATACATGTGCCGAGTTCGTTGATCCGACGGTTGGTCCCTGCCTTGAAGCGAACATCTACATACATACTGTCATAAATACATGCATAAGCGCATATGCAGATCTATACATCCGTCTGCGTATGCATACATGGAGCTAAACACATGTATGGATACTCAGTGTGCGCGTCTTCACCCACGTACCTTTCCATACGTTTACGCAGAGAGAATCAAGTGCAAATAAATTTTCCTCGCTACGACACACGCACGAACAACCACTGTGTTTTCCTTGCTTGCGACTGTTTCTGTGTTTCTGTGTCGCTGGGTATCACGGTTTCTCTCCTGTTCCGGATGACGTCTCAGGTCTCGGTGCCGACAGTTTCCGGGACTGCGAAGCTGCACGACTGTCGACTATTTCGATTCGTGGCCGAAGGAAGCTTTGGTCTGCGTCGCGAATCATCTGTACACACAGCAGCCGAACCTGATTCCACCCCAAGACGTCGCCGCTCTTAGCGCGTAAGCATCCAAACGCATAAATCTTCAAACTGCATATATATATATATACATATATATATATATATATATACATATATATATACATATATATATATATACATATATATATATATATATATATATGGAGCGCATGTGCACCTGAGCATCGCCCCTTGCGACATGCAAGTGTAGATACGAGTTGGGCTTTGCTGTTTCTCCGCGGTTTATATTCGAGGTGCGTTTCGTAACGCGCACCGCCACATCCGTCCCTCTGGAGAATGGGGACCCGCCTTGGCTGCCTTATTCCAGCCCGCGCCCGATCCCCGAAGTTTCGCGCTGCCCTTTGTCCAGAGTCTCCTCCGAAATCCACGCCAGCGCGGTCGCTGCGCAGGAGGCTTTCTGCCGGGAACCTGGCCACCGGGCGTACGCGACAGGGAGCAGTTTCGTCCAGTTTCTGCAGACGCATCTTCATCTGCGAGAAACCGAGACAGCCGTCATTCGTAAGAGCGCCCGCCGCCCGCGAACGGGGAAAAGCGTGCGCGCGCCCTTCTGGCTCTCCAGAGTCTGGATCGACTGTCGTCCGTCTTCCGACCACTCGCCTTCCTGTCGCTTCCGCCTTTGACTGCTTCCCCACCTAACGTGCGAGCTTCCCACAAACATCAGGCGTAGAGACAGGACGAGGGAAAGAGCGAGACAGGACGAGGGAAAGAAAGAGAAAGGGCTACTGTCTTTTGCACCCTCGCTTCTCTATCTCCAGCTGCGCTGTCTCGCCTTCTCCGTTTCGCGACGCTCGCCAATGTGTCTCCCCGACGCTCTCTCCGGCCTCGCCCTCTGTCCCATGAGTGTCCACTGTCTCCGTTGTCTCGGATGTGTCTCCTCTGTCGTCCGTCTGACCGGCACTTTTTCAGTGGTGTTGTTTTTGCGTGTCCGAGTTTGTAGAGGAGAAGACGCAGCGCTACCGCCGAGGCATTTCCCGTTTAGAAGACACAACCAAACTGGTTGAGCAACTCAAGCACGACCTTCTCAAGACTCAGCCGGTCCTCGAGGCATCGAAGCGAGATACGCAGCAGCTGATGGCTGCACTGGAACGCGATCGCCAGGTGAGGGCGAAGCGAAGGCGAGGCGAAAACGGAGGGCGTTCGAGGCCACGAAACGAGGGAGGGAAACTGCGGCCTCTCCTGCCCGCTGCTCTTCTCTCCTCTCCGCGTGTGTAGCCTGCTCGTACTCCGTTCCGGGAAATCAAAAGAGCTTTCACTGATTGTATTTATGAAACGTGATTAGTTCACCTAGCCAGCGCTCGTTGATCCCCCCAGGACAGACACACTGCGTGAGACTTTCCGCTTCTCGACGACAGGTGCTCACTCCGAATCCATCGATACTGTTGCGCGCGCCCTTTCCTGGAGTCGAAAAGGCGAAACCAGTGTGTGCATGCAGCCGTGGTGACTCGGCTCGCCCGCCGCGGTTCAGCCCGTCCTTCTCCACACGCCAGCAGGCTCAGCCCCACTCCGCAAACGCCGCGAACTCCGAGCACTCTTCGCCGCTCCTGCTGTCTCCTCGCCACTTCTCCTATCGCTTCGCGTGTCCTCGTATCTCTCTCTCGCTCCCGCTATGTCTGTGTCTATGCGCAAGTACGGTTTTCACGTCTCGCACGCCCCACAGCGCCACTGCGCGTCTCCCTGTGGCCCACTGTTATCCTCGCTCCTCTCCCGATTCGCGTCTCTCTTCGCTTCAGAGTCACGCCGCGAAGGGCCGAGATTGCCTTGATTGTCTTTCTCTGTCGCCACCTGGCGTTCCACTGGTTCTCTTCCGTTTGCTCTTCCTGCCTCCCAGCGAGCGGACGAGGTGGAAGGCGCCTGCGACGCAGAACGCCGCGCCGCCGACGCCGCGAGGGCCGAGGCTCAGAGCATCAAGGACGACTGCGAAGGCGACATCAACCGCGTGCTGCCAGAGCTGCTGGCGGCGCTCAAGGCGCTGGACGCCCTCGACAAAAAGGACATCCAGGAGCTGAAGTCCTTCCTGAATCCGCCCGCACTGGTTGAAACCGTCCTGCAGGCTGTCTGCCTGCTCGTGGGGCGGAAGCAAACTTGGGAGGAGGCGAAAAAGCTGCTGAACGAGACGAGCCTGCTGCAGCAACTCCGCGACTTTGACCGCGACCACGTGCCGAGTCGCCTCCTCGCCCAAGTGCAAAAGTTCACAGCCTCGGAAAACTTCACGCCCGAGAAAGTCAACCAGGTGTCCAAAGCAGCCACGTCGCTGTGCATGTGGGTGCGCGCTGTCGAGCGATACGCCGTGGTGAGCAGAGCCGCAAGACGCGAAATCAGAAGCCCCATGGCCACGTCGAAGCGTCTTTGTGGCGCCCCCATGCACCAGAAAAAAGGCAAAGCATTCGCGTCTCGGTCGACAATACTCAACGCGTCCCACTCCCAATATATATATATATATATATATATATATATATATATACATATATATGTGGATGTGTATATGTCCACGGTGTACTGGGCGCACTGTGGCATTTCGTTGAGCATTTCGAAGATACGGGCTCGAAGTGCGCGCGGGGTGGAAAGGAAGAGACGCCCGTGCCCGTCGACGCTTGTCTTCTTTCTGGCTCTGACCTCGGTTTCTGCCCCTGGATGCCGGAGGGTTTCTGAACAGGCGCGGGGGTAGTCTCGGGTTGCGATCTACGAGTTCTCATGCGTCTGTCTCTGGCCTCGCGTGTCTCCTTGAAGGTCACACGCGAGATGGAGCCGAAGAAAGAGCGTCTCGCGATCGCCGAGGCGGCTCTGGCGGCCGCCGAAGAGACGCTCGCCGAGAAGCACTCTGTCTTGAGGAAGGTGCACGCTGGGTAAGCGGCGCGCAGGACAACAGAAAAAGAGGTTCGGAAAAGACGCCCGGGGCTGTTGGGAGCGCGGCGGCGAAGAAGCAAGTTACAGAGGGAGAAACGCGCTCCTCTAACGGAACGAAAAGAGAGCGAAGGGAGTGTGTGAAGCGACCCACGAGGGGGGAACACATTTCCGAGCAGACACGCAGAGAGACAGATGTGGAAAACGGGAGAGAACAGCAGAGGGGAACGCGGCATGGCAACAAATGGGGAAGGCAAGCAAGGGTTCGAAGACGAGAGGATGAAATCGATGGAGACGGTCGGAAAGAAAAACGCGAGAAAACAAACAGCATGCTGTCGACAGGAACTGCCTGCACGCCAAGAGACACAGATCGTCTGTGAGGGCCCTAGGTGTTTTCTGAAAGAGGCCTCTGTGCGACAGTGTCTTTGGCGCTCCGGCTCTTTCCAGTCCTTTCCCGTTCCGTTATCTCTCTCCTCTTGCGAGGGCCAGCCGAAGAGCGTTGCAAGAGAGACGAGTTTCCCCGTTCCCTGCCATCTCGTCAGTCTGGCGTGCCTGACCATCTGGCGAGGTACATGCGCAGAGCAGCTCGTGTTTCGGATTCCCCCTTTTTCTTGCACCTTTTCTCGGCTCTAAAACCGCCTCTCGTGGGGCCCGCCGTCCCCCGCCTCTCGCGTGGATCCAGCCGCGCCCGGCCAGATCCCCCTGAAAAGCGAGTTTCTCTCCCCGTCTTCTACACGAAAACAAAGGTCGGGCAACCTTGCGCCCGTCCAACACGTATCCGTTTCGATGAGCCCCCCGTTCCTTCTCGCCATGTCCTCCTGTGAAGCCGGTCACGGCCTTCGCTCCTCAGTCTTCGCTTCCCGGTCGCCCATCGTCGTTTCGCTCTCGCCGTTGCCGCTTGCTGCAGCATTCGCCTGCTCGAGAATCGGATCCAAGCCTCGCGGGAGCGTGCCGAGGATCTCCAGGCGCAGATCGCCGACGCGCAGGTCAGACTCGCGAGGGCCGAGAAGCTCCTGCGCGGAGTCGCGACTGAGGCCGCGCGCTGGTCGGAAGAAGCTCGCCAGCTGGACGAAAAAGCTGAAACGCTCTCTGCAGACATGCTCCTCTCTGCAGGTAGCTGACCCAATCGCTTTGCACTCACATACGCTTATGTCTGTATGCATGCATGCACGCGTGTATGTATAGGTAGAGGTATATATATACGGACATACATAGACTGGTGTGTGAGTAGAGAGACGCATAGGCGCCTGCACACATGTCCGCCTACATGCACAAAGGAAAGGGGCTCCATCTAGGCGCGAAACGCTTTATATTTGCAGACATGCGTGAACAACAACAGGCAGACAAATGGACATGTACACGCATGCGTATACATGCATTTATATATATATATATATATATATATATATGTATATATATAGCGGAGGCGCAAACTGGGTATATCCGGCGGGTTGGCGATTAAACAGTGAAGGCACTCGTAAGAGCTTGTCCGGATTCATTTCCGCAACAAAAGACAGTAGGTGAAGAGGGTTTTCTTTCTGCCATTTTCTCCCTGTGTTTCTTCTTCGCTCGCTCATCTTCTTCCGTACTGGTGTCCTTCGTCCTGAAGGCCCGCCTCTCCAGCTGAAGGGAGTCTGAGCCGTTCCCGAAAAGCATTCGAAGTGAACAGGAACTAGGCGCCCACTCTCTAGGGTTTAGGGCCGCATGAAGCGCTCACCCAGTTACTAAACAGGTGCCAGGCAAACAAGAAACCGATCCGGGTAATCCGTACAGACTAACGTCGGGAAGGTTGGCTGTCTCTCAGACTCCGATCTGTCTGTGCCTCGCTCCTCTTTCCAACTCTGCATTCCTTCCTCTCTTATTCACCTTCTCCGTCTTTTTCTTCCCTCTTGTGGCCAGGCATGCTCTCGTACGGGGGGCCGTTTACGGCCGCCTATCGCAAGTCGTTAACAGATCAGTGGCTAGCCAAATGTGGCGGCGAGACGCTGCGCGCGTCTGCTTCTTTCTCTCTCCTCCGCGTTCTCTCGAGCCCAGAAGAGGAAAGAGAGCTAAATTTGCAAGGCCTGCCTGGAGATCGCCTGAGCCTCGAGAACGCCGTCATCGCGACGCACGCCGTCCGACGCAACCGATGGCCTCTCCTGTTGGACCCCCAGGGACAAGCGAGAAAGTGGTTGCGCAGAGCACACACGCTCTGGTCTTCTTTCTCTTCCTCTTCTCACGCTTCTCACTCTTCTTCTTCTTTCTCTGCTTCTCACTCCTCTTCTTTCTCTGCTTCTCACTCCTCTTCTTCCTCTGCTTCTCACTCCTCTTCTTCTTCCTCTTCTTCCTCTGCGGTTTTCTGTTCTGAGGGGTCTGCTGGAGCGAGCGATGCGACGAAGAGTCTCTTGGGCTCGAGCGGAGAGAGCGGGGAAAAAGAGAGGCCAGATGGAAGAACGCAGGAGGGCGCAGGTCGCGCTCGAGAGACAGAGAGAGATCAAGGAGTCCCGAGTTTCTCTGGATGCCCAAGGACGAATCAGCCTCCGAACGAAGGCGCACCCGCGTCTTTTCCGGACGGAGAGAGTAACGAAATCACTTCGGGGCCAGCGTCAGCGAGAGAGCGGCGGGGACACTCGAGCCCAGACGCGAACGTGGCAAGAGAAGCACAAGAGGATTCCGAAGAAGAGAAGGGGAACAGCCAGGAATTCCAGGTCAAACTTAATTCACGCTCTCCCACCTTTCTCGATCAACTGGCAAACGCCGTCAGCATAGGCGCCCACATTCTCGTCGAGCTCGCAGAAGACTTTCTGGACCCAGTTATTGATCAGTTTCTCGAGAAGCCCGTAAGCCGAGAAGAGAGTCGAGGAAAACGAGAAAGAGTAAGAACCACAGAAGCAAAGTATCCAGAGGGAGCGGAAACGCCAGAGATCAAAACACACTCTTCGAGGAGCTTGGTCGCCATGAGCGCGAGTCAGCCGCCGCGAGGGACACGAAACGACAGATAAAGAGGACCCAGGGAGGGTACGCGCTGTCCTCGCTCTGTGGGCTGTTTTCCAGCTCTCGCTATCTCGCCGTTCCTGTGGTTTCTCCCGCTCAGCGAAAATTTCCTTCTGGTGTGGTTTTTTGTCTTGTGCCGGTGTCTAGACCTCTCCTCTCGTGCATGCGGGAGGGCCTGTCTCGTGGAACCCCGACTTCCGCCTCGTGTTCGTCACCTCGCATGCCAATCCTTCGTTCGGGCCAGGCGTCTTCAGTCGTGTCACGGTCATCAATTTCGCCGTCACTGCCGCCGGGCTAGAAGAGCAGTTGCTGATCGAAGTTGTGAAGCACGAACGGCCCGAGCTCGAGGAACAGAGAGACGCGCTTGTCGTGGCGATCGCCGAGGACACGCGACGAAAGCAGCTGATAGAAGAAG
This sequence comes from Neospora caninum Liverpool, assembly GCF_000208865.1. Lineage (NCBI taxonomy): Eukaryota > Apicomplexa > Conoidasida > Eucoccidiorida > Sarcocystidae > Neospora > Neospora caninum. The sequence goes on along the minus strand of NC_018395.1, from coordinate 945,102 downwards.
ACATCCTTTCGGTACGAAACGCGAGGGCCAGAACACCAGGGATGGCAAGGAGAGTCGTAGACAAGCAGACACACCGTTGTCCGCCCGATTTCTATGCACTTCATTGCCTACCATGAATATATATATATATATATATACATATACATATGTATATATATACATATACATATATACGTATATATATATATATATATGTAGAGATATATGCATATACAAATGCATATAGATATGACGACCCATCTATAGGTATGTGTAAGTGCACAACGACGTCAGTGGATACGTAGGCAGACGTATATAGCGCTTGAGTCCCTAAGCCTTGTGAAGCATGCGATGTGGCGCTCATGAAGGCCCAGCGATCTTCCAAGAGGATCTAGGTTCGGAGGACTTGGGTTTCTACGCCTCTCCTGTTCCGTTTTCTGCTTGGCGAAACCTCTCTCTCCGCCGTTTCCGCTTTCTTGTTTTTCTATCTCTCTTCGCTTGCTTCTTCACGCCTTCGGTTTTCCCCTTCGCTGGCTCATACAATTTGCGCTAGAACAGAAGCTTTTACATTCGATAACGCATCCACAGAATAGTGTAACGCTTCTTTACCAATTCCTGTCAAAGAGCTGATGGGAAATGTTTTATCTTCGCGATACCCTCGCACCCTTTTAAATTCAGACTGTATCCGTGTTTTCGACTGAGGACGAGACACCAGCGTCGCCTTTTCCCCACTGCTGCGCCACTGCGCGCCACAGTTCTTCCGTACCCTTTCTTGTCTTTTGTTTCTCTCCCTTTTGTCTCAGCTCCTCGCTGGAGCTACGGGGGACATTCTGTCGAACGACACGCTTGTCGATATGTTGGCGGCGTCGCGGAGCACGGCGGAAGGCATTCAACAAAGAATGCGGGTGGCCGAGGAAACAGCCAAGACCCTCGACCGGGCACGGGATCTCTACCGAGGCGTTTCGGCGCGCGGCGCGCTCCTGTTCTTTGTAGTCGCGGCCTTGAGTCGGCTCGACGCGATGTATCGACAGTCGCTCCATTCGTTTCTCAGGATTTTCCGACAGGTGCTGGAGCAAACGGATCGAGAGGTGAGACGCGAACAAAACCAGGATACAGCCGCCGCGCTCGACCTGTCACGCACGTGTGCGCAAAGCCACGTTGGCAACCAGAGGCCTTCGCTGGAACGCCTAGTTCTTTTCCTGCAAATTCAGCGAACTTGGACCATCGGAGCGACAAACCGGCATGCGGACGAGAAACGAAACAGGAGACACACGCGAAACACGGAACGAACGCCCGCTTTACCTAAAAAGAATCATTCATATTCATATACACATGTACGTGCTGCATGCTGGCCTAGGTGTTCAGGCATGTGTGGGCGTGCGCCACATCTCTCATTTTCGTGGATGTGGGCACTCTTGGGGAACTGCAAGTATACCTTTGTACATCTTTTTGGACGTGTAGATGTATCAGTATATCGGCAAGCATATATATGCAAGCATATATATAAATATATATATATATATATATAGGGAACGAGAGATACCTATAGGACCGATATGAATGCATCCGCGATGAAGTATGCATTTGTGAATATGTATTTGCACGAAAGTATATGTTTGCCTGTTGATACATGCATGCACACGTCCACGTATTGCCGAGGTGATACTAGAGGTACCAAAGCAACCACACGGGTGACTCCTTTGTGTTGCGCACCAGCTGACTCCCCGAGCCACAGACAATATATATATATATATATATATATATAATTATTTATACACATTTACAACAATATCTACCCATATACATCTATGTATATACATAAATATATATATATATATATATATATATATATTTGCATATGCATGTCTGAACCTAGTCAATAAGGCGTGAGCTTCTGGAGTCTCTTCTCTCTGTTGCTTCTTCTTTGTCTCTCTCACGCCTCCTCGTGGATGTGCGCGGGAGCTGTCCGCCTCCCTTTTCTTCAGCGCAGAGAAACAGCTCTTCATGGGTCATGTGCCTGACGCTGCGAGGGGACTTACGCGCACACTCTTTTCCTGTTCTCTGTGTCTTGTCTTTCCATGTCCTTGTCTCCGCCGCCTGCTGCTCAGCAGAGCGATGTCGCACAACGCGTCGCTCTGCTTCAGCGGGAACTGAATCTTCAGGTGTACCGCAAGACCTGTCACGGTCTCTTCGAAAGACATAAATTTTGCTTCGCCTTTCTCATCGCGCTCGCCATCGACAAAGCGCGAGGCGTACCGTTGAAGGAAGAATATGATTTTCTCACCAGAGGCTGTCCCGCAAGCGGCGAGCTGCATGCGCGCGTGAAGGACGTTGCTCGTGTAGGACAAACAGGCACGCAAAACCAGGAAACGCGAAGACGCCCTCCACAGAAAACCGAGAAAAGGAGGGCGCGAGACCTCGCGAGGAGACAGCAGAGAAACCGAGGGGAGCTCACGGGCGATGCCGCTCCAAAGAAACCACTTTCCACCCCTAGCGGGGCCTTCCAGCAGTTTTTGGGTGTATAGTCATGTAGGCAGGCCGCGTTGTCTGGGGCTGGCGCGAGCGTGGAAAGCAGATGCGCCGCGGACGAGAAAACCCTCCCTGCCTGCACACATTGGAAACGAAGAAAAAGGAAAGATACTTTCAAAGATTGAATCTCACGCTTCAAACAGTAGCACACAAAGTTACAGGCGAGCGACAATACCCTCTCTCTCTCTGTAACCAGGCAACTGCACTGTGGACGGGAGAGCGAGAAGCCCACGGATAGGTCTCCAACTTCCACACACACACCCAAGAGTCTGCTCCTGCGCTGGCGAAGAGTCCCGCCCTTCCCGCAGAAACGCAAACACAGAACTGGGCCGACTCAGGCCCTCTCCAGCAGCATCTATCACAAATGCGAATCAAGTGTGTGTGGGACACGCACGCGCCGTCGCTTCTCCGGTTGCCAGGGCGTTCCACGCCACCCGACACCCGCCGCCCGTTCGCGACTTTCGTTTCCTTCTTCGCAGGATCGCCGCGTCGCTTGGCTAGCTGAGAAGAACTTGCAGCAGGTGATTTACCTCGACAGCCTGGGGGGCAACTTCGCAGGGGTCGTGCATGCGGTGCTCGCCAATCCTGAAGCCTGGCAGCGTTTTGTGGCTTCAGATTTCGACTTTTCCTCTTCGCTTCCCGACGGGTTCGAAGAGAAACTGAGCCCCTTCCAAGCCTTGCTGCTCACCAAAGCTCTCAGGTGAGGAGCCGCGAGGCGGCCGCGTCGAAACTGCGGCGGAACCGCGGGGGAACGCAAACCGCACTCCTGCGAGGGGAAAGATCCGCGGCGCGCCAGGCGGAAGGACGCCTCTACGAGTTCCACCCGACAGAGAGACGCTGGCTCGCTTCACGCGCATGCCCGCACCTATGCAGCTTTGTGTATGCGATATCTATACTGTACTGCTTCTCTACGTGAACACATGCCTCTGCAAATCTGCACACAGAACACGGAGATACCTATATATATATATATATACATTTATACATATGTACATATATATATATATATATTTACATTTATCTAAGTATATGTATAGCTATGCTGGGAAATGTGTCGATGTACACGTATGTGTGTTGGTGCGATTTCCTCAGTTGCCCTCCGTCGGGGGCTTCGTTCCACATGTTCCGGGCACTCTCTGTGGAGGTCTTGACGGTTTTGCAGGTGCACGCGCGTCGCCTGCTTCTCCTGCCTCTCCTGACCTTTTCGTCTCCCGCATGCTGCACGTGATTTGTTGTCTGTCGCTTCCTCCCTCAGGCCGGAGGATCTGGTGCATGCAGCGCGGAAATATGTCCTGCAGCGGCTGGGCGTGGAATTCGTGGAGCCGCCGCCGAGGTCGCTCAGCGACGCTTTCCGCGGCACGAGCGCCCGCACGCCCATGCTGTTTCTTCTCTCGTCTGGAGTCGATCCGAGCGAGGAAATCCGACGCCTGGCTGAGGAAGTTGGAGCAGACCGCGGAAACCTGCACACTGTTTCCCTCGGCCAGGGCCAAGCTGCAAGAGCCGCCGCGCTAGTCGCGAAAGCGAGGTTCGTGCAGAGAGCCGACGGAGCGAACGACACAGAAAGGCGGAAGAAAGCGAGAAAGAAAGAGAGGGAGAAAGCGAGGAAGAAAGCGAGGAAGGGAGAAAGAGAACGAAGCACAAAAGAATTAAGAATAAGGTGATGGACGGTGGGCAGCGGGTTCTGGTTTTCACGGCTCGTTCTCGCATTCCGGGTGTGGACGCCAGACAGTGTGTCGCCGGGAACGGAGGGCTTTCCAGGCAGGCGAGACGAAGCAGATGCGGACACATGAAAGAAAGGTAAAGACGCTCCTTCACAGACGGGGCGGTCTAGCAGGCGAAGCAATCATAACATTGCAGACGGCGCATGCGAGAAGAAAGGACAGAAACCGAGCACACGAGACACGATGGAAGGGAAGGCGGCACGCACGACGCGGAGGAGGAAGCGTTGCAGAAGGCGGAGAGAAAAAGGACAGAAAACAGGGAACGCGACAGCAACTATATGAGAGCAGGTCATGCGCGTCTGTGCGACGCAACCAAGGGTTGTCGCGTTCCTTTCATCTTAGGAAACGGATTCCGTCGTCGGCTATCTTGCGCCTCGCTGTCTTTTCGCTGTTTGTGACCTTCTGCTGCAGAGAAACGGGAGGATGGGTCTGCCTGCAAAATTGCCATCTTGCCCACTCCTTCATGCCGACGCTTCAGAGCCTCCATGAAGAACGGTGGACGGTTCCTCTACATCGGAATTTCCGACTTTTCCTCACGTCTATGCCATGCCCGTCGTTCCCGACCTCGCTTCTCGAATCCTCCATCAAAATCACCAGCGAACCTCCCGCCGTGAGTCGCCTTTCTCAACGACACCGCCCCGTATATTGGCGTGAATCTCTTTGTACATTTAATGTCATCTCTGCAAACGCACACCACGCATCTACCAAAAGTACACACCACCCATCTGCATTGAGCGTTTTATTTACATAGACAGGTGCTTATGTCTAAACATCTTTCCCGTATTACTCTATATATACATATATATATATATATATATATATATATGCATATATGCGTGTACATATACATATATATACATATATATTTAGGGAGATGCCGGTAAGTGGGCATCGGTTCAGACTTCCACCTGCCTATGCCGGAATGTGTGTCTGCGTTTTCTTTCGATGGAGCGGTCATGCCGAGGGTTTTGCTGTTTGAGCCTCTTCACCTTGTGCCAAGCTGCGGCAACGTTGTCTCGTCCGCCAGTGGCAAGGCCAAAGCAGGCCTTTCCGACTTTGATGTCACGAGTGAAGAGGCGCACTGCCTGGTTTTCTCTTTTCGATGGCCCACACCTGTTCCTGTCTTGTCGTGGGGAGAGCGAAGGCGCGAGAGAGATATCTGTATGTTTTAATGTTTCCCTTCTCCAATCTGCTTCGCAGTGTTTGTCGCTTTCCGTCGTCGCCGTGGCTTCCCGGATCTTTCACGTTCCGTTTTCTCTCGTCACGGCGTGTGGGCTGCGTCCTGACAGGGTCTCAAAGCCCACTTGCTGCGAACGTACACCGAGCGCGAAGAAACGCGCGACGCTGTCATGAGGGCAGTCGAGGAAAGAAGAGATTTCCAGAGACTCTTTTTCGGCCTCGCGTTCTTCCACGCCGCGGCTCTGGAGAGGCGGAAATTCGGCGCGATCGGTTGGAACAATTTCTACGACTGGACGCCCTGGGACTGCTTGGTAAGCGTCTCTCTTCGCCTCGGCTGCTGGTCTCGCCCACGGATCAATGCAGAAAAACAGCCAAGCCGCTCATGAAATGTGGAGGTGATCCGTTTCGTGCGCGCGGCCGCGAGAAAGACAGTGGCGTCGCTTGCTCCCCTTTTCCGGAAAACCTTCTTCGGGTGAACACCGTGGATTCCACAGACGCCTGCTCGCAATGTGTGCGTCGATAGCCGTATGCACCGTCTCGAAGAGCTTCTCCCCCTTTGTCGGTCCCTTCCGTCCTTTCCGCGCCTTTCGTTGCAGGTCTCCCAGCGCCTGCTGACAGGGTACATCGCCGCAACGGCCAGCAGCGGGGCAGCCTTTCCCTTCGACGCGTTGACCTTCTCCACGGCCCAACTGAACTACGGCGGCCGCGTGACCGATGCCAGGGACTTGAGGGCTCTCGACGCGCTCTTGAGGAGCTTTGTGTCGGAAAAAACACTCGCTCCAGAGTTTGCGCCGCCTCAGTCGCCTCTCTATCGCTTTCCAGATGTCACGACCTTCGACGGGTGCCGCCAGTACATCGAACGGTTGCCTCTGCAAGACCCGCCGGAAGTCTTTGGGCTTCCGCGCAACGCAAGTCTGATGTCGGCGAGACACAGCTGAAGCCTTCGTCCCCTCTTGGTTTGCCACGGATACCGCTTTTAAAACGGGACGCACCTCTGGCTTTTTTCTCTCCACCGCTCCACAAGGAAGCCTCTTGCAACACTCGAGTCAACTAGCATTCTCGGCCCTCGAGTCCGTCAAAAGTTGTGCACATGTACTCGCCCCTGGCGGCGGCCTGCCAATTTACCCGGCCACGCTAGCGATGAACCGTAACGCTACGGATCAATTCACACTGGAAGCACCTGCGGACATCGACGTGCACGGTGTTGCCTAAATATCCATGTGCCGTGTAGATGCATGCAGATATGTAAGTCAACCCCCGTGAACGAGGGCGCAAATCTAGAGAAGAACATGAAGCGGCCGTAGCCTTGAAAGGACACGTTGACTGAAGTTCCAAACCTTCCAACACACCAACCAGCCCTGGCGCTTTGCGTATCAAGCGCACTCTCCAGCTTCTTCGCGCTGCTCATTTGAAAGTGTGTGTCTCGCTTTGTTCGCGCTTTCAGGCTCAAAGAACGCGAGGCCCACGAGTTCCTCTCCTCGATAGCGGCGACTCATCGCCCGCGGTCTTCAGAGTCGGCGAAGACGCGACACTTCTCCGACTTGTCCGTGGCGAAACTCGTCAACGAGCTGCTGAATCGGCTTCCGCCGCTGCTAGATCGACATCAGGCGCATGCCTCGGCCTTCGAAGCAAAGAGAAACAGTGCCACGAAGATGCTCGAGCTCGACCCCTTGGCTGCTTTTCTCTCTCACGAAGTCCTCAAATTCAATGCGCTGCTCCAAGTTGTTCGGGCCTCGTTGCGCGAGCTGCAGCAGGTCAGGAAAAAGGAGGGAAAGGGAGGCTAAGGTTTTTGAGGGGCAACGCCGCGCCCGGCACTCCCACGAACCCGCATTGTGATCAGATGTGGAACACAATGTAAGCAAAAACGCGAAGCGCTGGGCTTTCGAACTCCACCGAACTCGCCTGGTACTCATGAGTCTGGGTGAAAACACACGTGCATCCATTCGTGTATAACTTTATACACACTTGCATTGAGCACGTGTACCTGATTTCGTGCATCTGGATGAGCATGCCCACGCATGTAAATCCAAACGTATATATATATATATATATATATACATAGATATATATATATATATATATACGCATGTACGTCTTTGCTGAGACAGCTGCGTAATGACTATGGTATACTAACGTTAAGACGGATCTCCGGACTCAACACGTAATTTTCCAGTACACTGCAACCGATTTCACCCTTTGCTTCATCAGTCCCCACACAAACCGGCTCGAGATTGGTACAAAGCAGTTCCCATGTCCTCCGTTCACAGCCGGCATTAAGGACGTAAGATCGTAGAAAACCCGTTGCTTGTACTTCACTTGGGCATCGACAGCCAGTTAGAGATATACTTTGTCGACTCGCTCGTCCACTGTCACTGCACGGTATCAGGCCATGAGTGGCAACGCGCTGATGTCGGCTACGGTGGAAGAAACGTACCAAGCGCTAGTTGATCAACGCGTGCCTCCTGCGTGGGCTCGAGTTTCCTACGCTTCAATGAAGCCGCTGGCCGCCTGGTTCACTGACATGGGTCAGAGAGTCGAGCACATCAGAGAGTGGATGACCCGTGGGCAACCGAAGTCTTTTTGGCTGCCTGCATACTTCAGCCCGGACGCTCTACTAGCAGCTGCTATTCAAGCACACGCGAGGCAGTACAAGGTATGGCAACTCATCCGAGTCCAAAAAAGGAATTGCATGTGTCGGTATCGAAGGTTGCGCTGGACAAGCGTTGAGGGAGGTTCTCCTTTCTCCTCGCACAGGCTGCTCTTGGCGCCGTCGTGGGGGAAATGGGCCACAGAGTATGTTCGGTGTCTCTTCTCTCAGCGCTGTACACGGTGGGCCGTGCCACGCCGACGCCCACCGCTCTATGAAGAAATCCGTTAAGAAATCCGTTAAGGACTTGGGAGGGGGTTCCGCACGTGCCAGCGGCAGGAGGATCTGGAACGAGAACGGGTCTAGAAACGAGGAGAGGACAGCGGCGTATCTCGATAGTTGCAACACCACTTCTCGGTTGTAACAGGGACGGTCGTTTCCTTTTGCAAGTCCCTTCGTCTGTACCACTGGAGGGTCTGTGCGCATTCCACCGGAAGCTCGGCCTCGTTCGCGGTTTGTCTGAAGATGATCGCCTTCTTCAGAAGTCGCATACGCTACATATGCAACTTTGAGAAGGTGCAAATGTCTTTTGGGGTTCCTTCGCGGTTCCCTTTTGAACAACGTGGGCAACGAAGCATGTCAATCATGTTTGCAGGTGCCGGTAGACTGCCTCACTCTGAAGGCCACCGTGGTGAAGGCGAGGGCGTCTTACCAGCTGGCGGCTTTTCCTCCACGAGGCATCTACGTCCACGGGCTCTTTCTGCAGGTGCAGAGCCGCACAGCACTTTCAAAACAGCAGATTGTTCTGAAAACACTCAATACGTGCACTCATAAATGAAGGTCTTTACAGTCAATATCCACAAGGCAGAGGCGAATCTGTGTGTTAGTGATAAATGCGTGGTTATTGGAAAGGGGACGCAAACGCATACAAATCGGTATGCAATCATGTAGACATACAGTTTTGAAAAACAGTTGTATTAAAACGCATCGTACAGAGGAGCCAAGAATGCAGTTTTCTAGAAGGGCAATGTATCAGTGAGGCGTAGTTAGGGCCTGGACGTCGCCCTGGACCGCCACGGGGGTGTGAAGAGATCGACTGAAGGGAGTGAATGTTGTGACCGCGGAAGAAAAAAGACCACGTCAATACGGCATCTCCCGCACGCTGTCAAAAACTCCGATTAGGGCAACACGGGGGAAGATGAGCGTAGCAGAAAGAAGCTGGTGAAATTCCCCAGCACTGGGTCTGCTGTGCGCAGTATTCGCTCTATAATGGCCTACGTTGCTTCCGTCTATATGTATGTACCTATCTGTTCCTGAGCATCGGCATGCATGCATATACACAAATGCAAACGCTCCTAAGCACGTGGCGTTCTAGTTCACTCAGCCAGAATACTTGAGAACAACCTCTATGTATACATACGTGTACGTGTGCACGTTGATATACACATACATATACATATACATGCGCATGAAGAACCAATGTTATGCATATGCGTTTGTAAATATGTACAACAGGTAGCACTTGCTGAAGTCGAAACTGTCACGCAGCATTTGAGAAGATAGGAGTCTCCGGTGGTAGATCTTTTGGAAACCGTCCATCGACGTACCCGTCCATCCGTTAGGGATTCGAGAAGCGTTGTTTTCGCTTCGAAAGCGCTGCGTTTCTTTTTTCCGAGGACTGTGTTGTGTGCAGTCAGCAAACGCAGTCTTTACGAGCCTCTCGGCGCACGACTAAAGAACAGAAAGCAGCAAACGATTGACTGTCTAACGTTTTTGTTGTCAAATTCTTGTCCTTCGAACAGGGGGCCGGATGGAACGCCTCGGAACAGAGGTTGTGCGAATCAGAATTAGGTGTCTTGTTCGAGCCGATGCCCGTCATTCTGCTTGAACCCGGTGCACCTGTGGAAGAGAGACGCACCAAGGAAGAGCCCCGCTTTTACTCGTAAGCTCCTCAGGTTGATCGAGGGACATAAATGCGTATACTATGTGTAGCTCCAACCCGACGGTGTCTACGTGTTTGTATCAATGTAAGTCAATTGACCGGTCGGCGAAGCGGAGTCACCCGCAGCGCGCTTTAGCTGTTTGGTCGCTGGCGCTGCTGTATATGGTGAACACTCTTTTTCGGTGATGTGTCAGGCTTTTCGCCAGTCAAGACTGAAGGTCCCTTCCTCCGCTGTTGCAGTACTGGAATTCGTTGCCGGCGCAGTTGCCAGAAAATGTTCTGCAGACGGGAACGTGTGGTGACAAAAACGAAAAACACCAAAGGTTCGCATACGAGGGCACGACTGTTCTGTTTTTGAATCTCGTCCGCTGGCGTGCTTGTCTGCGCCTCTCAGGTGTCCTCTGTACAAAACACCCGAGCGAAAGGGAGTGGGCAATTATATCCACTCTCTCGACTTGCCTACAGGTAAGCTCTTCTTTCTGCTGAAGGCGGAACCACCACGTGTCACAGTTGCTGCATGACCCATGCCCAGGCTTTCCTGGGGTAAACACAGGCGCTGTCGGAAGCTGATACAAAAGTAAATGCACGTTAACAGCGGCCTTTTCTTCTACCTAGCGCTGAGCACCAAGTGTTTCCATCTGACCCGCACCGGCGGATTTATCCGATTGCCCCAGTAATCTGGATGTCGAGAGAGGAACATCTCGAGCGGACATGCCCAGGGCGGCGCCGTCGGCGCACGGACCTGTATGCAGAGTTTTTTGGGAAGGCAGGAGATGCACAGCAATGTCAAGCGCCAAAGCTGAAAGCTGCTTTCTCTTTCTACGGGCGGATACCGTATCCAGAGGCTATGTACGGAGTTTAATGTTTGCAGCCGGTGGTGCAACTTGGTAGTTTGCCGTATAGCGTCGATCTCTTTGATGGAATTCGTTCACTGTCCTTCCTGTTGGAACTGCAACGGCTCGGGCGTCTAGCAGATACCCCTCTGTCAGATTCGTGGTCAGCCACGGCCGAGTCGACCTCGTGTAGGATATACGAGTGCTGAATCCACAGATTCTCAACGGCGCATCGCTTGAGTGTTGCACGTTTGCGCTCAGATCATCCGCCGGTGCACTGGATTCTCCGAGGAGTTGCGCTCCTATGCCAAGACCCCACTTGTTGATTTCTGTCCGTCGGGTAAGGATGTGTGATCGAGCGGTTCGCGTCGCAAGACAAATACGAGATTCGCAACAGTGAAACCATCAAATATGGCAGGCCTTTTTCCCGGGCATCGTGTTTTCCGGTGAGGTCCGACGTCCTCCTAGTCCTCTTTTCGAATACGTCCGTCTAAAAACTCCCTGCGTCTGTGTCGTGTGCGGTTATCCGTATACGCTTCTATGTATACGTTAAATATAAATAGAATATGCAGAACCCCCTTTTGGGTCGTTTGCACGTTGCCAAACGAATTGTCAGCAAGCGAGACAGCAAGCGTGTTTTTGCTTCGCCGGACATTGTGACCGGTCATACGGAACTAACGCGTTTCTTTAAAATCTTAGAACGCGCAGACATGCGCGGAAATTTGCGACTTGAATATGCAGTACGTGTCTTGTGGCACCTGACACACGAGCATTCACTTCCTGCAAAAACGACCCCCCTGTGAGCGTGTCGTGGTCTCACAAGAGTAACACCAAAGGCTCCAGTGAAGGATCAGCAGATAAAGCGGCATGCGCACCCACTCCTGGTTGGGCCGTGTCATTACGTACATCAATTGCCGCGCGCCCTCACCCCCGAAAGGGAAACTCGATCGTAGAACAGGAAGTACTGATCCCTTCCATCCTTTTACTGTCTAGCTGTAAGACGGTGCGTGTAGGGAAACTCACAAGCCATAGTCCTATGCTTCGCCCCTAGAGAATGTGGAAGAAATCACACAGTGGTACCGTCGAGCTACTCTTGCAGGGCGCACGGGCAGTATACCAATAAACCAGAGGGCTGATATCCGTTGCCTCGCACAGCTGATTCCAGTCTATCGAAAAGAGCATCGTGCTCGAAAGAAGGGAGATTGGCGTCGTCCTATGGATGAACTTCGTCCTTTACTGCCCGGAAGTTAGCCATCCGCCCTTCTCGACCGAGAAATGAGACGGAGCCGCACACATAGCTGAAAGGCAATCGTGCGTCAACGTCAAGGATCGGTATGTCACGAATTTTTAAAGTGACAGCTTGTATTGACCTACGGCGCCGATGAGATACACCTGTCAAGTCACGCACGAAGGTGGAATGCCGGCTCCCCGAGGCAGCGCACGTACGACAAACGAATTCCATTAACCCGGACGCGATGAGGCCATCCCAGTGAACAAACGGTCTGTTCCTGGTTTAGGCGATTTCACGACAATGGTACAGCTGTAGCCAGCAGATGTGCGTCTCACATTGTCTCCCTTTCTGTGCCATCTCGAGGCTGAAATACTTCCCGGACCAACAGCTAGAACAGCGGTCCGATATTCGTCTCTACACAGGAGATAGAATGATTCATGGTCATGTCGTCCGTTACCATAGCAAGCTTGAACTCTAGTGTCTCCGTTAGACGCTGACGCCTTTATTGCGTACGACGACTTCCATCGCCGCTGGTGCTACGAGAGCGGCACTGCTCCCACAGCTCTGTAGGCGAGTGGTTGCCGCTTGCGTCAACGGCCTGGCATGCTTCCTCTGAGAACTAAAGTCTTGCTGACAATATGGCATGAGGAGAACTGAACACGGTGCTGCAATACTGTACGTCGGTCGGCGGGATGTAGGACACGCAGAGGTTGTGCCGTACACTCGAACGAAGTGCAGCCGACCTAACGGCACCTCGCGTCGATCCTAGATACCGTTTCACGCGTACGTTCACGCCGCTGACTTTGGTGGTGGTCTCCTGTTTCCGAGAGCGGACTCAGCGGAATGTCTTGAGGGGTCCCCACCACCATGACGTAATGAACACCCCCAGCATCCCTGGATCGAAAGAAGTGTGGACAAGCATACCACAAAGGGGGAATTGCCACATCCGGTATGAATTTGGTTTCCACACGTAGCTCTTCATATGAAGTAGATACCTTTCCTTTTCATCGTATTCACCATCTTGAGCCAGAAAAACCACAGCGATAGAAAGCTAGCAAAGATACCCAATCCAAGCAGGTGCAACCGCCTTAAACCCAAATTTTACCCGATATAACATAACTGTACTAAACCTGCATCACAGGCCCCAGTAACGGATGGGACGACACACAAATGTCGATATATAAGCAGAGTTTGAGTACAAGAGAAGGGACGAGGTCATCGACCTGTACCAGAACCCAAGCCAAGCTCATAACCCCTACATGCCAGTACCAGAGTGTTACTTCGTCCCTAAGTGCCATTGATATCCTGTCCTATCGATACGACGTTGCGGCCTGCGCTAAACTATAAACTGGTGACCACGACAGCCTGGTGTGGACGCCACAGAGTAGCCAGAACGCGAATTCCCATGAGTGTGTTTTCTTACCAAGCATCTACTCTGCGAACTGACTTTCTTGCACACCTCATTTTGTTTTCTTCTTTCTGCGACTCTTCGTTTGCCACCGAAGATCTCGAATTTCCTCGCCTTCCCTACGGTACTGCCATTTTTTCCAGAGCATGTAGAAAACTAGCATAGCCAATAAAAAACCGAGGGACAGGTACATTATGCCTAAGAAGAGGCTGCGGCCCCCGAACCTTGATTTCTGTACTAGAACAATTGCCTTCTTCCCTTTCCACGACGACACATCGTACATAACAGTTATATGAGCAGACACAGGTAACCTGAGCGGTCCCTCCAACCTCCCGTAGAGCTTGCGAAAGGTGCCCAGTGCTGCCGTCTGCATCCACTGGATGAAATGACCATTCTCAACCATTTCTCCCGCCTCCTCGTAGTTAAGGCGATCCATGAGCAGCTCTGCCCGGGCTTCTTCGCGAGTTTTATATGCGTCGTCTCCGTCGTCATTGTCGACGGGGCTCATCCAGAAATAAACTTTGTCCAGCACAGCGGCGCGGTGACTTGCCGGCGGATTTTTGTACGTGTCCTGCCATGGCCACGGCTGTAAGACGACTGTTTGTGACTGGTCCAAGGGAATTGGCTTCATTGGCACCTGATCATTATCGCCTTCAGGTGTTCCTTCCAAAAACTGGTACTTATCAGTGAAAACTCCCCATGCAAGCGCGCCACACGGATGAAGCACTTTCGTTACATTGTCGACCACAGCAGTTGCTAGGGGTTCGCAATCGCGAACGTCGCTAGGATCAGTGAAGATGGTGCCTGCAAGCTGGCGGTCATTCCGACTCCATAATATCTGGGCATCATTTTGGTAAAAGTGTTCTAGCTCGGCATACACACTGATTTCCTCTCCCTTCAGCTCATCTACATCACGTGTGCAGTCTGCACTAGAGATTCCCTTCAGCAAATACCTCGAGCTTCCTTCTTGAGGTGTCTTCTCGGCATAATTCAGCTTGCACTCGACGTGATGCTCGTCCTCAAAAATTAGCCACGCTCCTACAAAGATGAAGAAGAGGGCCCCCAAAAGACATAACCGCAGGACGACATCGGCGGACCAGAGAGGATACATGCCACTAGCGGTTTCCTGGTGAACCTGGTTAACAAACCGAGTGGAAAGAGACGAATGACTATGGTTAAATTTCTTAGATTCTGCATATCCTGCTTCATCCCATCCTGAGGCATAGGGAACCACTTGACTGAAGATAACAGGCACTCGAGTTGATGCTACATACGCAGAGCCCGCCTGTGTGTCGCTTGAAGGAGCACCATAAGTCCGTCGGATTCTCCCGTAGGCTGGCGGTTCAGCAGTCCTTGATGTTCTGGATGAGTTCAGCTTCGGGCCGCCTAACCCTAAACTACTCTCTCTGGATACACCGAATCTCGATCCTCGTCTCGTGCCCCTCCGGGATAGGGCGTGTTTGAACACCAGGCCACTGCCCTCAAGCGTGCCCTTTGTCGCCAGTGGCGGTCCAGTCCCACGAAACTCGGAAAGACTATCCTCCAGCTGTCCTAATGACCCCATAACCGAGCATGCCTCTGAACAGGTGGCGGGGCTTGACGCCCTTGATGATGTCACACGCGACGACCCTTGACGATAGCATGGCCAGCCCACCCCGCCGCCAACCGACGGAGCAAGCGAAATCGAGCGACTCTCTTCGCCGAGGAGTGTCGAACTCTCATGCCGTAGAACGGTGGGTGGAGAGGACTGACTCGGCTCGATAACGCCGCTTGAGAACCGGTCGACATCGTCCTGCACCCTTACGCCCGCGGTAGATTTGTCACCCATGAAAGACAACCCCAACAGCAGCGACAAAAAACAGCTGAAGAAAGATGCACAGGCTACTCGGCACCGGCACGAAGAAGGAAAAGAAACAACTAGTGAGGCACGGTACCAGAGAAAGATGATAGAGACGAAGCAACAAGCGTTGGTGGGCCACACAGTCATGCGCGCGGACAAAACCACAAGACAGCGAGACGAGGCACGCGCAGCTCCTGGCCGTTTACCTTTTTCATTTGCGTACTGTCAAAAGACCAAAACGTTTCTTAGCTGAACTCATTGACAACAAACGTTGACAAGTCTTCGAGCGAAAAAAGCCACCGCAAACACTGGTGGCGTGCGATTGTCGACACAACGCTGTTGAGTCCCACTCGTCAAACAGCTGCGTACCCGTCCGCGAAAGATCTGCAGTTTCGGTAATAGATCTCTCACTCCTGCCTATCTAACGAGGGCCCCCTCGTCTCCCTTTTCAACTCTTGCCCGGAGCATATCACATAAAATGCCTACTGTCTCTGTTCCATTCCCCCCTCACGAAACATACAAAACAGCGCAAGGTAAATGAACAGCAGAGAGAGCCCCTTCGCTGTTTGGCTTCAGTAATTGGAAAGGCAACCCTGCAAACAAACAGTGAGTCGAATCCTACCTATACTTCACATAAAAAGCGGACAGTGTAGGAAAACAAGGATAGAAAAATTGTGTGTTCGTGGATGAGAAAATGGCTAGCTTTCCCCAATAAAACACGGAAAGGCGAAGAGCCACCCTGGGTGACCTTTCTTTGAGAGACGCGACATGCAGTTTGTCGAAAAATTAAAGACGTGGTAGCTCCTACAGGGCTGAAAAAAGCCAGTTCTGTGCCGCAAATGCAATCGCACACAAGTCAACTGACGGTGTTTTAAAGAACACTGGCATTTCGCCAAAAAACAATTGCCTCGACTTTAGAATAGCGTTCACAGGAACAGGACAAGATTCTGTTTTTGTTCTCGTACACGGAGATGCCCAAAGCTGCAACGCTGAGTTGTCGCGATTGAGAAGGGGCCCATCATTCTTCACAACAGTCCGATCGCCGTGGAAATTGGGGCCGTCGATTTAGCTGGGACGCCGAGGCCAATAAAAGGCAAACAATCTTATTCTAAATGTGTTGATTCTAAATGTCCCTTTAACAAGTCTGGTAAATATGCTTTTTACCTGCACTACCAGTGTATGAACTGCTCGGGATTCACAACCTGCCGATCCTGCATCAGAGTTTTTATCAACATGGATTTCCCAAGGTACAACACCGAACTCAGCACCGCTTTACAGCCCCCTCGTCCAATTTTGCGTTGAACGTTTTCGGGTAGATTCAGGCGCCAGCGCAGGCATCCCTTCAATCGAGGTTACGACGTTGAGAGTCTCCGTTTGGTCACTCTGATTTACACATCTGCCTCTTTGGGGCGCAGATACTACAACGCACACAGCGGCCGACCTCTGTTCAGATGATTGGGTGTTTACACCCGCCCTAGGTAAGACACCTTCTCCGTCCACGGGCAGTGCTGAGAGCGAAGAGAATACTTGCGAAAGCGTGGAAAGACACTAGCACAGGAGCAAGTCGATGCAGCTAAAGCAATTGTTATTCTTCATCACACCCCGCGACGCCGGAGGACCACCAGAATTTGCTGCCTCCAAAGAGACCTCGTACCAGGAGACGCCTACGAGTCCGTTGTGCGTTTCCTTCTTGTCGAATGAGGGGCTCTGTACATTGCCAAAGTCCGGAAGCAACCTCAACCTGCCTGGAGGGCCAGTTGAATCACTCGTTAATCCTCATAACGGTATGCTATTTGCGCGCATTCTCAAACTGAAGAAAAAAAACCTTGGTAAACCAGACTAGACGCGCCTACTGTATTCCATGGTTTTCAGTTCCTGATTGTCCATTGGTTTGCGCGCAGGTGCCCAGTGGTTGCTCCAATCAACTCTGACACGCAGCAGATCGTTTCAAACGGGGAGCTTCTTTAACATCCCATCGCGTTGCATGCGATACGTTTCTGCAGACGGAACACGGTTATAATTCTGCGACTACCGCAGAAACGAGATACAGGAGTTCTCTCTCTGCTGAAGCGCTACCGGCATATTGCCACACCTAAAAAGTAAAACGGGGGAACGGATCTGACAATAACAGTTGTCTGTGGCCAACACACAGGCCACAGAGAATATGTTTGTCATTAAATTCCATCCCACGAACGGTCAAATGTAAGGAGCAAGACGCCTTTCGCGTCAGGCTCTCGCCGTCTTGTTCTACACTCCCTTCCGCTTCACCGGGTCAGCCCGTACCTCCTGCATCAACAACAAACACCGCCGTGAACAGAGCATCCCTGGCCCAGCCTCTGGAAAAAACACATTCCTCTTGACGCACAGCATCCAAGCGCTTAGTTCTCCCTAAGTTTCTCCCGGTAGTCTTCGTAGAACCGCACTTGCTCCGGTGTCACTGAAGGAGTAATCCGCCGAGCAGCTTCGAGTAAATGGCGCTGCTTCACACACATGCTCCCCGCGTTCGCTGAGGCATAAAAAGAATCTGTTCGTCCGCACATCGCTCGCCGGTCATCTCCGGACCAGTTGATGCCTTCCTCTCCTTTTCGCGTTTCCTCGTTCTTCTGGCTTGTCTCATTTGTCTGCCCATTTCTATCCGTTTGTTTGAAAGTCTGACTGCTGGTTTCTGAGGACAACGACAACTGCAGGGGATCGAAACCCGGGGCAGCCTCCTCATTCAGAGACCGATGTAGGGCACGGATAAAAGCCTGTCTCTCCTCTTGTATCATCAGGAGGGTCGCTTCTCGTAGCACCGCATCCAAGTCGGCTCCGCTAAACCTGACAGATGCACCAGAGAGAGTCGGAATAAACCGAAATGCGTTGACTCGAGCAATCCCCGGGATTGTGGAGGGACTCGGGTGGAGGGCGGCTGCAGGAAGAAACTCAGATTCTGCACAAGACCACAGAATGCACTGACGTTATACGAGCACCTCAATCCACATCTCGAAATTATAGCTTGCCCACCTTGTTTGAAGTACCGTTATATAAACGTATGCGCCAGTAAAGAGTATATTTTTGACAACGTCCAGTCTTGCGTATCTAATCTGTTGAATCCAGCGGATCGCTGGTCTGTAAAAAACACGTCTTTATACCCGACCGACAGTCGAACAGCGCTACGAACTGGACCTGTGCTCCGCATTTGTTCCTAGCCACATGCATGGCTTCTTTTGTCCGGAGGAAAAACCGGGTCTACGGACCAGGCGGGCCACCAGTAAATGAATACCTGTCAGTCGCGCGTGCGATAGCGTCGAAATCGAGATCGTTTTCTTCCAGTTCGTCATTTTCTCCAGGTCCCCGTTCCGCTTGGATCCCATCTGCTGACATGTGAAGCCTCTTATTCCTTTCCTCCTTTCGTTCTCGTCGTAGCCTTCGCCAGCCTTTTCGAAGGATTTCTGCGCGCTCTTGCTGATCCGGGAGGTGGACGTACACCCGGACTTCAAGTCGGCCCGGTCGAAGCAGGGCAGGATCGAGAATATCCGGGCGATTTGTTGCTGCCACAACATAAACTTTACCGCGATCGTTGATACCGTCGAGCTCTGTAAGAAGCTGAGCAATCACCCGCTCCTCCACTTTGTTGCCGCCCTCCCCCTTTCCCCCCGTGCTTCGGCTGCCACAGAGAGCGTCAATTTCGTCAAAGAAAATCAGCGAGGGAGAAAAAAAGGAAGCCCGACTGAAAAGACGCCGCAGAGCTGCTTCACTGTCTCCAACGTACTTCGACAGAAGTTCAGGCCCTAAACGAAAACGAAAAGGGCACAGTACGCAGCTGACAATTCGAAACCCTTGACGCTGCAACGACTCAACTCACGCTGGCACCTCAACAGATGTCCAGCTGAACGGCAACGAACGAAAGGATTTGCACGCCTTCTGTCCGTCCCCCACTTCAGCTCCAGCAGAAATGCGGACTCGCCCGAAGCCGGCATTAAGAATATAAAGATCATAGCAGACTCGACCTCACCCCAGCGTCGCTGTCCCGCTCAGAGCGAGGCGACCGAAGTCCTCTCACTGCCTTCGCTTGCATCAGTCCTTCCGTTCTCGTCTGCCGGCGTTCCCCCACCTTCCCACAGCACACCGCCCACGTCTAGACTGGATGCTTGTGCAGGCGCCTTCAAAGCACTCACCTTTGACGGCAATGAAATTCGCTTGGCACGCGTTTGCGAGGGCCTTCGCGAGGAATGTCTTTCCACACCCTGGAGGGCCGTACAACAGAATACCCGTAGGTTTACGAACCTGCGTCAGTCGACAGGGACGAGAGACACAGATGCGAGAGAAGACGCAGAGCAGTTGTAGACGGGAGACCGGACATGGAGCTCGACGGCACAACGAACCGTAGTGGAGCAAGCGGAAATCGGACGTTAGTTCTACGTGGCTATGTGCGTCTGCGTGTGCTCGTAAAACACGCAAACGTAGGACTGAAGACGAGGCGCGAGATTTGGGTGACGGAGTTATGATGGCAAGAAGGCACCTCATGCAGTGTTAAGACAAGGGGAGGACATAGAAATGTTTGCGAAGGGTCAGGAGGCGAGAACTGGAGGCGGGGCTCGAGACCCGGAAACCGAAAAATCGAGAAGCAAGGAATGCCCAGAGTTGAACTATTACACGCTCCTGCAGTCCATGGACAAACGGATGAGGACGGAACGGCTTACCCCCATACGCCCGTAGAAATCGGCGAAACTCAGGGGGAAAAGAATCCGTTCCTCCACTTCCTGCTTGGCCTCATGCAGTCCGCCAACCTCATTCCAGCGCACATTCGGACGCGGCAGAAACGCTCCCGTTTTCTTGTACGAAGGCGTGAAGGAAACGAGTGCCTGAGCAAAGTCCTCCCCTCTCAGATCGGGGCTCGAAATCGCGTTGCCGGTCGTACAAGAAAAGGAAGAGGACTCTGGAGAAGCGTGAACTGCTCGAGCGTCATTGCTGGCTGGGCAGCTGAGCGTGCTGTGACCGGAAAAGAGGAGAGCCCGGTCTGGCTGACGCATGGAAGCGACGTCTTTCAAAATTTCATCGAATGCAGGGAAAGGCCGGAAAGAAGGCGAAAGGCAGTGTGAAGGCGTCGCAGACCCATTCTCTCTTCGACCGTGCTGTAGGTCCGAGATGTTTTCTGCCTCATTCTTCCCCTCTTCATTCCCCACCTCGGCCTGGTTGGCCCCATTGGAAACACGGCACTGACCGTCGCCATGTGAACAATCCGCCATTGCTGTTGCTTCACCTTTCCTTTCCGCCGTCCCGTCTCTTTCTCCCCTTTGTTCTCCCTTCATGTTTATCTCTGGATCATCTTCACTCCTTCCTGCCCCGCTTCGCCCCACCGCTGCCGCCTGTTCCCTGTCCCTTCGCCGCCTCCCCACACTGCGCATAACGGCGTGGTAGACTGTTTCTTTCACGAGGCTATGGAGGTCAGCGGCGACATAGCCCACAGTTCGGTCTGCCAGCGCGTTCAGATCGACGCTAGGAGAGAGGGAAAGAGAGCAGGTCAGCGACTGAAACACAAACACGAGACGAAAGAGAGGAAGGAAACACTGAGAAAGCGACGGGGCCACGGAAATGCAGGGGCTAGAGCGACGATTAGGAAGCACAGAGAAAAAGGAGAGTAACAAAGTGGGAAAGAGGCGAGGTATACAGTGGGACAGCGAACATACGCTTGCTACACAGACCAGCCCGAAAGCAGAAAAGGGAGAAAGAGATGGAGAAGGACAGCGGCAGAAGGGAGAGAAAACACGAGGTTGATGACGAGAGGTAAGTCCAGCGAGAGAGAAGCCCAGAGCACCAAGATGCAAGACGAGAAGACGTCGCAGCAGGAACCCGGCAGGGGAGAAAGACCGATACAGAAAAAAGCGAAAGGATAGGAGGGGTCGAGGCCGCAGAGATGGAGCGTTCGTGCTACGGCCAACCATGGAAGCGGCCTTTTGTATACGAAGCGAGTGGAAAAAGAGAAGGCACTGGAGCAGACGAAAGCACGGTGCGCACACGAGTTAAAAGAAAGAGACGTAAAGGGAGAGAAGAACGGAAGATCACGCGAAAAAGGGAATACCTGAAGGATTTCCCGCCGCTCCTCAAAACCGGGAAGAGGGATGCTGATTTCCGCGTCGAATCGCCCACTGCGTCGAAGAGACGAATCGAGACTGTCAATGTGGCTGCATGTGGCTATAACTGAGAAGAGAGGCAGACAGGAAACACGAGAGCCAGGAAAATCTGGAAAAGGCGCTGCGGGGACGAGTTGGACTACTGGTTTAGATCTTGAGCGAGAACACAGAGAAACCCCGCGGCCGCGACAGCGCTAGCGAGGCGCCACCTTCGAACACATGGCGACAAAAAGTCTCCACGTACACACCGGTTAGGGAGAGACGAAACGCAGCCTCTTTCGGGCAGCCCCGGATCCAACGGAACAGCTGACAGGCGAACATCCCCAAGGTCGAAAATGGACAGCTGCCACCCTGAGATGGCCTCCAGATGGTCACCGGCCTCTCCCCGCTCCTTTGACCTCATGAGGGGTTTCCTCTCGTTCCTGGACAAACTGACGACACACTATGGACAAAGGATTCCACGTATTCTTGTCCGTGAACCCCGGGCGCCCTTGCTGCGGCGCTTTTTCTTCAGGATTGCCGACAGCCGGTGTAGCATTGAGAGGGGATGGCGAAGCGTCCTGTACACCGCTGCCGTCGCGGGCGAAACCCGACATCTGGAGTCCCTAGCATTTTTCGGAGAGGCCAGCAGCCATGCGAGGACAAAGTCGAGGCTCGAACACGTGCACCCTACGGATACAGTTGTCTCTGCCAGTCTTTCCAAAATCCCTGACTGTCTCGTGTGGCACATTTGCAGCTCCAAACAGACAACCCACGCACGGAGAGACAGCCGAAGCAGAAACGTCTGTGTAGAGGCAAATCGAGCGAACTGGATACAGGTGTGCAGCTGTAGGGACGCCACGATCGCTCCGGCCGGGCGGCGAGTCCCAGTCCACGCCTCTTCGCTCTGTCGCCTTGCTGTCTCCTTTTTCTCGTCGTTTCTCGGTGTCTCGTTCCTCGATCTGTTTGTGTTCACACCTGCGGTCTTTGGCCCTTGCGTTCGCACTGTCTGGTTCTGTTTCTTCTGTGAGTGTTCCGAACCCAAAGCCCCACTTCTCTTACCCATGACATCGAAGCCTGTAAGCGCGTCCATCTCTCTCGCGAGGGCGCGGACCAGCGGGCTGTCGCTCTCCTCGTCTCCAGTTCCGCCGCCGCTCCCGCCGCCTTCTCGGCCGTCTTTTCCTTTGAGCGCTCCTTTCCGAGACGACAGGACGGCGATGTCCTCGAGCAAAAGCAGAGACGGCGCGTGGTTCTTGGCACTCTCAAACATCAAAGAAAGCACCTCTTCACTGCTTGCCGGCGTCAGGGGGCCCGTTTGGACCGCGGGCGCAACCGACGGAGAGGCGGCGGAAGAAGCCGATGCAGCGGCAGACAGCGAAGCATCACGGGGGTTTGGAGACGGAGTAGACGCGTTCGAGAGAAACGGAGGGAGATTCTGGACGAGGGAAGAGAGCGAAATCGGGAAGAAGGAGAAGTTGCGAAGACGGCAGAGTTCACCCGCTATGGCAAAGGCCAGCTTCGTCTTCCCGACACCTGCCGGGCCGTGAATAACAACACCGCGCGAAAAGTGAAGGCCGCTGAACACCTCTGGCGGAGGAGACAGAGCAACCGACGACGTATGGGCACCAAGGCGATCCCCCTGTCCACGAGGGTGTTTGTCGATGGCATCGTTGCCCACCCGCGTCCTTTCTGCTTCTGTGAGAACTGCACTCTCTTCTCTTTCGCAGTCGCCACTCTCTGTGGCGTGCGAAGAGGGGGCGTCGCCCGCCTCGTCTCTCCTCTCCCACGCCGCTCTGGCCGCCTGGCTAGCCCCAGCTTTCGGCGCTTTCTCAAAGAGGGAATTTAGCACAAGAGGGAGAAGAACGGATTCTTCAATCTTGTGGCACAGGGCCTCCGAGAGCCCCGCACAGTCTCGCAGTCGGTCGGCTGGGGCAGCCACTGGAGCGACGTCGCTGGGAGAAGGGGGAACAGAGGGAGAAGAGATAGAAGGGCGAAGAGAAGGAGATCGCCGTCGTTTGCGCTTCTTCGCCGTGTCCGTTATAGGCTGATCTGAGCTCAGTCTGCCGCTGGAGCGCTCGCCATGGCCTCTGCCGGTACCCTGAGGTTCTCGTCCTCTCTCGCGCTTGTCGCGTTGCCTGGTGTTCTGTCCTCCGTGAGGTGGAGCTGTCTCACTGGCGGTTCCTCTCTCCCGCCTGCCACTAGCATCCTGGCTTTCCAACGCGTGTGAGCGATACAGAGAGTTCAGCGATGTGTTTAAGGGGATGCGCTCGCGACCTGCGGAGGCCGAGAAAGGCCCAGAGGATCCCGGGGGAATCGCCTGTCGTCTCTCTCCGTCCTCGCCCTCTTCGTCTTCGCCTTCCGCGTTCCCGCGACGCGCTTTCTCTCGTGGCTGCTTATTCGGACGGCTGACCGGTGGCGCCGGAGCTTGGGAACGATTCGCACTCGCTTTGCCCGCGACTTTCGAATCGGTGGAGAGGGCAGCTTGGCTTGTCGCAGGGTGCACGGCGGGTGCGTCTTCTTCCAGAGACAAGTTCCGGCCTGCCGGCTTTGCGTCGCTGTCGGAGCTGTCGTCATCGTGGATCACCTCCACGCCAGAGATGGGTTCCGAAGACAGGAAGGAAGCGTCTTCGCTGCCGATCTGAGACGCCTGACTGTCGGAGTCCGTCCCGTCGCTCGCGTCCACCGCTGGGCTCCCGGCTGTCCAGGCAGCCGAAGAAAGGGCGAGATTTCCGTCGGTTCTCTTGGTTTCGGCCTTTTTCCCAGAAAGCGTATTCGCGGCCGAAGTTTTCTGAGAGTAGGGCGAAACGGACGGAGACGGATTTCCCGAAAGCGGCGAGGCGCGAGAGGACACGGAATTCGGAGTCTGATCCTTAGACAGTTCTGCCTTCGCCGTCTCCAAAAGCTTGTCTAGCATGCGACGCCTGAGGCGAACAATGTGGGGGTGAGAGCGACCGAGAAACATGAGAAAAGAATCTGTATCGACGTCCTTTGGCGAGAGTCCCGAGGAGTCGCCGCCGCGCCCGTCCTCGTCCCCCTTGCGCTGCCGTAGGTACACCTCCAGCTGTCTCCTGACTGCTACTAAGTGTCTCGTGAACGCCATTTCCGTTGACTCATTGGTCAGAAAAGCTTCATTGGTGAAGTCACTTTCTAGGTGGGGACACAGGGAAACGTAGTGAGAACCGCGCTTGCGGCGACGAAGGTCGCCTCTACCGGGGAGCTCAGTTGACCAGGGGCCGACTGTACGGAGCGGCAGGAGGCAGGACGGCGCCAGAAAACAGGAAAGGCGTCGTCCCGGGAGAACGCGAAAGATGTGGAGAGAAACGGAAAGAAGGAAAAAATAAGGCGGAGACTCGCCAACAAATTGACCGACACGGATGGAGGTGTCGGCGGAACAGCGTAGAAGCGAAGTCGCGGACACTACGCCCATCGAGGGGAGGGAAGGAGCGGGCCGGGATGAACACTCCCGTAAGCACGTGAAATGAAAATCTACGGCCCCGCTAGACACTGAGAAGAGGAGGGTAACGGCACAGAGCGAGAAACTTAGCGGAGAAATCCGGCAACGCCGGCAGCTAGACGGGACTGAAAATCGAGAAAAGTCGCCAAGGCCCCCAGCTGTTCTCCGCGCAGGCCCCGGGATGCATAAAAAAACCTCGCATATAACGTCGGACAAGCTCTCAGTGCTTTCTTTCTTCTATTTTCATTCTGCAGCACGCCGCCTATCTATAGCTGCGTGGTTTAGAAAGGGGCTTCTTTGCTCTTCTAACACGGACGGCATCGTGTGGGGTCTTGTCTCTCGCTCGAAGTCGAAGGAATCAGCGTACGTAACAAGGGAACAACGGGGGGAACGTTCGAGTCAAGCAGGACTGAAATCGCTCCCCTTGAGACGGTTTTGTGAGCTGTATCTCAAAAAGTGAGTCACAAAATCTTCAGGATTCCGACTCTTTGTCGTACCACCACTCCGATGGGGTTGGCTGTTGCATAACAGATCAGCGCAGCCAGGCCCCGCCGCGCATTCCGCCGCGCCCTGGAGAGATCAAGCAAGAGTCTGTGGCGCACACACGAACCTAGGTAAAGCCTGAAGGCTGACTGTTTTTCTTTACTGGGCAATGTTGCCTTTCCTTGAAAAGATATCTCTCTTTTCGTGCTGTCCCTCTGACACACCGAGAAAACGGTTTTCAAACACCCTGATGGAGGAACGTGCGCCTGGGGCAGCATTCAAAGGACTAACAAGGAAACTGTGTGTAGAGAGGCAACGCGCCGAAGCCGAAGAGCTCGTAGCTTTGGGTGTAAACCACAAAGAAAGAAGCTGAGTTGTGGAGCCGCGACGTGGCTGCGAGTCTTCTGTCCCCAGGAGGATCCGTGGACTTGGCGGGTGCACGAAAAACGTGTTGGAAAGCATCACAGCCGGTCCACCAGATCGATTCGCACGTGTCTTTGTGTTTGTGACGCCACCACATAAAGGAGGCATCACAACCAGAAAGGAGGCATCACAACCAGCCGTCAAACACAGACGTGCCCTCATGTGTGTGTTCGCGCGAGACGAAAAGATGCAGAGGTGTGCATTCGTCACTTTCCTCGAAACTCTCCGTGATAAACCATTCTGTCGGCTGCCAGTGCCCTGTATCCGCGTGCTCCCGTGCCTCACACCGCCGCTGGTCGTCTCGCGCGCCGTCAAAAAGTTCCAGGGCGGGAGGTTCGTCTGAATCGGGCGCGAAAAAGGAAGCTCCACGCAGTTCCTCAGTTCCTCCCCACAAAGTAAATCACGCAGTCGGCGGTCCCGGCTTACAAAAGACACACTCTGGGCCTGGCCAAAATTGACTCGTCTCTAGGGTCAGCCGCCTCTCGCTTCGAAGTCGCTCGTCACGCGGCAGTTTGCAACGCGCGGTTGAGGCTATCACCAGAACGGAGAGTCTTTTGCACGCCTTTCCCCGCAAGACTCGCGCGCGTCACCATGCCTGGATGGGGCGTCGCGACCTTTGTGTCGCCTTCGTTTCATCGTAGGCGACCGACCTGTTCACACCCCTCGTTTATGGTTTTGAGACGCCCTGTTAACTGCCTCGCCGGACGAGGACAGCGTGGAGTCACGATGCCATACAGACGAGACGGTCTACTCCTGACAGCCTCCTGTGCTGTCTCCCTAAAGTTCCCATATGGGGTTTGTGGCACTGCGTTTCCGTGAATGGTTCTGACTTGCGACCTCTTCTTGCGAGTCCCCAGTGGCTTCAATACCGGTGTGCCACGCCGGCACCTTGAAACCCATCCCCACAGCTTTTCGCACTCTCATGTGTGTTTTGTTACTACAATAAGATGCAAGTCATAATCGCGGCACTGACCCGAGCCGGCCATGAACGACAGTCTCTACAACAGTTTACACCGTGAGCTGTACCTCGTAACTCCCCGGTTCCTCCCGGCTTCTGGGCTCGCTCCGGCTCGTCTCCCTATGCTACCCTTCCTTAGCAGTCGACCGCCCTATCTATCGTCAGGAGCTAGCTTTCCTCCCTCCCCATTTCTCTTCTTCTATCGTTCACAAAGTTGCCAAAGCAGGCGTCCCGTGCAGGTTGCTCGATGGAACTCCGCGGAAGTCTCCAGCAGGTCTACGGCTTTTAATTGGGTGCCAAAACAAAACACCGATTTCCTTTCTCTCCCGTCTCTTCTCGCTCTTTTCCACAGTCGCCAACAGAGCCCTTCCATGCACACCGCTCTAGGGCGTTGCTGCTCGACGCAGACTGACGAGCTGGAGAAGCTCTTGACGTGTCAGGACGCCGCGAGGCTGCAGGAGAAGCGACAGAAACACGAGCGAGGTACAACAACGCACCAGACAATGTCTCTTCGAGAAGAACGCCACATCTGCACTCAGCGAGAATGCATGCATACACCTATGCATTTGGGTCTCTTCTCCGTGCTCGCAAAAAAGATATCTCCGGTAGGCATGCCACACGCCCACCGATATATACAAAGAAGCAGACATAGAGTACATGTATTTCATATATATGTACATGCGTTTGTGTACGAGTCTGTGGATCGCCGTGTCAGAACGCGCAAAAATGTGTGGTGCATGCAGCTCGGCTGTTGGCGTTGAACAGGCGGAAAAAGTAGAAAAGAGACTTACAAGCCTGAAGGTTTCTTCAAGAGCCGCCACTTCTTTGGAGGCCATCGCTCCCTCCCCGCACGCGTCGCGGAGGCATTCCGTCTCTCCTCGAGTCTTAAAATCCTCCGAGACGCCTCGTCCACTCTCCACAGAGGCGAGTTGCCAGAAGGCCCCCGCTGCATGCTGTACACGTCTGGGAGAGAGGACCGCAGGAGAAAAACGCGAAGCAAAGCGTGTACAGATAAACTTTCTTTTTTATTCGCGATTGAACCAGAGGCGTCAGTGTTGTCGATTCGAAACAGGGAAACCTGGCTGCGAAAAAATCCAGTTGAATGCAAACAGGGTCCACGGAGAAAAACGTTTTAAAAGCGGACATGCGTCTCAGCCCGAAACATGGAAACCTGCTAATCCTCGTAAAAGTATACGCGTGCTCATCTTGAAACACACACTAGCGTTCCGACTTGTGCACATGCATGCAATGGAGAGTTAAGTATACAGATCCTTTAGGCATAGCGGAATCATCGACATCCTATTGCCCGTCCTCCGACGTGTACCTGCGCTTGACACCCTCACCGCTTCTTTCCCTGAGTCGTTATCCTTCCTTCCTTCCTCATTCTTCCTCCACTACTAGCCTCCTTAAAATCTCTCTCTCCTTCCTCTCATCTCATGTTGACTTGACGCGTTGAGAACGCTGCATGCATCGCGCATAGTCGACCCCCAAACGCCACATTTAATTTACAAGACGATTTTCCCTCCACACTCTTGATCCTCAAGTGTCCGTTCCGCCAGGGGCCCGTGCTTGTTTCCCTCCCGCTCCTTTCCGTTGTTCTTTCAAATGCGACTTTCCAAGCTAGCTTATACAAGTGACCTACGCGAGCGGATTCATCAAAAACTGCAGTTTGCCTCCTCGGTCTTCCTGTGAATCCACTGTCTCCTGCTTTCCGCCTCGTCCCCGATTCTCCCGAGTCATCTCTTGCTTATTCGCATCGAACGCCTGATTCTCCTGATTCTCCTGTTCCTCCGTCGAACCGTCTGGCGCACGTCTTGAGGCGCACTCAGCGCCTCGCGCGGACACGCGGGCTGCCTTTGACTCGCGCTCGGCGGTCCACGCAGAGCCAGAATTTTCTTTAGAGACAGTTGACGGCTCCAGGAGAAGCCTTCCCACCGCCTGTTCAGATGCAGCCGAGACAGAACGTCGCAGAATCGACAAGAAGGGAGACGTGTGACACGTCTTGAATATGCAATGGATGTGACGAGCGCCAGAAAGCGTCGAGTCCGCTGGTCGAAGCACCGGCAGAAAAAAAACAGGAAAACAGTGGAGAGAAACAGAATGGCCAGAACGGCACGGAGAAGTAGAAACGCAACGAAAGCTGAACACAAAACAAGGGAGACTCAAGCTTGGCTACGTGGAGGCGGATTCGGGGAAAACTCGAGTCACGAGAGAAAAATCTTTACGTAAAACGAAGAGAAATATCCCGAGCGTCCACTGAAGCAACACGACGTCTCTTCGCTCGTCGTGTCTTGGACGAACATACTTACGTAAGTTCGTGGCAGCGGGTCTTCAGCTTCGGCTGCCGACGCGCCGAGGGCGGCGGAGGTCGACGGAAGGAGACGCCCAGCCTCATTTCGCAAATGCATGCTGAGACACCGGACACAGCAGGCACAACGCCGAGAAGATTCTCGACATGATCGCCGAGTCTTCCGTTAACGGTCTCGCCTTCGCTTCTGAGCAATCACGAAAGGCGAAAAGGAAAGCATACAACCAAAACCGTTTTCAATTTCATGTCCTCGGCGACCAACCTAGCACAATCACGCAAATCAAAAGGCCTCTACTTTGCTGCCCAGCCTAGCCACACAGGACACACTGACAGCTATCCGGAACTAGATGCATATACTCACCTACACGCACATATACGCATATATAAAAGGTCTGAACACATACGTAAACATGCGTATACATATATATATATATATATATATGAATCGATGCAGTGGAGCGGGCAGCGCTGAACTGAGAGGCAAAAGAAAGCTTTCTTCCTTGGTGACTCACACAGGCCAGGCTAGCCGTCTCGATGTTCGGTTTTCCTCCGTGCTCGGTGGAGTCTAGCTGCAAGCGTCTGCCACAAAGGGTTTTCAGGCTCCGCCCAGATGCTCCACCCTGCGCAGTGTCTTACCAGTTCTCTCCGAGCAGAAGAAAAGTCTCCCGGCCGGTCAGAGTCGCCAGGCTCGAGCTGGTGATCTCCAGAACCCGATGGTCCAGCTGCTGGAGAGCTCGTCGCCGCAAATCTCTTTGAAGACGAGCGTCCAGTTGCGCTGTGAAGCCTGTGAAACGCCCGAAGAGGCGAATGACGAGAGGCGACGCGCATGCTCGAACGCGGCACCAAAGAAGGCAGGACCAAACGAAACGGAGAAGCTGGAGTGCGGCGCCAACATGCACGCCGTACGAGAGAATCGCAGGTCTGCTAGGAATCTGAACATTTGCGGATCTATGGGTGCGTAGATATACACCGATCTAAAATAGTGATGTCTTTTTGTTACGTGACGAGCGGTGTGTTTAAGACTAGTTCACATAGATCTACGTCGACCGCTATCCACCGTATGCTTTTTGTACACCAGGCTGCATGCATACAAGCAGACCCCCGCCGAAGCGCCTCGCGTTCCAGATATTAAGGAATATACGCAACATATAACTACACAACGTTATGCCACGAAGGATTCCAGATTACCCCGATTATCTTTGTTATATTAATCCATGGTGTTCAACTGGTTCTATTTCCACAATAGTTATCTTCTTGACTATGCTCTGCTAACAAAATAAAACGTGGATCCGTTTTGTTAACGGTAATACCATCCAAAACCGGTGGTTTGTCAGGAGTTATGGCATCAACATGTCAATGAAATATCAATAACGATGAAACTGGAGTCAGATAGGTACAAACCACACAAGGATTAATTACGTCCATCTGTGCATTCTTCGTGTCTGGTGTGCGCTCTCTCTTCACGGGCTCCTCACGGTGCTGCCTGCATGCTCGCAGAGAACCTGTCTGACGCTGCATTCTAGAACGTCCACGCGCGGGTTTGTGTAGAGAGAAAAATCATGAAACTGTAAAGCTCGATAGCCTTGTCGAAGGCGTCAGCAGAGACAGCCAGAGAGCGAAATCCCGAGGCAGCTACGTAAGGCGAGAAAAAGCGAGCTCTGGCGACACAGGCATGCAACTCAGTCTGTTGTGGAGACGGAGTCTCCGATCTGCGCGAAACCGTAGACAGAAGGAGAGACGTACCCTCGAGGAGACGAAGAGCAGAGTCGAACGGGGCGATCGCCTTGGCTAGGCGAGGCGCCGCGGCCTAGAAGAGAGCAAAAACACCCACAAAAACGCGTTCCACAGATTTTTGGTGAGTGGTTTCACAGACAGCATTTTCATCCACATACGTGAGACATGAATCAGCGTGGATTTCGCTACAAAAGTCCATATGTCGATGCAAAAACATCCACACGACAAGTCTCGGGCGTCGATCGTCTTCTACTTGCATGAGTCACTATGCGAGAGGAAGCCGTGTTC
Organism: Neospora caninum Liverpool; assembly: GCF_000208865.1. Lineage (NCBI taxonomy): Eukaryota > Apicomplexa > Conoidasida > Eucoccidiorida > Sarcocystidae > Neospora > Neospora caninum. The sequence goes on along the minus strand of NC_018395.1, from coordinate 914,113 downwards.
CTGCATTTCTGTCTCTCCTCATGCGCCGATGTTCGTTCTCGAGAACGTCAGACTCTCCGGCGCACCTCCACATGCTCTGAGACTTCCAGGAGGATGAACGCCTCCATTCGGCTTCGCATCGTTTCCAGAGCCTCGACTTCCTGCGAGCAAAAAGGCACAGATGCACATGCGAAAGAGACGAACCCTAAACCACAGGGGAAGAGTTCCGAAAGACCACAGGGAGCGCCAACGAGTCAAACAGAAAAACCTACAAAGACGTGGCGAGGGCGTCATCGCGAGGGCAAGGGAAAAACGTGGAAGTCTGTGCCTTTCGGGAGAAACGACGAGGCCCGCCCGGCGATAGAAAAGCGCCCTCGTAAGAGAGCGGCGTGGCTGCGTGCTTCCTTTCCGTTCCCTCCAGTGCGTGGCCTTTTTCTCCCCTTCTTTAGCGCCCAGACAAAACGGCAAAGAAAGCCTTTCGAAAACCTACAGAGGCGAGGAAGCGCCGGAAGAAAGCACGCAGAAGAAAGACAGCGGGATCCTCCCTCTCGGAACGCTCCTCATTCGGTTCCGCTAGCCACTTCCGAGGATCCAAGTACAGGCACAGGGCGTTCGTCGATTCCAGAAGCAGCCCACAGAGCGCCGGAGACGTCGCGAGAGAGTCGAGACTGTTCCACGCAGCCTTGAGTGTCTCCAAAAGCCGCCGAAGAGAAGGGCCGAACACACCCCCTGCGCAAGCGCGTCGGATCACAACTCAGCCCCGTCCCTCTGTTTCGCGAGACTCCGGACGAACGATGTGAAGGGTGCCAAGCGAGGGCGGAAAAAACATCGGGGCTCCCCTAGACACTGTCTTTGCCTCAAATACGAACAGCTGGCGTCTTCCAAACAAAGGGGTGCCAAGGCAAAGCAAGCGATACAGTCGGTGAGTCACGTAGGTTTAGAGTTCAGCGGTGCTTTCTCCGCCAACCCCCAACTTCCGCCTCGTCGGGAAATGTCGCCCCTCTGGTTGCACGAGGGCGAGCCCATCGTCTCAGCCACTCGGCTGAAATTCGGAGATGGAGGACGCGTTTCCGCCTTTTACGCTTTCCTGCCTCGACACATCGCGCGATGCGGGAACTGGGGAGCTCGCACGGATCGCAGAAACAAGGACTATCACTGCAGAAACTTTCCGCTTCTCCGGACAGACCGCGTGCGGTCTCCTTACTGTAGAAGCTCTCAATCGCATCGTCCTGCGACAACGCCCCCACGCGGGGCGAGGCAGCGTCGAAGAGCGCCACTGCGGCGACGACTAGTTCGCTGGACAAAAGAGGAGGGAAGGAGAGGAGCAGCGGACTACATTCACGTGTACATGTAGGTTTACTCTGCGTCCGCACATGCAAACGCATATACATTTTAATATACATACACATATACATATATATGTATGTGTGTGTTTATGTAAACGTCAATCTGTAGACGGCTCCAGGCCTTGCAGCTAAACATACACAAACACACCTATACATATGCATGCATATATACATATATATATATATATACATCTATATATATACATATCTATACATATATATTCGTATGTAAATATCAGCCTGTAGACGGCGTTAGGGACTTGCGGTGTATGCAGTGTTTTCTTTTTCCCCCTGGCTCGTCGCTGTACACTGACCTGGAGAAAGCGAGGAGCCTTTGGAGATCTGGGGGGTGCTGGAGGAACGTGGCGAGCGCGTGGGGCTGCGTCGCTGCGCCATCGGCAATGAGTTGCTCGATCGCTCGAGTCAGAAAAGCCGCATCGAGAGTTATCCAGAATTCGAGCATTCCAACGGGACCGGGGAAAGGCCGGTCCGCGGGCTTGGCGGTGTCGAAAAAATTCAAAGAGACCCAGTCTTCCTGCTCTTCCTTCTTCACGGTGTCGCTATCTTCACTCATTTCCGATCCGGAGAACTCAGAAGCGTCTCCGTCTGTGTCACGTTCCCGCGGTGTTTCTGCGGCGCTCTCCGCATCTGGAGTCCCCCCGCGTCCGCCTTGTCTTCCCCTGGCGACTGCAGAGACAGCCTGCGGCGTGTCTCCGCCTTGCACGCTCTCCCTGTCACTATCCTCACGTAGGGCAGCTGTGACGAGGCCGCGAAGGAGAGAAAATCCTCCGCTGCCTGTTCCAGCTTCTTGCCTGCCCTCCGTCACGCTTCCCTCGCCAATGCCTCTCGCTCCTCTCCGTTCCGCTCCGTCTTTGTCCCTCGCGGGTATTGGTCGGTCCGTTTCGTCGATCCCTGTCGTCTCTGCTTCGCTGCGTGTCTCCCCCCCGTCCTTGTCTTGTCTCGTGTCTCTTCGTCGCCTCCCTCTCTTGTTCGCTTTCCTCCCGACCCCCCCTGCGCCGGCCTCGCCTTGGCTCTGTCCCTGCGGGGACGCGAGTGGGCCCGCGCCCGGAGGATAGACCAGCGCGTTTTCGTTGAAGTCGCGCACGATGACGCTGGCCGCCCTGAGGCTGCCTTGGTCCTTCCAGAGACCGAACAGATCTAGGGCCTGTTGAAGATGGAAGAGAAACAGAGAGGCGGAACCGCTGTTAGGAGCCGCAACCTCGACTTGCGTCGACGCGGGCGCGGCCGTCTCTTGCGACGAGGCCCCCAAACCACTCTCGCCCTCAGCTACGGCCACGCCTTCGCCGTTTTGGCGTGGTCTCCCTGCTTCCAACTCCTCTCCGTGCCCGGTGGAAGACGAGGACGCACCCAGAGGCGACGTCTGTGGGGCGACTGGCGCGTGTGGGGCATCGGGGACCGCAGAAGAGACAGGGACGAAAATGAGGAGAGGCATGCGATCGAAGAGAAACTGGCGAAACGCGTCGGCGAGAATAAGCTGCAGGCCTTCCGCAGGGTCGACGTGAAGCGAGAGAGAGCATGCAGCGATTTCTAGCGCGTGCAGTCCTTCTTCTCTCGCCTTCCTCTCTCCCTCGGCCTCCTCCCTGTCTCCTGTCTCGGTCTCCGTACTCGTCGCGTCTCCATACACCCCGCGAAGCCAGGGCGTAGAGGGCATGTGCATGTCGTGTTTCCTAGAATGGCCAGCAAGGTCAGGGAGGAAAAAGTGGGAAACCAAGGCAGACCCAGAAGCGCTGGGTGCGTTGCTACTTTTTTGCAAAACCTGCTCAACTCTGCAGTCTTCTGGATCCACCCAGTCGACTCCGGCTGAGTCGTAGAGCAAATCTTCGTGGCGCTCCAGCTGCTTCAAAAGAAACTCCCGCGCCCACTCAGGCTTGTCCAACCGCATCAGAGGCCCGCCCTCTTCTCTGAACGAAAACAAACCCCGGGACAGAGACACGACGGCCATCTTCGGAGCCCTCATCTACACGCCTGGCGCGCCGCGCGCAGTCGAGGCTGAAGCAGAGGCGCGTCTCTCCCGTCTCCTCAGCTCCCCACGATGCTAGAGATGTATGTGTACAGAGGGAAATAGAGACACGCGTTGCGCCTTTCCATACAGTGGGTCGGCGGTTCGGCGCTTCCAACCACAGGAAGCCTGAGCGACGCGCGTGCACTTCACGGCAGCGCTGGGAGGGCCCCATGCAGCGTCCTCGTACCCCCAGGCCGTGAAGGCGCATATGCCTGCGGTCGTGTGTGCTACTAATGATACCCGAAGCACAGGCACGCGGACAACGTGGCGGAAAGGATTCCCGTCCTCTCACAGACTGGCGAGCCGCCTTCGCAAATCCGTGCAGCCTTGCCCACACGCGTGCGTCAGACTCGCGGATTTGCCGAACGAAAAAAACAGCCATCTGCGGACCTCACCCGTCTGTGTCAAACAGAACGATCGCATGCATATGCATAGGTCAACATGCGTGCAATTACATAGGCGCAGACACGCATATATATGTGTGTGGGTTTTTGGTGTGTGTCGCTACACATACATCCCCATCTATATACCTATGCATGTACTGATGCATGCAGGTGCATGGTGCGTACGTTTTCTGCGTGGTTTCGATCGGTAGCGCACCTGCAGAAGTGGAAATGGAAGGCTGCAGCTAGCGGGGAAGCCAGGGCTTGGATTGCCCAGACCTTTTCAGGATGCGAGGCCGCAGTCTGCCCCACGACGCGTCTGGTTGTGTTCGAAGGCGACTCTCCACCTTCGTCCTGAGCCTCCCCCGCCTTCCGCCCTTCTTGAGCGCGTCTCCACCGCGTTTTCTTCTCTGGCTGCTTGGGCGCCTCCGTGCACGCCCCGTCCAGTTCCTGCAGCGCAAACAGTCCCCCCAGGACGAGAAACAGCGGCGAAAAAGGCGTCGCCTTTTCTCCTCCTGCGTCGTTCGCATCTGTCTCGGACCCCGCCGTCCCTCGTGTGGCCCCCGTCTCCGCCTCGGGAACGGGCTTCTTCGGGACCATCGTGCCCCATTCCATGGACTTTAGCGCAGCTCTCAGGAACGCCATCAAACAGCCGCGAGCGCGCTGAATGAGGGAGCGGAGTCTCTGATTCGCATGCAGCCGTGTCGCCGGCGGCAGAGCCTGCACGCGGGCCTCTTCTGCTACGTGCGTGAGCAGAACAAGAAGGTGCCCCGCCGTCGCCAAAAACGCGGGAGGCGAAGACGAATCAGATGGGAGCAGAAGCAAACGGTCGAGGAGACGCCGCGCAGACTCTGTAAGCTGAAAGAAGGCATCCGGGAAAGACGAGGGAGAAAACGAAGAGAGAGGAGAGCTACAGTCGACTGTACGGGTTATACGGGTGAGCCGAAGAGAAATGGAAAAGGGCGATAAGGTGCACCACCATACGGCGGACGCAACCCACGGAGCAACACACAGACACACAAATCATCCAGACACGCCGGCGGAAGCGACTCGAACCGGTGTTGAAGGCCAGCGATGGCAAGATTCCCCTCGAAGAACATCTCTATAAACTGTGCAATCGACCGTCTTTCCTTACCTCGAGGAGATGCGTCAGCTGAGTGAGGAATCTTTCCTTCATTTCCAAGAGAGCAACTTCAGCCAGTTGGTCCATGAGCTCCGTCATGAGCACCTCTTCTTCACTCTGGCCTGCCTCGTTCTCTCCATGGCCGTGTTCGCCGTCTTCGCGCATCCTCTCTTTCGTCTCCCCGGCCTCGTGCCCGCGGAGTCGCGCCACAGACCGCTGGACATCTTGAACCTGCTGGCCCAAGTATCCGACCTTGGCGAGGTTCGCTGCGGCTGCTTCGACCAGACCCCCTGCCTTCTTCGATCCCGTCTCCCCTGCTTCGTCTTCCACCGAAATTTCCTCACCGTTGCGCAGCCGCCGCAGCTGGGCTTCCTCGACGCGGAGGAGCGCCTCGACGCGCGCAACGGCTTGGACCAGCCGTCGAGACACCCGGCCTTCTCCCGAGCCTTCTCCTTCCGAGCCTTCTCCCTCCGAGTCTTCGTCCAACTCTCCGCTTCTCCCCCTTCGCACGAGCTCGCGTCTCTGCTCTTGCACTGCCTCACGTAGCTCCCACAACTCTGGAAGCGAGTTTCTCTCGCCCCGAACCTTCCGGCGCCTCTCGCCGTCCGCCCTCGCGTCTACACCACGATTCTCCAGCGTTTCCTTCCCGGGAAACACACGCTCTCTCTCTCGTGCTTCTTCTCTTCCTCGTGCTTCTTCTCTCCGCTTGCCTGAGGCTTCTGGTCCAGCTGTGTTGCCTCGCGTATCCCGCGACTCGCGTTCTCTCCTTTCTCTTTCGGGCGCGGGCGCCCTCGACTGCGGAAGCATCCAGACTCGGAGGCGCGCGTCTTCTCGTCTGAGGCAGTGGCGAGCGAGCTGTCTCTCTAGCCAGGGCGCAGTCTCCGTCCAGCGCGTAGGATCGGGCAGGAGCCCCGAAGTGGCGAGTCGAGCGACGGGGAGACGGCGAGGCAGCCAGTTTTCCAGATGTCTCTTCGTCGCCAAGAAGCGCATGCGCGTGGCCGTTTGTGCAGGCAGATACAGGACGGCACCGCCTCGATCTTCTGTCTTGGCTGCGCCGTCGGCGTTTTCTCTGATCGCTGCTTCCGCTTCCCGCGCGGCCCCGTCCTGCCCTCTGTCAGGCGCGTCGCGCCTCGCCGTCTCCGACCGCGCCCCGTCTTCCGGCCGCGTCTGGGGCTCGGCTGCGCAACCCATTTCTCTTCTCTCCCCCTCGCCCAAGAGGAAGTTGCGCGTCGTCGACAAGCCTCGCGCGGTCACCTGGAAAACGCGGGTCGGCGCAAAGAGACTCGACGGTGCCGGACTCCGCACGTCCTGCAACACCAGACTGTCCAGCGCCGACGCGAGGCTGCGACCGGATCCTGGACCTTCAGCGGAAGACGAAAGCGAGGAAGCAGAAAAAGACGAAGACGGAGCAGACGAGCAAGCGAAAGGCGAAGAGGACACGGCCTCTTTGAGAGGAGAGGAAGATGTGTTGCTGTTTCTGGGATAGGACGACTCTGAAGAGGAAAACTCGGCAGAAGGCGGCTCCGAGGCAGACTGGAAGGGAGAGGAAGAAACAGCGTGAAAAGGGGGTGACGCCGCGTGGAGAGGGCGATCACAACCAGGTGAACAGGAAGGTCGGGTAGCCGTTTCGGGGCGCTGGCCTGCCTCAAAAAATTCTCCGCTTCTCCGTACCGCGTAGTGCTCCGAATTCTCGGGGCCCGGGCTGTCAGCTACGCTCGGTGTGTCTTCTCGCCTCTCTCCGGAAAGCGAGGAAGCGGAGGAGCCAGCAGACCACCCACCGTTCTCAGCCGAGGGGGGCCGAGGCTGTCCTCCTCGAGGACTCGTCTCGGTCTGTTCGGTCGAAAGACTCAGCGAAGGCAAGGCAGACCCCAGTGGACAGGAGACAGGAGCCGAACGAGGAGCAGACGAAACACCAGAGGCTGAAGACGGTGTGGAAGAAGACGCGAAAGAAGGATGAGAAGGCGGAGGCGAAGAAGCGCGCTGTCGCGGCGCAAGCTGGTGGCGAAGCACGTCCCTGAGATCTGTCCACGGAGCATTTCTCTCAGGAGCCTCAGCTGACGAGGCACTGGAAGGTGCGGGCGACAGTGAAGAGGCAGGGGCGCCGCTCTGCTGAGGCCATTTCTGACGGAGAGCATCCTGCGGTTGGATCCGCTGAGGCTGAGAAGCGGGGGACGAGGAGGAAGACACAGCGCCTCGGCCGAGAGTGGAAGATGCAGAACGCGAGGGCCCCTCAGACGCGGTCGACACCGATGTGTCCGGAGGTCTAGCTCCGTCGAAGAAAGACGTCAGAAACATGGTGAGTGAGGGGAGAAAGCAAAAACGGAGAGCAAGAGAGGAAAAACAGAGAAGAGGACGAGAAGAAGAAAGAGAGGAGAAAGGGCGAAAAATGAGGCCGCACAAAAAGGAGAGCGCCTTCTTCCCCGCACGCGAAATGGGCCCTTTCGCGCTCGCGCCAGCTTCCAATCTCCCGCTACGTAGTCGGATTCGGGCGCATGTGTGCTGTCTCTCTCTCCTTTCTGTATTGTCTTCCTGCTGTGAACCCGTCAGTCCGCTCTCGCCTCTCGCTGGTCCTTGGTGTCTCCTGGATCTCGCCGGCACGCGTCTTTGCCGCCTCTCTTCCTTTCACTGCATCTCAGAGGTTACCACGCTTTCTTCTCTCCACCTCTCTAAGTCTCTGTCTCCCTGCCGGAGTCACGCTTTCTTTCGCGTCCTTCGTTTTCGCCTACTCTCTTGTTGATCGCTCGACTAACCGTCGACGCCGTGAACACGTGCTATTCTCTCTGTCGAGTCTCCAGGGCCTCATTTAGCCTGCTTTTCTTGTCCACTTGGCAAGGGGCAAAAGTTAAACGAACACACACAGTGGTTTGCCTCAGAAGACCCGACTTTTCACCGCGGGAGCGCTTCGCTCTCTGCCTTCTTTTTGAAGACAAGAGAATGCAGGTGTGCTCGCTGGCAGGCGCATGCAAGAAAAACATTTCCTCGCCGTTTCCTCTCGTATCTGGTCTTCGTCAGCCGTCCAAGCGGTTCCAGACTACGAGCGGCCGGCCGGTTCGGCTTATATCCGGGCACGTAGCGATGACCTGTGTCGCGCCCTGGTGTCCGCAGTCCTCTCTCGACCAGCCAAGCCACGCACATAGTGCGAAGTTGAAGAGCATGGGGCGAGATCGAAAAAGGGAAAAAGCAAAGGCCGAGAGAGGATTTGTCCTAGGGAGTGAAGTGGCGAGGGAAGGAGAACGCTTCGAAAACTGCGTCGAAAGCACTGCGGCGTGGCGAGTCAGGTTGCCTGCGTCGTTTCTCTGGTCTTTCCTCCGTTTTCACCGTTTTTTTCGCTGGCAACTAGCCCTTCGAGCCCTTGGGCTCTGCCGGCTCTTTCCCTCTTCCCTTGAGAATCGGGAGAAGATTGTCTGCGCATTTTCCTTTCTTCTCCGGAGCGCGCGCCTCCTCCGTCGCTCCTGCGGCTAGGTCAGCAAAATGGGCGAGTAGCAAACAGGGCGCAAAAGTCCTTCTGTTTCTCTAACACACGCCACAGCGCAGTTTCTCCCGGCCCGGAAAGCCTCTTTCCCGCTTGCGGCTCGCCGCCTCACTTCTCTCGTCTCCCGTCCGTTTCCTCAACGTCCTCGGCTCCTGCGATCTCGCTGTCCCTCTCGCCGCTTTTGCGCGCGCTCAAGATTTTTCTTTCCGTCGTGCGCGCGTTTCCGAGCGAGAACGCTTTCGTTTCGACAGCCAGGCCGGCGTCTCGGCAGGCTTCTCTCTTCGCGTGGCGCGTGTGCGGCCTCGTTACGGGGCAACCCTCGGAAGCGGAGAGCGAGACGAGACCGAGGAGAGGCCGGAGGAGGCAGCACAGTTCCCTGTGGGTATCCAGTCGAGTGCTCTCTGGCTTGGAGAAGAAGCGGCGAGGAAGAGCGAGTGAAGCAAAGCACGCGCGGGCGGCGCCGCTACCGAGCGGGCAAGAGGACCAGAAGAAAAGGGACTGAGGAAGAGAGGGAGAGCGATGGCGGATGAGACATTCCGGCAGCGACGAAGGATCACAGAAGGCTCATCACGGAACTCGAGATCTCGCAAGACCCGTGAGGCGTGGATTCAGTGATTTACGGTCCCGGTGCGTGCTCTCGCCACGAGAACTCACAGCCCGCGCCTTCCCAAGCACGCAAGGAGACTCCGAATCAGGGGCGACTCTCGAGGAGCGACGGGGACGGACGCGCTCGGTCGGAGAGACAGAGGACGAGGGCGAAACCGCCTGCAAAGGGGGACAAGGGGTTGTACACAGCAATCACGAAGAACTTGGTTGTCGAAAAAACGCGGTCGGAGAGACGCGTTTCAAGGCTGCGTGGGACTGCAGAGATCTTCCTAGGCCGTTTGCGACCGCCCTCCCGGAGTGTCCAGTCACTTTCGGTCGTTTCTCTCTCGCACGCACACATCTACACGTTTGGTGTGTTTGTACAGACATGTGGCGGTGGCAAAGCGTTTCCCTTTCTATAGCGCGTTTCTGTATCTGTTCGAATTGATGGGGCACTGACGTGTGCGGACTTGTGTAGGATCTTTTGTCTGGGCAGATCGGCGCCTCGTAAGAAATCCTGTAGGGCGCTGAAGCTCCCCGTTTCTGTTTTCCGTCCTTTTTCCCAACGCGTGCATCGTCCCTTGTGTCTTCCCCTCGATGGTTTGATTGTGGCTGTTTTCGTCTCTCGTCTCTCTCCGTGGTCCGTTTCTTCTCTTGGCCGGTTCCCCCTCTTGCCCTCCCTTTCCACCTTTGCCTAGCCTCTCCTCCCCTCCTCTCCCCGTCTCCTGTTCATCTGCTTCTTTTCCCGCGTCTTTGAGGATTCTGTTCCGGTCGCCTTTCTCTTCCGGCTTTCAGCCTCGCTATCGGCGTGCTCTCTGACCTCGCGGTACTTCTCGCCTGTTTGCCTCGCTCTCTCCAAGATGTGGGGGAAGATCGTCTCGAGCGTCTCGAACGCGCTGGATTTCAACCAAGCGACGTTGTCGGGGTGTATCGACATCATCTGTGTGCGGTCGACGCACGACAATAAGCTGCGCAGCACGCCTTTCCACGTTCGCTTTGGCAAAGCCAAGTTGCTGCGTTCGCGGGAGAAAACGGTGACGGTAACGGTGAACGGCGAGCTGACGAGTCTGCGCATGAAGTTGGGCGCAGCCGGCGAGGCGTATTTCGTCCACGAAGACGAGGGTCTCGGCGACCTGGGCGACGAGGAGTCTGCGAGCCCAATTCTGTCTCCGCGGTCGAACGCGAGCGGCGAGGGCAGCTTCTGCCGGGCGAGCCTCGCTTCTCGAGAGCAAGACTGGAGAGGCCGAGAAGACGACGAGAAGGAGCGCGCAGAAGACGGCTCTCAGGCCGGGCACGGCGAGGACCGAGAGGCTGCCTGCGTGGGGAACGAGGCGAGCGCAGACGCCGCTACCAGAGAGGCCTCGCTCCCGGAAAGGCACCCTTCGGCATCTCCCGCCGCTGAGGCCTTGTCGCCGCCCGACGACGGCAGACGCGCCGTTATCGATGGAAAGGAAGAGCCCGAACTCGGAGCGACGGCTGTGTCCCATCCGGTCGCGCAGTCCGGCGCAGAAGCCGAACAGGAACGCGAGAGGCTGGTGGTCGGCGGCGTCGGCGCGCCTGCGGTCGCGCCTTCAGCGGCACAAATCGACCGCGCCTTCCCGGAAGATCAGCAGCTGGGCGCCGGCCCAGTCACGGACAGCCGAATCGCTGCGGAGAGCCAGGCGGGGTCTGCGTCCGGAGTCAGTTTCTCGCTCTGTGGCCACATGCTCACGGGCAGAGTGACAGAGGAGCAGCACGACAACGACGTCTTCAATGCGAATGTGGTAAGCGTGATGTTCCGGATGCAGTGACGTTGGGCAAGAAGAGGACGTGCACACAGCCTTCCTCTCGCGGTAGCCGAGTGGCGCTCTCGCGTGTCTCAGGGGCACACTCCGGTGGAGCCAGCGAGAGATGGGGAGATGGGGGGAGACAGAAACAAGGAGGGACAGGTGCGGTCACAGAGGCCTACGCTTCGGACTCCCCCCGGCTTCTCTGTGTCTGGTGTCGGCGCTGTGCGGTCTCACAGGTGTCCTGGGAAGCCTTCGACAACAACCCTGCGCTGTGGTACCATCCGTCGCTGGTCGCGAGATTCGACGACAAGCCTCCGTACTATCCAGGCAAAGTGGCGCTGCCGCTGCTCGCCTGCTGGCTAGTCTTCAACCGGCCGCTGTCTGTCGAGAGTCTCACGCGACTGATGAACGCCGAGGTCACCGCGAATCTCGAGCAGCCGAACTTCAGCAGCGCCTTGTCCTCGGCCTCGCGCTGGTTCTTCGGAAGCCGCACCTCCGCCCCGCCTCCGGCCAGCAAGAGCCTCACGCTGTTCCCGTATCCCAAGGCCGGGACCGAGAGCACGGACGAGCGCGGGGCGCTCGGGCCCGCGGGCGAGGCTCCCCAAGCCGGCCCGAAGGCGCCCATCGTTCTGGCGACAAACAACCCAATTGCGCAGGCGACTGCGAGCGCAGCGGCGTCGGTGGCCGCCGTGGAAGAAGCCGCCGGCGTGCGGCGCGAGGAGGGCGAATGGAAAGAAGGCAGTGCCTTGGTGAATAGCGCGAGTTTCCACAGCGAACTCGGGTCCAGCGCCTCCGCCTCCTGCACGGGATGCTCAGCCCGACGCCTCAGAAGGTCGCTTCGGCCGACCCCTGATCAACTGGTCCGCAAAGTCGAGTGACAGTCGCACACGCAACGGGGCTGCAAAAAGACGCAACTCGGGGCACCACCAAAGCGGGTGTGGGCGTATGTAGGCGTTGAGTTTCGAGGCAGTGTGTGCGTCTGCCCTGCAGTTCTCGACGTTTATCCCTGATTCGGCTGCTGCGCCGGGAAGGCTGGGGTGTACGCAGGCAAGAGACCCAACGCGTTGCCCAGTGTGTTCCCACGCGAGCGGCTGGCATTCGCGTGTGTGTGTCTTGACTCGGTTTTGCTCCGGGGCAGGACGCTCTCGAAAAGGACGCTCTGGCGCCATGTCGTCTGCGTGTGCATTTTTTCCCTCCTGCCTCGCTTGTTTCCAGGCCTCACTGAATCTGAAACCGGGTGCAAATTCGATTTGCTTCACAGTCAGCTCCTCCCTCCAGGGCACCAAGAGCGTCATGGGAACCATCTACCTCTGGCCTCAGTACCCCAAGATCGTTATCTCCGATGTCGACGGGACGATCACCAGGTGAGGCCAACGACGCTCGTGCGCGGTGCGCTTGGGGATGTCGATGTCCACAGTGGAAACGGTGGAAGGAAAAACCACGGGCGTGTGCGTTTCGCGTCGCTGCCGTATGATGCATGCCGAGACCCATCCGGGTCCCCCCATCCGAATCGATAAACACAAGATCCGCCACGTCTCAAAAAGCACATGCCTCATGCCATGCATATATGTGTGTCCGAGATACAATTTATGCAGATACGTATACATAAGTATATACGTGTGTATGGGTTGAGATGTTGGGAGATGTGTCGGGCCTTGGGTGACGCAGATCTGATGTGTTGGGTCAGTTGATGCCGATCGTCGGCCGGGACTGGTCTCACGATGGCGTTGCGGAGCTCTTCACCAAAATCAAGAAGGCTGGGTACCTCATTCTGTACCTGACTGCGCGAGCTATCGGACAAGCCGACGCGACACGCGACTATCTCTTCGGGCTGACGCAACAGCAAACGAATAAGCTGCCAGGTAAGCGTGAAAGCCCAAAAAGCGCAGCAGGGACTGCCCGAAAGAAAGGTCGATACCTCGATCCGACGCTCTGTTCAGGAGGGGGCGTGTACCTGTCTCGGAGACAGCAGACGGCTGCAGTTTTTCGCGGGATTCCTCGGTCTACGAGGCGTCAGGGCCGCGCAGGCAATGCGATACGCCTGTACATGCTGGGGCAAATCCATCCGGAAAGAGGCGATCGGCGCTTGGGATCTGTGGTCTGTCGAACGCAGCAGACTCCACAGAAGGAAACGCGTATCTGTAGATGAATAGGGCACCTTTGGTGGTGCTTGGAGGGAGCGGGCGCGGCGCATTTGTTTACCCGTCCGGTCTCCCAAGTCGGTGCTTCGAAAGCCTCGAGTTTGCGTGCGTGTTGTGATGTTGGCGACGCAAAGTGCGGGGCGCTCGGTCCGACGGTGTGCGTTTGCGTCGCTCGAACTCGGCGTCTCAGTCTGTTTCCTCGCCTGCGCTTTGTGGCTTTCGCGGTTCAGATGGGCCGCTCATTCTGAGTCCCGACCGCCTCTTCCCCTCTTTCAAGCGTGAAGTGATCGAGAGGAAACCTTACATCTTCAAGATCGCTGCGCTTCGCGATATTCGCAGCCTCTTTCCTCCGGAATACAACCCGTTCTATGCCGGTTTCGGGAACCGCGACTCCGTAAGTTTTTCTGTTCCTCTCTCTAGCCTCTCGATTGCGAGGCCTTGCCCCGTCCATCCTCTGCGCCTCTCTCCCCTTTGAGGGGTGCTCCGTACGGTCCTTCCTTCTCGCGACTTTTTTCTTGGGCGGGCGCGGCTCCTGTCACTCTGTCTCTCAGAGTCTCGTGCTTCTGTCGCTTGCCCATTCCGTCTCTCTCGCTCACAGGATGTTGATTCGGTGACAATTCATGACTCTGAAGATAGTCAGTGTATGGGTTTCGCGGTGCGGTGTGTTCTAGCTTGCGGCCGCTTTTCCATTTCCTCGGAAGCCGGCTGCGGCGCAAGGGCGCATCGGCCCCGCTCTTTGCCTACAAAGGGAGTCTCCCGCACGCGGTGGGGTTTGTCTTTTGGTTCCTAATCTACCGCGGATACCGGTGTTCTCTTCGGTTTCTGCATGCATGTCGTTTACAAGCCGTTTGGGGGGCCAAGAGGAAGAAGTGAGGGAGCGTCGGGGGTGCGAAAGCCGGCGAGAAACCGTGAGAAGACAAAAGCGGCTGGGTGCACAGAGGACGGGAAGCCAGCGACGAATATGGATGTTTCAGCTTCGTTTTCTGACCAGGACCATCGCGCGTATGTCCATGTCGGCGTGGCGGAGGCGAAAGTCTTCATCATTGACCCGTCGGGCGCAATCCACCATATCAACAACTCGACTTACGCTCGGACGTAAGTGTGCAACTCCCCGGCTCGATCAGGAGCGCGTTCCTCTCTCTGCTGTCTCTGCTCTCGCTTTGGCGTGCTGAAAGCTGTCGCTTCACGGCAGCGTCCTTCGCTCGGTACTTCTTGCTGCATCCTTCTCGTTTGGAGATTTCAAGCATGTGCCCTGTCAGTCCTTTTTTATCCAGTGATGGCTTACCTTTGAGGTGCTGCCTTCACTGGGGCCAGAATCCTGCGCCTCCCGTTTCGTCCACCCTCTGTGTAACCTTTTTTTTTTGAAGGAAAAAGCGAATCAGTCGCTTTTCCATCATCTTCGTTCTTCTTCGTCTCCGCATGTCTCCGACTTACCCGGTGTGTTGCACGCTCGTTTTCGGCGGCCTGGCTTCCTGCTCGGCCTCAGCGTGGAGTTTCTCCGAGTTTGAGGCTCATGGCGGATTGCGGTTTGCCCCATTGTGCGGTCGCGGTCGCTCTCGGACGCGCGTCTTTCTGGTGCTCGCCTCCTGACAATCTTTCTGGGCGTGGGGTTCGATGCGTCATCTCTGCTCTTTCTCCTCAGGTACGAAACAATGTCAGAGATCGCTGACTTCATGTTTCCGCCTTTACCACGACCCGACGGAAGGCTGCCGTCTGAGGCGCTCATCAAACAAGAGGAGGCGGAAGAAGAACAGGTGCGAGAGAGGAAGCGTCTCGCTTACACCCTCCACATAGACGACGAGCAAATGCATCCTGCAGGTTTATGCAATGTGGTCTGTGCAAATGCGGCTCGGTCCCTGCCAATCCTCGATTAACGGAGACGAGGCGGAAAAAGGAAAACGGGGGCAGCCTTTTTATTTTCCGAGTTCTTACGGAGTGTCGTGTGTACCGGTGTCGCCACGACGTTTCCTCGGCACGTTTAGAAATCAACAAACAGATGCAGGAGACGAAGAAGAGAAGCAGAGGCAGCCAAGTTCATTCGCCGTGCTGGCAAGTAAACGGCCGTCGCTGAGGGGAGCAGACGCAGAAGAAACAACGGAAAGGAAGAAGGTCAAAACACCGAAGAAGAGAAGAAAACTGCGGTAGACAGATGACTGCATGCCTCTGACACACTGGCACAGAATAGAAGCATGTGGAGAAAGATTGCCAAGAGGGAAGGGGAACTCAGTGGTAAGGTCGCGAGGGTGTTTCCTGTTTTACCTCTTCCATGCATGCAGACACATTACTTGCACCTTTCTGTATGCACGTGAATGTCCACTTGCTGTGTTTGAGCGTTTCAACATTATATTGGTTGACACAGTAAACTCTGTCAAATAGATGAAAAACTCTCTCGTTTTCAACATCATTTTCCATAGTGTCATTGTTCGTCTTGGTGAGAGAAAGAAGCGTGTGTGGAGGAACAGGGCATCAGCAGGATGTGGATGCTAGAGGGCGAAGGCAGGCTTTGTCTGCCGGAGTGCTTTACGCTCTCCTGGCCGTGCGTCTTCTTGACTGAACGTTCCCTTGCGAAGGGGACGGTGTCTCTCCCGCCGCCCATGCACACTCGCATGGTATAGGTTCTGAGGAGAGGAAAGGCGCGTTGTAGGGCCTGCTGGTGGGGAACAGGGCGGCCTACTTCTGTCCGCGTATATCGCAATGTGCCGAGCAAACTAAACGTCAGACGATGCATGCAATGATGTGGAGGCGGTCGCACACAGTTCATGTGCATCTGGAGCCGAGTGAAGGCAATTTGGTCTTCACACAGAGAGAGGCGCAAGCGTGTCCCCATTTCTTGAAAAGATCGAAGAGAAGGAGTGGATACCTCCCATGTCCCTGTCCCTCTGCTGCGCAATGCATGCTTGCCGATCTCTCCGGAAAGCAGAGAGGGGGAGACTCAGGGACACAAGGCGTCTTCTCGCTTGGTTTCTCTCTCTGTCTCCTTTGCACATGTGCTCGAAGCCGTTCCTGCCTCGATGAGTACTCACGAGAGGGTCTCTTGCTTCGGGGGCTCATGTGTGGAAGCCCTGTCTCCTGTCGACATCCTTGGTTTTCTCTCTGGTTGCTTATCTCGAAACCCCGTGACTGGTGCTTGTGCCGCATAGGTCGGAGGCGATTGGAGACGTTCCGCTGTGTCGGTGTGTCCAGTGTGTAGGGAGCAATTGAGGTGCGTTCGTGCGAGTGAGGGTTTCTCTGCTCGTGTCTCCCGTGGATGCGAGCCAACAAATCAGCGACGCGGTGTCTCATGTTTTTCCCGGGTCGTTTGACGCTTCTCCCTTTTTGCCTCTTTCGAACAAACTGATTGGCCTCGGCCAACGACACGTAAGGGTCTCGCTTTTCCTTGTCGCGTCCCTCGGCTGTGTTTCCTTCTCTTGTTTTCCAAAGGCGCATCCAGGCTTACCCGCAAGCAGCGACTGCGGCGCAACTGTGCAGTGCGTCATTTACGTGTGTACACGCATATCTGCGTATGACGTTTTCCTACAGATAGGCAGGCAATCCAGCGACTGGTAGCGTACCTCCGTTCAACTGTTCTGCTTGGACGCGGCATGCTGGGAGTGTTTTTCTCCGTAGTGTCGGGTCAATGCGCAGAACAAAAAAGTAGCAGGCGGCCAGTTCGGGCCGACAATGCGCCAAAGGAATTCTCCACATGCGACGCGGTCTGTATACAAATATGTTTATGCGTGTCTGCGTGGAAACAGATGCATGCATACGGACGTGCCTGTGGGTTGCTGGATCTGCCGGCAAGCGACTTGCGGCTCTGGGGGGAAGACGTTGTGCCTTGTGCCTCTGTCACACTAGGCGCCGAAAAAGTGAGATTTTTGACGAGGTCTCGAAGCTGAGGACTGCACTGGCCGAGCATCGATGTGCTGTTCCGTGTCCTTCGTTACCCAAGACAAATCGGATTTCCCCACTCTAGGCACGGAGAGAGGTACGTCATGTCGAGACGCCTCTTTGAAATCCGTGCCTCTCTTTGCGAGTGGCCTGGCTCGCGTGGGTCTCTCCCCTTTTCTCGTTCTCTGTTTCTTCTGAGTTTCACTTCCCTCCGAATTTCACGAGCCGTGTACGTATCGCTGCGCGCGGATGTGTGCGGGTGTATGGGTGTGTATGCGTGCTTGCATATCCTGTGTGTTGTCAGTCGGGCATAGATTGTTCTCTGTTGTCGGATCTTCTGGCGACATGAGTTGTGACGCATCGGAAGAGAAAAAGACGCCTTCGCGGTGTTCCGTCACTTATTCGTCGTCGTAAACTTCTCCTAGTCCCGCGTCCTCGCGCCTGTCGAGTGCAAGACGAAAGATGTCACCGCACAGTGAGAAGGGCCAGCAGTCATTCGTGTATCCAGTTCTTCCATGTAGAAAACAGTGTGCTTTCCAATGCACATGTATGTAAATGCGTGTACAGTGAACCTCTCCAAATACATATAAACACGTTTACCTACCGATGTAGGAAGTGTGGCATTCTCCTTAGACGCAGAACGAATCGGGTTGCATGCCGGAAGTGCAACGGTTTGGAGGCATTTCTGGGCCGTTCCAAAAAGGGGGATTCGCGCGTGATGTCCTGCCTGCTTTTTGCCGGATGCGCTACCTCTCTCTTCCTTCTCCGCTTCCGCGGAGCAAGTGGACCTGAAGTCGCCAGTTCGCCATCTCCCGCGCAGTGTGTTCCACTGGCTGCTCTGTCGTGTTAACCCGCACAACAAAGAGAGGAAACCGGTTTCCTTCTGTTCGACAGGGCTCCTCATTTTCGCTGTCCTGTCGGAGGCTACACCGGCGAGGGAAAATGGTCGTGTACGAACGTCACAAGTTCCACTGTGCTCCTCGGTGTACTCGCGTGCGCGTCCCATAGAAGGGAAAGAGGAGGCGCAGTATTGTGCAGCGTCTTGTAGTCCTTCCTTACTCCTCCGTCAGCGTCCACAACTGCGTGTCTCAGCAAATGTGTGTTCTGCTGTGTTACGGTGTCTCGGCCGTGTGACGAAAAAAAAAGGCACATCTCGTGCAATGACTCTACACGGATTGTTCTCTCTCACAAGATGACTGGAAGTGGTGTGTATGCCCAGCTGCACTTTCTTCAGTTTCTCGCCTTCCGGGGAAACGCCTTGGATACAGCTTTGTGGACGCATTTTTCCATGTGATGTGTCGCCGGTCCTCCAGCGAACCTGTGTGGAGGGAAGCGTTTTAAGTAGACGAGACGCAGGGGCCGAGGCGGGTGCCAACTGGAAAGCGCATTGCAAAAGGAAGAAAAGCGGAAAGGAAAACGTTGCATACGGAAATCCAGACGCTACAGAAAGAACAAACAGCTCGGGAAAACGTTCGTAAACACGCATACTATGGCCTTGTCTCCACGGGCAACCGGGGGACTCATGGTGGTGTCTACTTTGGTCGTGTGGTCTGTTTCCGTTTCGTCTCATTTGACCTTTGGTTTGTGTCGCCCGTGAACGTTTCAAAGAGCTCACTTCGTCCGCCAAGGAGCTGTGCACACTGGATTTCGGCTGCTGTCTCCCGTGATCCTGTGTTTTCAGTTCAACTCGTTCAATTTCTGGTCCCTCACCATTGTGGACTTTCCGTCGGAGGAAGAGGAGGAAGACGACAGTGTCGAGGGCGACGTTTTTCCGCCGCGAAGTGAACCGAGCGCCATCTTCAAGGACCTTGGTGTCCCCGTGTCCCTGCCGGAGCTCCCGGTGTCTCCTTCGGCCGCGGCTTCAGCCGAAGCGGCCCCGGTCGCGGCAGCCTGTGCAGCGTCGGCGGCCGTTGTCGCTCTCGAGGCGGCGGCCTCAGGTCGGCAGTCGGCCGCAGAAGAGGGGGACGAAGTGCACGAAGACGGAGAACGAGACGGAGCCGCGCTGACGAGCGGAGCGCAGGAAACAATCGAGACGGCGGAACAGGTTTCCATCGCCGCGGCCCTGGCTGCCGCAGTTGTGAAGCGCGAAGACGAACACCAGTTTACATCTGAAGAAGACTCGGCGGGTTATGAGACGCCGCAGTTGCTGTTTCCGCGAGGTGAGGTGGAGCAGCTGAGGCGAGAGAGGGACACGGCCCAGGTCGCGAACGACGCACGCGGGACGGACGTAATGGAAACTGGAAGCG
This sequence comes from Neospora caninum Liverpool, assembly GCF_000208865.1. NCBI lineage: Eukaryota > Apicomplexa > Conoidasida > Eucoccidiorida > Sarcocystidae > Neospora > Neospora caninum. Next base: position 895,179 of record NC_018395.1, on the reverse strand, counting down.
AAGGACCACATGCCGAAGACATGGCAGCAGCCTCAGGATCTTCCGAGGGGGAACAAGGAACCGAGAACGACGGCGCCAGGGGAACTCCATGCATGGGGTCAGGACCGAGTCGAGAGACAGGGTCAATACGGGAGAGAACCCGTTGGGGAGCTCCGGCATCCGAAATTCTGCTGAAGGAAAGCACGAGAGAAAGTGATTCGGGAAGTATCTCACGTGCCTCGTCCCGCCGCACGCTGCCTGGGATCTGCGACTTGTGTGGCGCACGGCTTGGAACTCCCGGCTCTCGAAGGCAGTTATCTGTTACGGAGCGGCGAAGCTCTCAAAAAGGCGGACAGGCAATTGTCGAGCGGCGATGCCAGTCAGAGACGAGCTCGAGGAAGTGGGACGAAGGACGCCCGCGGGAGCGGCTCTGCGAAGCGTGCGCAGGCCGGTGGCAATGTGAGCAAGCTGGGGGGATTTCGGTCGCAGAAAAGTGTCGCAGCCTTCAGGCCCCGCAAGAGCAACCCCAGCAGAAGGGAGGGGACGAACAAAACCAGGTGACGGAGCGAGGCCGGATGTCTGTCGGCAGCGTGTGTCAGCAGGAAGATGAAGACGGAGACCATGAGCCCGAGACAGACGACAAAAGCAAGGGTCGTGGAAGGCCAGTCGGAGGGACGACACAGGCAGATTCTTTGGGCGCTAAAGAGGGTGGCGTCGAGTACGACGGTGGATCCATGAGCTGCTCAGTCCCGAGATCTGAAGACGATGGAGGAGCGACACCGGATACTGGACAGGCCTCTCAGCGGGTATGGACATACGTATCACTAGATAGTGATGGAGACGTCCGGGATTTCTCGGCACACAGTAAAGCGCCAGAAGAGCTTTTCTCGGCTGCTGCAGGCGACGAAGAGGTCCCTGCAGAGTCCAGAGCGTCAGCGACGTCAGACAAGCATCAGCAAGCTCAGGCCCTTCTTACAGCCGCTGCTTTTGCAGTGGACGCGGTCAATTCAGGTGACATTTTCCTGCATGCAAAGAGCGGAGCTCGAAAACTGCAATGCGAAAAGAATGGAGAGTCAGAGAGTGTCGCAGAGGCGTCTGCGAATACGTCAGACGTGCCGCGTGAAGTGTGCCTTGCAGAGAAAGGCGAGGCCTCTGTGAACCGAGGAAATCGAGACTCCGAGAACGCTTCAGCAGGGCGTGACTTATTTTCCCGTTTCTGGGGACGGCACGCCGACAACCGCCCCAGTACGCCTTCTTCTTCACGGCCCGTGCGCCGGTCCGCGTCCTCCTTCTTTCTCCCGTGGTCACCTTCCAGGACAGCGTCTCCCCTAGTTGCCAGATCTGCGGATGCGGGAGATGCGATCGGCCCTCGGTCGGCGTCTTTTGTGTGCTCGCTTCCTCTGCTTCAGTCCTCCTCGTCGTACGACTCTGCTACATCGTCTTTCTCCTCCAGCTCTGAGGAGAAGACCCAGTGCCCACCCCTGGCAAGTTCGGGTTCGGATACGAGTCTCGCCCGACGTGCCGACTCTGAGCCTAGCATTCAGATCGCCTGGAGTGCAGGCGCTCGGGAAGGTGAGGGAGATTCGAAAGGTGCCCACGAGAATAAAACCCGAGATGGTGCATCTCTCTTGGGGCAACCCTTGTCCACCTCTGAATGTGGCAACATGCCTAGTGGTTCTCTATCTCACGGCCAAGAAGTCGCTCCAGCAAAGCTAGGGTCCCTGGCTCTCGATGGCAGTGAGGCGGACTCCTGTGTTGTACAAGTTCCTCATGAAGGAGGTAGATTTTCGGAAGGTGCAAGGCAGCACATCAGCGGATCAGACACGGATGACAGTAGAGCGGCAGTCCGGGAGGAAGAACAGGGGCAGGATGCGGAAGGTGAACAAGTTGTGCCTGGAACGTCCGTGACACACAGTCGATCGTCATCGAGGAGCAAAAGGCAGCTACGGAAGCAGGAGAGCTTCAGAAGTGTAGACGAAGTGGGGAACGACGATAGGGACGGGAGTGAAAAAAAATGCAGTAATTTGTGATAGGGCTATGGCCGCGTCGAATCTGAGGTTTTCAGCAGTCGTGTTTTATAAGCGAACGGCTGCCGTTTTTGTTCTGTCGTCTTTGGAAAATAAAGCTACCGCACACGTCAGGCGCGTGACGCTCTCGACGTCGCGGTAGTGCGCTTTGGGCAACCGCGACACTTCGACGCAACAGAAATTAATTTTTTAGACCTGCTCGCTCTGGAAAATTAGACGTCAGACGTAATGAATCAAACATCCCAAGAGCGAAATGCGACGCTGGCATTCGTACAATATGGAGAGACACCGCTGAAGATCCACAGTATTCGTTGGTTTTCCGTGGGTCCAAGTAACGGGTCACCTAAAGGCGACCACGAACGGGGACGTTAGCTACAAGGGTGTTTAGTATGCAGCCAATCATTGCATGAAAAGGGCACTTTTAGAAGGCACACCAGTGGCTGCAGATGGCGATGATGTAGTTTGTTTACGCTGAACCAAGCTGTGGGTACGCACAGGTTTTCCTCATAACCCATTGTCAAGCAGCTTCTCACAGAAATTTCATGTGCCCACATAATCCTGTCTTGCTTCAGAATTCAGAAACTCGGTACTACTGCACTACCATAGGTCTACTCAAAAATCCAGGTGCCAGTGATGCCGGTAGCATGCTCGAACACTGTGTTATGTCACCCAGAAAAATGTTCGAGATTAATTCGTCGTAACAAAAAAAAGGTTAGATGTCAATGATTTCACCACGTGACCCTCGACATCAGTACATGCATTGAGGATATAAGAAGTTAGTTGTCTCGTGCGATAATTTTGGTAATTATGACGTGAGGAAGTCTGAGCGGCACCATGGACTCCCGAAAGTCCATCTCCCTGTGGTTGGAACCGTGAAGGATTTATATTCCTGACGGATCCGTGCTTCGATCCAGACCTCTTCATCTCCATGGGAGAGATACAAACAGCGGGTTGTAACGTCAATAAGAAGGAAGCTAAAAAAAGAGAATCGTATGTTGTACAGGTCAACCGACTGTTGTGGATAATACATGGTGCATGTTAGGTTTGTGAGACTTTGCATCGACCACAAAAGACAGACGGCGTCTTCGATCGCCCTGTCCCACAGAAACACCTCACACTCGTGGAGGTGGCATCCAAAAAAATGTCCACATCGCCGCTCCTGGCGAAAAAAACGCGGCAGGTGGTTCCAGACCCTCAGCTGGCTGAGGGAGACAACGTCGCAGGAAAGTGCATCCTCTTCTAATCCATTCTCTCGTCGATGATGTCCAGTGATACTAATGACGATGTTGTGAGCAGGAGCAGCCTCTTGAAGCTGCGGATACAAAATAGTTCCGGTATGGATCTCCCGAAATCAAAACGCAGACTGTTGTGTCGGAGCGTCCCGGGGTGGTACTGCACAGGTGTGCGGCTTGACTGTTTGGCAAACGCGATGAAAGGGTGCGACGAAGCTTCCTTCCATGTGCCTGGTGGCGTCGAGCCGTGAACCCCTGTGTAAGTGTTGAGGCGACTCTGTGGCCTGTTTCTGCTTCACAAATGCATTCCCGCTGGGCAGGGACACCAGGCGGCTTGCGGTACGACGGCGATTCCAAGCGCGCCCGGCTGCTCGGCGAGCAAAACGTTTGTGAATCCTCGGCAGACACTGCGGAGACTTGGAATCTCGTTCAAAAACAGGAACGCTGTCAGCAACGTGACTACGTCACTCGTGAAGGATTCCACCGCACTGACCGGTATTGTCACACATGCCAAACTGAACGCATAGATCCTCCCCGGCCCGAAACAGGCGCTTATGGGAAACCAACAAAAGCCCGGTATGTTACAGGAACACGCACAGCGAAGCAAAGCATTAAACGGATGCGACAGAAACAAAGGTGTGATAGCGTGAGTCTTCAGCGTTTGTTGAGAAATACAATTCAGCTTATCGCATATAAAGTTGTGGTGTACCTCGTATTTTCAGAAAACAATAAAGTGACGTCACAGTGTCTCGGGGTCTCCTACAGAGAGTAGATAGCCAGAGACCGTCATGCAGCATGTGTTGTTGAGTAGCATGAGAAGGGCGAATCTCGAACGAGGTAGGCGTTTGCTTCCCATCTTTTTCACAACGTATCCCTTATGCCGGTTGTGTTACTAGTTCTACTGGTATAGAGAACGCTGCTGCGCTGCTAGTGGATTGAAGATGATACCACACTTCCAAGTCGGTGGCAGTCTTTCCTTGCTCTCCAGAACCGCTCTTTCCTTGCGCTCAAGACCTCCCTTTGGCGGTGTCCTGAAAGGCGTAGCCGGCAATTAACTGTTTCAGCGGACGCTCACTCCGGGACAGGTGAACGATGGCATTCATTCACAAGGCACGAACAGCAGGCCCTCGATTTTCGGGTCAGCTTCCGAGCGATGGGTTTATTGACAGCCAGAAACTAAGTATGCAGACACGACAGTGTTCGCCACAAAGCAAGATGAAACAAAAGCAAAGTACGGAACACAGGGATGTTGCGATGAGAAACGGACGGAACGTGGCTCGTATGTTTTTAGACGAACCGGCGTCAACAGTCCGGTGTGACAGTTACAGTTTGAGGCTCTCTAACCCTCAAAGTAAACACCGGCCGCGTTGCTTTCTATCCGTAAACCATATAACGGTTGTAAGGTACGCCGGAGACAACCGGTCAGGAGTTCTAATGATTTGCGGTTGATTTCACACTCGGGGCGGCGTCACTTGTTTCCGCTTGCATGCTTCCTTCGTTCTCGTGAAGTGTTTTGTTGCCTGAGGAGGCCTTGAGATGCACAGACCAGATCTCCAATACGTACGAGCTTGAGACCCGCTCTCTCTTGATTTGGCTGGCCAGAATGACTAAGCAGCGACTCTTGACAACCCGTCGGAGAAATCCATGAAAAATGGAGCGACCGAGATACGATTGAAGACGAAGTGGTGGAGCCTGTTGTCTTCTTGACGCGTTTCCTGTTTGCTGTTAAAAGGTTTGGAGCCCGCGCAACGGTGCCACGAATCGTCCGAGCCTTTGCTTCGCCGACGCATTTTTCCGTGCTATCTTCCGCTGCGGAAGGTTGCGCACTGGAAGAACGCCTTCGGACATACAAATCTCCTTTCACCAGACTACGGGTATCGCCACCTTGGTGTTCTGTCGTGTCTTCTGTCTTCGGGAAACTCTCCTGTGGAACGGACATGCCCGCGTCTTGAACCCCTTTGGTCTTCCGCATTGACTCACCTTTAATCTCCGGTCTTGATATGCTGCCACAGTCGGCACGGAGGTCTCCTGTACCGTGGTGCAGTCCAGAGTTATGACTGTGCTCAGACGTTTCCGTGCGAGACTGGCCGTCCAACAGTATGTCTCCTAAAGATGGTGCCTGAACATTTCTCTCTGAAGAACTGGGCACACGGGCGCATCGCCTGGAGAGCTGGCTACGGTCTGAGGCGAGCCTAGGAGACTCCTTTGTGGGCTCCTCGGACAAGCGACATTCCGGAGGCATTTGCGCAGAACAACTGGTGCTACGACGACAGATAGACTTCGGTTGCTTCGTTCGCGCGCCTGCCTTCTGCAGGTTGCTTTGAGAACGCGACGCTGCGGTTGACGCAACAGAAACAGACGTTGAGTGGACCGGGTTCAGCTTCTCTCCTGAGCACGTCGTGTCTGCATCGGATCCAACCTGCACTCTGCAGCGTCTTGCTTCTTGCAGTTGCATCAAAATTGGCTTCGTCTTGCACATTCCCGTCATGGACTGCCAAATTTCCTGAGCCGCGTCAAACAAATGGCCGTACTTTGTAGCTCGTTCCTCAGTTGGATAGATTCGTCTCCAGCCTCCCATGTGTGCATCTTCCCATGCTGTTCTATTTTTTGCCAGCTCGTGCATCATCTGTCGGCGGTCTTGCAGTCGCTCCTCTCGCGTCTGTTTCGGAAAAGCCATCCGGCGTTGCTCCGCTTGGAGCCGCTGCTGCGCCTGGTATCTGTAAACGCACAGACACCGGGGAACAAGCGTCAAGTCTACTTCCGTCCCTTCTGTCCACGGGTGTGCCGTCTTCAGGGGTCGGTCGTGGCTCTGGTCGTCATCCAGAGGGAAAAGGACGGGACGCGATATATGAACGAACGTGCAAACTGCTCCTCCCGTGTATAATATAAAGTCATAGCTGTTTACGACTTTAATCCAAACTCTAAAGGCCGCCAACCATTCCACCGAAAGCATAGCCTTACAATACGCTGAGCTCTCCTCGACGCGCCGAACTTCGCCAACAACATCAAGTATGTGAAGAGCGTAGCATCACAATGATGAAACGGAGACGTCCGACCCTGTACACGCGAGCGCCTATCGAATTTCTTACCCCTTCCCATTGAACCACCAACAACTTCAGGACACGCCGTGAGGCTTGAGCGAAACACAAACTTTAGCAAGAAGGCTGTCTCAGAAGAACACTGCGACTAGACATTGGTCAGGATGTGAATGTTAAGGTGATGTCAGGCCAGAGCCAAAGCGTAGAAACTGCGATCCGGAAAACTCTGGTGGATGTAAAACACTCATAATCCACCACATCTAACGTTTACGTACAGCTATGGAAAATGTACATGAATCGCACCATGAAGATTCGCAGCACTATGGTTGTTCGATGAAGATACCACATTTCTGCTCGTAATTCTGTTGGTCGCTTTCCAGTGCTGTGGTTCGCATACTTCCGTCGGTTCTCTGAGGAGAGTCCAAGTAAAACAAGCGCATCGCGGATGACCTTGAACTTAACGATTGTGTCCAGATCACTGTCAGTACTAAAAGAGGGAGAATGGTTGACCTGAGATGCGCATGGGAGAGAGAACGTCACAACACATCAGCAGTACACGGCCTCGGTAGAGCTCTACGCCGGGACTCGGGTCAGGCTAACCTTCTACAAGGCCACAGGAAATCGCGTTGACAGAGAACTATCTTTGCTTCGTGCAGGTCAAGAGCATAGCGAAAGTGTCTATAAATACTCTGGCCAGGTCGTACAGCTTGCATAACCTGAGTTATAAGTTCTTTCCAGTTGCCTGCTGTAAACCTCACTTTAGTGCTTGCGCTTGTCCCCTGGCATCTGCGGCCTACCTCTATTAGCCAGGGCGTAAGCTTGTGATCGATCATGATGTCAATTCCGAGAACCTCGAAGCACATCGAATTGCTGAGATCCTCTCCCTTACACGAACCGTAAATGTGTGCAAGGGAAGGCTGAATCGCAATGATGGTTTTGCAGAGACACTCGTCAATCTCCTTGCAGAGAGCATCCACATCATGGCCCTGCAGGTTAGCAAACCCGCAGAAGTGAGAGCGTTGGCAATCAGGCAAAAGAAGGTTCCGCAGGACCGGTAGACTGAATGTGCAGGGTGTAAATATATAGGTGACGGCTAGCAACAACGCCAAAGTCCTGTAGAGATTTTCTCGTTTCGAATGCCTTTATGTTCGTTCCCTTTTGCGGCGCGTAGGCCCGCAACATTACTTTCTTCATTTTAGGCATTAGCTATGCAGAATAGCCCGGCAGTGAGCATTTAACCCTTCGACGCGTTCTTGTCTACAGGCCGATAAACGAGCAAACAGACAGGAGCCGGGGCCCCGAAGGTTCTCCGTAGAGGAGCCTATCAGACGTCCCATCCTTAAAAACTTAGTTAATTTGTAGAATCAATTTATTTTTTAGATAGGAGCACTGCCCTCCCCATCCTGACGCGCGATGGATCGGCCAGCGCCTCTGCCCATCTCCATGAAGCATAAAGATCATGCAGACACGGACGCAAAAAAGGTGTCTTTGCCTCATCATCAACAGTCATCCCCGTATGACAGTTCTCTTTCGAGGGTGTAGTAGAGAAGTGGAGGTCAGTTTTGACAGATAGCCGTTTGTGGCAATGGTTAAACGTCACAAGTGGAATCGGGAACCTTACACGTAGTACGCCCAAACGTGGTTTCACGCACTGGTGTTCATCCGCAACCATATCATGATTTTTCAGTCTGGCGCTCAAAGCCAGAATACGACAGGGAGCGGGGTGGTGAACATTTCTCTCGCACTCGCGCAGCTGCACGACATTGCTACCTGTGTGTGTTGCCCTACCTCGCTCTTCAGGTGATCCAACACGTGGAAGAGACTTCTTTTGTGGCCTTTCGATGGATTAGCTGGATCCCTGTTAGGCGTGAAATTTGACGATGACTTATTAATCGCATAATTGGTCAAATGCATCGTCTTATCATGCAAGTTCTTCCCTGTCGGTTTCGCATATGGGCTCGTGGCGAATCGCACCAATCCATCCTGGTGAACAAAGAGCTGAGAAAGCACACCGAAGACGCAAAAGAAAAGACAGGCATTTTGCAGATCCGGCTGCCATCCGACCGTGTCAGAGAGACATACATCGCCAGACCCCCGGTCCCAGCCGCTACAACGTGGCCATGGTTGAAAGGGAACTCGGGGACTGTTACCAGAAAGCAGCCACGACACAACCCATCTCAAAACCAGTTAAAGACTAAGCTGCAACTCACACGTTATTTGAAATCAGCTTTGCCATAAATGGGTGCAGTTAACGGGAGTTGCCAGTCTTTCGGCCGCCGACGTAGGTAAAGGAACCGCAAAGGAGGGGTTCATACATCCTCACTTCTGCGATCAGGTACCCTGGCTGCCCCTGAATGAGGATACATGGCCTACTGTGTCAGAAGCAACTGCTACGTTCATGTCACCTACTCATGAGGTCATTCCCACACTTCACACCATCTACTCGTGATGCCCTCACAATCTACAGTTTGTATCAATGGCTTCTCGTATTTGCAGCCCGACTGTGTGTCGAATAGACTGGAGAGCAACTTCACGAATGAATAGAAGCGCAGGTAGAACATGTACGGCATGAATAGCGCTCACAATTCTGCTGCTACGCAGAAAGAGATGCTGTGTGCTTACTGGATGAGCGGCATTCAAACAGCGTGATGTAGTAATGCACTTGTCTGACATGGAGAACAGAAGCGCACGATGTGTATATTCTCGTGAACAGCATCAACCAACAGACTGCCACTGCCGGTATACATGCCTTCATAGTGTTCACGATGTTGCAGATGTATATAAGGGTCTCAGCTTGAATCACCTCTGAAAAAACCATAAATTGACACACTTAATACGTGTGCTCTACCGTTGTTTCCTGTGAAAAGAATGGAATTTTATCAATCGGCTACTTACACGGAGAGGATTACACCCTGCTAGCAAGACGTAAATGCGGAGGTCGAACTTGAGTCCGTCAATGAGAAACGGCTTATGTAGATACCTTTGGGCGACAAGATGCTCGGTTGGATCAATATCCTCGATATTCCGAGTCAGGAAAATTCCCCGACCTTGGCTGCTTGCATCTGGTTTGATAATGAAAGTCTTCCGTCGCCTCCCAGTAAACTGGCATCGAAAGTCAGCCAGGTCTGGCGTCAGAAAACGGAAGTGCACGAGCAGGAATGCCCGCAAGATATCGGTGCCTTGCCTGCACGCGAAACCACTGTTTTTTCTCCAAAAGTGGGTCTCCCGTGAATGGATCTATGGCGTAGAATTACGCTCCTCGTTCTGGGCGGGGCAGCAACGCATTGCTACGCGTATGGATTGCTTTACGTTTGGTGTGGTGGGTGCACAACAGTGCCATCATAGCTGTCTCAAATATTGTTCGCTGCATCACCTGCCGGCAGAGACCAGGTGTGGGGAAAGAACTTGTACTCCTTTGGATAGTAGGCCTTCATCCGCAGAAGATTTCGGGCGAGGTAGTTCTTCCTGAGCCGGAACAACAGGACAGCTTCTTTCCCTCCATCGTGAGCCTCCGCCGCTCTTCCAGATGTAGACGCGGCCTGTTAGTCCCAGACTCGTGCAGAGGCTACGTGGCGTAACTGACGTCTGCGAAGCAGCTCCACTGGGGTGATAAATTTGTTAATCCCCTCCCTTGTGTATCTAGGCTGAGATGTCCGCAGGCCCCGAACCAGTCCAGTTTATCTTGGTTTATGAGACTTTCCGGCAGCCATGACGCTGAGAGAAGCAGCTGGTGTCGTTCGGTCAATGCTAAGCACTCGGCACCCTTATTCCGTGTATCACCAGCAGCTGAAGGAGTGCTCGATTCTACTGAGTAGTTACGCTGCGGTGGCATGTCGCTGATCTGTCCTTCCCCCCCCCTTGTCGCCTGGCCAGTAAGTTAAAGCACATCAAATCCAGAACCGAACTGTTTAAATCAAGCTAGTACGTTCACGACCTCGCCCCTATATTCTAGCACTTTCAATTGAGTGTCTCGAGGCATGTGCTGTCGATCTGTCCCACATGTACACGAGCAAAGTTGGTTTCTGTACGTTATTTAGCTTGTATGATTGAAACGTCCTCTACCAGAAGAGTAGACGGCACGCATGCAGCAACGCCTACCCTGCAACTGGGGACACCAAACCGAAGGGAAGTTACCTTGAAATTGCATTCGTTCCAACAAAGTGATTGATCTTCTGGTAAGGACGCATCTTCGACAGGCGTTCTGCGGTGACGGCTGAATCGGACCAGCATATATCCTGCGAATACAGTTGTGTATAAACGCAGAATCGTGCCATGCTCAGCCTATGCTTTTCAAGGGTCCGGGGGCTGCTGCCATGACACGGAAAGGTGATGAAGATAAACGTACGTCAGACTTTCTTGCCAGCACCGCAAAGTCGGCACAGCCTCAGCCCCCCCCCCCTGTTGTGGACAAACGCACCCAGTCGCCGTCTTCGTCTGTAGTTTCTGTCCAGTGAGGAAAGCTTGAACACACTTTGGCGACGATGCTGTACTTCGTGAGTCCCAGGTAGTAGATAACCCTATCTTTCTTCTTCTTAGTCGCCCTTGAAAGGCACTCTCCTGGTCCAGAAGAAATTCGGGACGCTGTCGAGGCAGTCGAAGTTGTGTCCGATAGCTGCCGTGAAGGAGACGCCTGTCCAGAGTCCGCTCGGCGCCAGCCGCTCGGGGGGCCGCCGCTGAACGTGTCGGAATAGACGCCATTTGGTACCAAGTTCGGTTCAGGTCTGACAGCTGGAAAATCTGCAGATACAACGGAAACGTACCCTGTTGATGATGAGGAATGCCTCGGGTTGACGGGATGTCCCTTAGATCTCGTAGGCCGCACTTCGAAAGAAACATTGTCTAAAACGGCACTGGAGGTGCTGGGTGGTTGATACTTCCTCCCAAACCACCAAGAAAGATCCAAATGCAGGTAGCTGGTGAATTCCTTTTCATTTTCACCTCAGCCTTGGCAGAACACGAGTCTACCTCTCCGTGTGCAGAGTCGATTCAGTGTAGAAAACGAAGTGTGCTAGTTCGTTCTATCTCGTAACCTCCAGACACACACTGAAGCTGTGTCTTATTATGTAGCAACATGAGTCCAGAAAAACTGAACCTAGTTCGCGTTGAACACGCTAGCGTGAACCCCCAGAGAAACGAAGCTGCTTCCAGTGTATTTGGGGTAAAAAGAATCTGGAGAGAGCCTAGCAGCAATCAGCATTGAAAAACACTCTGGAGATGAGTGTCTTGTATGCTGCAGAGCAACCGGTGCAAAGGCCTCGCAGACCCTCTTCACTTGGATTGTGTGCGATCCCTGACTGGAGATTTCTTGTCTCCTGGAGAGAGAAACTGTGTCCTTCTTCTTGGCGTGTCCCTCCTGTGTCTACGGTTCTCTGTCGCTTGTATCTGAATCTCGTAAGCCAGGCTTTTAGGCAGCGGCAGGACAGAACAGTCTCTCGGAAGAGAGGCAACACACCTTCTGTACCCCGATGCATCGACTTCCGCAGTTCTTCCACTTTCGGTTCCATTGTTCAACAGCCGTCCCGCCCTCAATCCCATCGTGATAACAAGCGGCGTATCACCTTTCCGTGCCCACGGCCAGAACTTTGTTAGGGTGCAAACTGTGCCCTCGGCGGCAGTTGTTCCCTCACAGAGCATGCGCTCTGGTTTGGGGCTGGGAAGATGGAGACACGCTGACAAGCTCACTCGTGCGGTCTGAGGAGAAAAAGGGCTAGTTTCTCCTCCCCTACTCACGCCATCTTTGACTAGAAAAACGTCGCTGTCAGAGGAGTCACTTCTGGTGTTTTTAAGCCACCTCTGCTTCGTAGGCAAGGGCATGCGTTATAGTGTGCAGAAAAATTGGGAGGCTGAGACGCGTAAAAATGAGCAGTAGATGCAAGTGCCCCCCCTTCTCGTCCTGCGTCTGACGTCAGTCCGGTGAGCGCCACACCTTTTCCATGTTCCGCAGTTCCTCCACTTTAAATCAGCTTCCAAGATATCTCGCGGAATTGTTTCGAGGGCATTCGTGAGACTACTTCATGGCAGTGTGTTGTGGCCGCCGTTGGAACGGCTCATCACCATGTTTTCGATTTGCAGAAGTCAACAGTAAGGGAATGGGGGCTCGAGCTTCAGTCTGCCGCCATTCGCTGAAGGGGCTGTGGGCGAAGGAGGATGTTCTCGCTGTCTCAGCTAAGAAACACGAGGTGTGTGTTTTGCTCTTGGAACCAAAAAAAATTGGACGACATGAGCGTACCTTCTACGGACCAGAACATACGCTGAAGTACGACCAGGACTTCGTAGCAACACAGCTTCGGAAGGACCACGGAGCGACAAAGGGAAACTTTGAGACCCAGCTCGTGTGGGGCCGCAAAGTTGCAAAAAAACGAAGAAGGCAGGTTTCTCTCGAAAGTTTTGGGTCTCCTATCAATGGCCTCGCTGTACAATGAACTGCCCCTCAAAAGGAACAGAAGGCTCTGTGCGGTTCGTTGGTTCTCCCACCGCAGGCTATCACTACCAGAGCACAGACGTCGAAAGAGACAGGGTGTGCACGATTCCGTGAGGCATTTGTCAACAGGAAATCGAGGTTGACGCTCCTGTACTACTGTTAGCATGCAGCAGATTACCACTTCATTGTGCCTTCTTCTCTGTACCGTCCAGTATTCCAGTTCTTTATTAGTGTTAAAGTGGTCTTTCATGAGCCGTTTGCTGGCTTTAAATCGACTCACGGATATCACCATAGGTTTGGGTGTTCGTCGTTCGAGAGGATTAAGAGGGGAAAAGACTCGCGGTCGAGATGTTCATTTGTACAAGATGTTCTGTTTCCATTACCCCTGCCTGAATAGTGTTGACCTCCAGACTCCAACCTTTGATCTGAAACTGCCGAAATCACGAAGCAAATGTAAATATCATGAGCGGCAGCGCTTCAAACGCACACAGCCTCAGTGTAGCTTGGCACCCTCTCTTTCTGGGTAATTCTTTCCTACTTGGAAGTACCCGGGAATGCCAGCACCCCGCTTTAGGGGTTGCCTACCCTTTCTTTGCGTTTCACCTGAATGCGCCCAGGAATTAGCCCACTCTGGTAATCAAGTACTCCTTCGTTTCGTTGTACGCACAGGATAGTGACGCCTCTCCCCTACTTTCATTACTGCTGCTGTACGCTATCATTCGATTTTCTGTTGTTACTCTTCTTTATATCTATGTGATGCACCGGCCTTAGCAATGCAACTGACACCAGCCTCCGCCGCCTTCCACGCACATAAGCAAGCTCATATTTCGACGTCGACGAATCGTGATCGTCGCTGAACAGACTCTTCAATTTGTGACATGTCATCCAGCTACCTTGAACACTCATCGTCTTGCCGACTGGAGGGTGAACAACTCGAAAAGGAGGTAGGGTGTACGGCTGGCGCCGTTACATGTTTGTGGTTGCGGCGTTCTGATCATATATATACATATATACGATAAACATGTTTGTCTGGCTCCCTTTGTAGACAATGAAGCAACATATAGGAACGCGCATGGGCACACATGTGTCTGCGTCCATATCTGTGTATTCCTGTGGATATATATGTATACGTACAGTGATAAGATGTACGAGATATACGTAGATACGTACGTTTGACAAACACAGGTCTCCAGCAATCTGCCTTCGTATTGTTCTCTCTCTCTAAACTTCTAGCCTTGACGTCTGGATGTCATCATAGCATAGATATGCAGAACGAACCGTTGTGCCAATGGGTCTCGACTCAGGAGATCTCGCCAATTCCCCGGCGAACGCCGTTGTTACGACGCCAGTTCGTCGCGAGGGGACTTCAGTGTGTGTGGACGATCCTCGGGAACCTGGCGAGCTGATCGGTCATGAAACGAAACAGAAACGGGTGCATGTAAATTTTCAGACATCTTTCTTTCATGGTAGCCATGTCGGGAAACGGGAGCAGGAAGTCTTGGCTCGGGTGGAGGCTGTCGCAAGCTGCGTGCAAATGGAAGTACTTGAGAAACTGCTGGTCGTCTCGAATGATCAGATCCATTACAACAGAAATGAAGCATGTGAAAGCGGTGGGGACAAAGAACCCGGTCAAGCTGCTAGCGAATTGGATCTAAGCGCTTCAGAAGCTGACCCGGAGAAAGGGGCCCTCGATCCCCCGGCAGCAGCTGCGGCGGGGGAACCCGTCTCTGGAGAGAAAACGGTTGCAGCAGAACTTCGGCAGAAGAGGCTGCGGTTGCCATTCTCTGACACGGTCATTAGTCTCGTGGTATGGGATAGACGAAAGGTTTTTCCGGAAGAATCGGCAAACCAAACGTCCTCATTGTCTACAGTGAATTCGAAGCAGGAATCTCTTTTCGAAGACTTCGCTCCGCAGTCATGTATTTCCTACACCCTGGCCCGTCTGGATCATTGGCGACATACAAAGCCCGTCGCGTTCGCCTCAGTTCGTGCTCAGCTTCTACGCGAGCTTGCTTCCCGCATCCACATCCTCACTGGCGTGACCGCAGATCCGTTTGATACGCCGCACGAGAGCAAAGAGGCGTCGAGACCCGAGGAGAGCCTTGCCGAGGCAAGAGACGTTCTGGCGAATGACGCAGAGGTGCAGCGATTGCTCTCCCTCTACGGCCGTCTGCTCCAATTCGATATTGATATGCTGCTTCCTGGGTCACAATGGTGGAGGTTTCAGAGAGGGTACAGCTTAGAAGAGCACTCTCCGTTGCTGCTTCCCTTTTATCCGTGGTCGACTCTTCTGCAAAGAATTCGTAGAGTAAAAGGGATCAAATGTCTACGGCCGCCACTACGGTATACTCAGGTGCAGCCGCATCTCAAGCTTACTGTCGACATTATGCATGTGTGTCTAACGGATCACTACCTTTTCGGCAGTGAAGATGTCTTGGCTCACGATGTTCTGCGCCTTTACGAAGTCTACTGCTTTCTAAGCAATTACCAAAGCGGAGAACAACTAACTACAAGGCTGCGCAGTGCAATCCTCTACAGTGAGGAAGTAAGGCAGCGGCTTGGTGTCTATACCCCCATGGCGCTGCGTGCCATCTCAAGAGGCGAATCACCCACGGAGGCAATGAAACAAGAACTTCGTCATGCCGAGCACGTTCTCGTTCAATGGAAGCAATCTCATCCACAGGTATATTTGTCTTGTTTATCACTGGTGCCAGTAAGGCAGACAAGAATCTCTGGCAACTCGCCTGCCGTCGCTGGTCATTGAAGAACGTGCAGGGGCCTACACCAATGAGGCTAACATTTGTTCCCAGTAGTATTCTTACACAGGGAATGCTCTAATTACATCGATCGTATGGAAATGATAGTAAACAAGCGATACGGTATACGGACAGTCAACTGGGAGCACGACGGCCCACGGTAACACATAAAGAATGATGCCTGTATTCCACGTGCATCGATATGCTTTATACAGCGGTGCTGAGAAGCCGACCCGTACAGAGTCAACTGATTGAACCTATTTGCTTTCGTTGCAAAATTAATTGTAACGCATGTAAAGAGTCTCTTCTATTTAGACTCTGTGAAGAAGTGCCGAAGGAACGACACATGAAGATCGGCGAAGAGTACGGGAGCATTACAGTTGAAGAGCCGGCTCTCCCCGCGGCCTTGCAAGTCTCCCAAAACGTAAATTGTGTTTCCAGGCCGCTAGGCATCCATTGCCTCTGCTACTCCGCATGCATTGCAACTCGGCAACCGTTGCACCAACAGCAAGGGGCGTCTTCTTGTTCTGCCCTGTGGAATGTGCGCGGGTTTCTGTGACTCCTGCAGCAATGGCAGAGCTGGTTGCAACACCTGAAGCAGAGGAGACAGCTCCGGTTGCAACGCGACGGTCAGGCGCTTCTCTTCAGCAGATATGGGAATGACTTGGAATCAAAATGGCAGGAGCTTCTCGAAGTCCGCAAAAGACATGGTTTCTGCCAGACAAACCTCGAGATGAAGATAGCACTTATTCAGTGAGTATGCAAATGCCCGGATATCTTGGGTCTCCATCGTATCAATCTGGCATATCGCGCGAAAACACACCCTAAGTTTCCCAGTTATATCCGTCCCAGATGCATCAGAACCCTCTGTGGGGGGTGGTTGCGAAACATTCCCTGCAGCGTCACAGGAGATGCCAACACGGATAGTGAAATTTTATCCCAAGTCTAAATGCCGTACTGGAATATGGACTGTGCCGGAGGATGCTTTGGAGCTATCTTCTAAATACACTTAGATGGTTCTGAGAACCCTGCAGGAATAGAAACCACGCTCAAAGTTGCCTCAAATAGCCTCTATGTTAGGAGCATAGGAAGTCCTACACACCGCCATTGGTAATGGACTGATATACTTATCGTAGAAGCACTCAGCTGGTTATTCAGAGACACTCACGAGCACAAAACCATAACTTGTGATCTCACTGGTTTGCGACAGAACCAAAACACAATGATATTTACACACACATCATTGTTTTCACTTTGATCTCATTTTAGGGATAAACTGCCGCATACGGCCTGGAAACGCTTCAAGTAGGCAGGCTTCCTGCTTGAACCCGTGTGCACTCAATCTGTTCCCTTTTTGAATGGGCAGAGTCTATATGCACTGATAGCCAGCGCGTATAAACGGAGGTCAACAGAACGTGCCTGTCTTTTCACACGCCCCGTGTATCAGGACCAGCGCTGAGGAGGACGCCGTAACTCTTCAGAGAGAAATTTTCGCTGAGGCGGAAGAGGTCTTCTTCTACCACGTCGATACGGCATTTTCTGGGGGGGAAAGCCTCCAGCAGTCCTTGTGGCGTGCATCTGACACCGGCCCTTCGGAGCAAGGTGACAGCTCACGGGCTGGCCGTTCAGAATGGCGATTCAATCTTGAGGAACTTTTCGAGGCTATCTCTCTCAAATTCGAAATGCAACAGAGAAGACGTCCCGGAGCGCCACTCAGAAGACTGTTGCTTACTCAGCCCAATAAACAGCGTGCTGACCAGGTCTGCCTTCTGATACTCGTGCGGCGGAAAATGCCTAGGTGTAGCTCAAGCACCGTCGCATAATTGTGATCACGGAGCGCGCACCAGACCCGCTCCGAATAGGTCTTCCCTGGAGCGTAACAGGTGCATTTGGCACGAATCCCGTGTCCCATATTTACCCATTAGGCCAGGCAGTGAGACAGAGAGCGGAGACTGGGTCTATTCCTTCTCTTTTCTGTTCGTTCCTTTCCACAGTATGGCTCACAGTTCGGGGTGAACATGAAGGGCTGTGCGGGTGCACAGCCGTTTTGAAACCAACTGCTGGCGGATGCGTTGTGTGAGTGCCTAGTTCAAGGCCTTCTGTGGAAGGTGGTCCCCCTCTCACGACGAGTTCCACATTCGCCAGCGATATTTCGTGGGTTTCTCCTTTCTCTCTCTCAGCAGCGTTCGCTTCCTCCCTCCGAGCATCTCCGACGCCTTCTGGCCTCCTCATTACTTTGTTCGGTTTCTTGCAAAATCAACGGCCGGAAACTCCCTCGGAGAGCTCACGTGCCTCTGAAAGTCCCCACCTTCTCTTCAACAGCTAATCACCTGTTACCCAGCCTTTGGGACTACGGGAATACAGCAGACGTGGCCGGCTGCGGACGCAGCGCAGACGACGTGACTGCTGGACATGACGCAGCAGGGGACGAAGAGCGTGCAGAGTTCTCTTTTGGGATGCTTCTGACAGAAAGTCTTGAGGAACTATCTTTCAGTGTGGAGCTACATCATGCAGGTTCGTTCTCGCGGCTAGTTGTAACGTGGTTTTCCATCAAGTTCGAACCTCACCTAAGACACCTGCAGCCGTCTCGGATGGTCCAGCTCTCGAACCTCATCGACTTCTCTCTCCTGTTGTCTCCTGTTTTCATCACGACGTTCCCGGTTCCCCTGATGTCCCAGCCACCTCCCGGCTTAACCTCTTTCTTCCTCTAGAGCTCCCCCTCATGTTGGCGAACACACAGGGAGATCCTTCACACACGTTTCTCGTCATGAGCATCTTCGTACCTTTAACGAAAAACAGATGTTTCATTGAAAGGTGGAAAGAGCAGTAGCACGGCGCCACAAAATCCTCGCCTACCCATACTGTCAGCGCCAACGTCAGCGGTAACGCTTCCGGCGAGAAACTGCATTTGTTCCCGGAATTGTGCTCCTCCGATTTCAGGCTGCGCTGCTCCTCTAAAGACGACCGCTTCCGTTCCTATTTCTCCTGAACTCACATGCCTTACGCGCCCACCACCTCTTGCCCCAGTTGTAGAATACAAGGAACTCTTTCCTTCGTCCGAGAACTATTCCTCCAGTTCAGCGGCGCTTGCATCTCCTGTCTCCATTTACGTCGACGTTCCTTTCTCTTCCAGCTCGGAGTCACCGAACTGTGAGGGTGAGACAACCAAGCAGCAATCGGTTCACTCCGTCATCCCCATCGACACGCCTTTCGAGCAAACTGGAGACACACAGGACCCGCTCCTGGCGTGCAGCCCCGCCGTATCGCCTTCCCATTGCGGAGCTCCGCGCCAGGTCGCGAACTCCTTGTCTGCTGGCAGATCCCGCACGGATTTGCTGCAAATACCTTCCCTTTTCGGGCCGTTCTCGAGACGCGGGAGCATTTTGTTTCAGAACACGCAGCTGAGATTGGCTGTCCCGCGCTGGGACGAGGAAATGGCTGCGGCAGCGCAGGGAGAAGCTGCCGCAGTTGCCGCCGCCATGGCTGCCGAACTCGAGCAGGAGGCCTACCAAGCTGCAGCTGTCGTCGCAGCCGCCGCCGAGGCTGCGCGGCAAATCGCCGTTCCGGAAGAGCCAGCCAAATTCCCCTGGCTCTCACACCGAGACCCGCATGGCGCAAACGCCCCCGTCGCCCACGATCCGGACGCGCATGCGACCCGGCGAGAAGGTCACGGCCAGAAACTGTTCAACAGGAAACTTATCTCTATCAAGCGACAGAGACGTGAGCTCGGGACCGAAGCCTCCCAGTCCCCTGCTGGCGTGGAACAGCCTGATTCGGCAGCGGCTGCCGAGGAACACGTCCGGTCCTCCCCCCCAGCTGACCCTCGCGACATGCTAACAGCGGAAGGGACCGCCGGGAAGACAGAGGCGACGTCTGGTCAGAAACTCAATACAGCTGAGGCACAACCTGCCACTCCACTGGATTCCGTGTCCCCTCATCCAGGTGGAGAACACCGCCGACCCTCTCCGCCGACCTTCTCCGCCAACGCTAGTCACGGAGCTCCGCCCAACGACGCAGACGTGGTCCCTCAACAACTAACACCCCTAGGTGAATCCGCCGTGATCCGGAATACACCTGTCGAGCGTGTGTTGCCAGCCCCTTCTCAGTCTCTCTCGTCTCCTCGACTCCCACGACCTATTTACAACCCCGCCGCCACCGATCCGGCGTTGGATTCTTGGCCTGTGCGGCCCCACATTGTTGCTTCCTCAGCAAGTGGAGCCACTCTGCCACCCCCCGCAGTTGTGGTACCGCGGCCGAAGGTCACATCGTGGTCTGTGCTGCCTCGAGAGCCTCTGGGCCCCTGGGCAGATTACAGCGTCTCGCAGCAGAAAACAAGTGAAACAGGGAGAAAGGAAGTGGATTGGTTGCATCCCTTCCCACGGCCTGACTGGAGCCTGCCATCGCCCAAAACTGGCGTGCCTGAGCTGACAGACCCTGCGGCTCATCCCATGGCAATTCAAGACAGGGATACCTCCCCTATGTCTCGCCTTAATGATGTATGCAAGCATATAAGGTGCATAACCGTATTGGAAGGTCGCATGCGTCTCTCGATCATGCGGTTCGCATATTGATCTTAGCAGTCTGAGCTCGAAACCCGAGAATCCATTTGGAGACGAGAGCTGCTTTTCGGGACATTTCGGCTTCCAACATAGGCTGGGCTCGAGAGAAAGTACAGTGGATCCGCTTGAAGACAGTGGCTTTCCGATATGCATCATACGTATACTTCGCAGCGTAATCGCAGCCTAAGCATGCACACGACTGCAGTGCGAGGAGTTACAGCCATCTAGCACTGACTAGGCCACAGCTGTGGCTGTTCGCCACGGTGTCGTTTGTTGCCGCAGCCGTCAGACAGCGTCCATCAGGTTCCTGCACGATCGCGACGGCTTCTCAGTTTCACGCGCGTCTCCAGTCGAGAAGACACCGAAGACGCCAGCACGTCGCGAATTCCACTCAGTTACCTTTTTTCGAGGTCCATTGAGGCCCCTGGTGGGTCGGGGCACAGAGACGACGCGCCTCCGTCTGTCGCGCTTGAAGACGCGGAGCGAGAAAGCAAGTCCCGACGAAAGCATAAGTCGATACCTACCGTGTCGTCGCACATATCCGGTCGATCGCGCACCTCGGAGCAGCTTGCTGGCACCGTGGATCGAGCCTCAGAGTAAGTCCGGGTAACGAATCAGCACGCACTGAAGAACCCGCCTGTGTGGGTAAATGTGCCAACATCAGGTCGTGGGCAGTCGAGTTTTGTACGTTGACATTAAACCCTCTTCAGGTGCTAGACTGTGAGGGAGAAGCCAACAGCCGGATCGATTCGTCGAGAGTTCCGTTTTTCTCGTCAAGTCCGCCGCATCTTGGTGCTTTCTCAGCAGAACGGGGAACAGAACGCCGGGATACGCGGCTGTGTCCCGCCCTTCCTGTCCACGTCCATGTAGGTTTTCATGTATATGCTCATTTATACACATATAGACTCCGCTCGTATACGCGTATATCCTTGTACGCATGCATGCTATATATATGTCTGTACCTCTGTGTGCCAGCGAGCCTCACCTACTGTGTGCCTGTGCTCTGGAACGCATGTGTGATGCATCAGGTATCCCCGTTTGGGATCCCAAGGTAGCGTAGGTCTCATGAAGGGTGGCCTCAAGCTGCGAGTCACTCTCGCGCCTGTCCCACCCGGGGAAAGAGCAGCTGAGGCATTAGTTGAAGGTGAGTTATTTTCGACATCTGACGCTCGCCTTTGAGGGCCTCATCTCCCAGGCGACGGCAAAGTCAGCGGATGCCCCTATCCTCGTGCATGCTTCAGGAGAGGACGGGTGCGCATTCCTCTTCAGCATGTCGTAGGAATCGTCTGTACGTTGCTGCCAAATACTTGTCCCAACTTGCCTCTGACTAAAGTAGAAACGTAGTTTAACCCCGAACCCAAGTGTTCACTGTTTTGGCAGCAAAAGAACACACAGCAGTGCAGAACAGGTTTTCGAACCGGAAAGCCATACAAGACAAGGTAGAAAACGCCAGCAGGAAGGAGAGCGGAAACTCCTGAAAAGTTTCGCTGCTGTCAAGAACGACATTTCATGAAGTGGTCCCCGCTGTTTACCCAAGCAAAGATAGATTCACTTCCGCCGTGCATTTCGCTTGGAGTCGAGCCGCAGACCTGCTGTATGTGAATAGCTGTTGTGCGTTCGAGTCGTGTTCACACCTAGAATAGAAACGCAGCTCATGCTCATCCTAGATCAACTCTTTGCACAAGCATCCGCACTGCGTCGCTAGAGACCAGGCACCGGGCAAGCACCAGTCTTCTTTCTGCTCAGGTTACGAAGCTCTGGTGTTGCGTCGTCAGCACCTCCGAGCTGCGGTCGAAGGAGATGCGTCCTTAGTGACTCTTTATCGCCATTTGCCTACGGCTCCCGGAGACCTCTACGATGCAAACCGTGCTGAGGAACGGGCATACGCAGCAGCCGCTGCAGCCTCCGCTATCGCAGCAGCGCCAGCTCCTGAGGCAGCTTACGCCTATGGAACCTTGCAGCCGAGACGCCCGTCTCCGCAATGCAAAAGAGTAGTGCTCCTGCGAGACAAGAAACAACAGGACTTTTTAGACACGAGGCTCGGGCGTAGCCGTCCCCTCGCAGCCTGCGTCCGTCTTCTTCTTCTGCTTCAGAGAAACGGAGGTTTCAGCGCCGAGAGGCACGGCCTCGTGGTTCCCTTGTTGGCTGCGTCCGCGGCGGCCTTCGTAGCTCCAGCTACTGTCGAACGGTTCCTCGACCAAAGCGCTGTCGAAGTCCCAGGTCTCGATGCCGAGGCGGTGGCCTTGCTCCAGAGCATGCAAAAGAAGACCGACGAGAAGAGTCGGTCGAAGCAGAGACTGTCAAGAGAGCAAGAAATGAAACTCTTGCGCGATGGGCCAGACGAGGACGAAGAAGAATTGGACGAAGACGATGCCGTAAGCGCGTGGAAGCGAAGCGACAGTATACAAAGAAATACGCAGACACTGGGCTTCAGTCTGCTGCACCCTCCGCAAATGTGCATATCCAAGGAAATGGCAAGGCTAAACTCGATCGCGAGCGCAGTGTTCGCATTCGCCAGCGCACATGTTTACAGGACACACGAGTGGTTGTTCTGTTACTTCAGATAGGTCGAGAGACATTTCGTTCCCTTGTCACGCGATTTTTGCTGAGCAATCAAAACTCCCTGTCAACAACAGTTGAAAGGGGTGGTCCAGTGACAGCAGCTTTCACCGAGGCAGAAAGCAGTGCCTGATGTTTTCAATTGTACTGAACTAGTCAGGTTCCAGCAATCTTCCCAGTGCACTCCTACCCTCCTGGACTGAATCTCGTCTGTGCCGGGTTGCAGATGTTCGCATGCATATGCGCACGCATACACAAACAGAAGCACGATATGCGAGCAGCTGAGCGACACGTAGTAGGCCGCCGGGCGTTTGGATCAAGAATATACAAGTCGAAAAGAAGCCAAATGCTCTGACTGTTTGCGCCAACAAGTTTCCGTCAGATTCCTAGTTTGCTTCTTGCGCCTGCAGAATGCGGAAGACATCTACACCCAGTTCCTTCGAGGCTTCCTGACCTCAGCATTGCCGGTACAGGTCGGCGCTGTCCTCAAGTCAAGCTCTCACGTGGATTTCCCGGCGATCGTTAACGAGGTGGTACCCCGGCTCAACATAAGCCTACTTTTCCATCAGATCAAAGCTTGCTGCTTCACCCACCGCTTGCTCGGCTTTAGCAGGTCCGTACAGAGTCCGCAGCCGTGGTGCGGATTTCGAGGTGCAGAGCTCTACTAAACAAAGTGCAGGCAAAGATCCCTCGGTGCCAGTCTATACATATACATATATATATATATATATATATGTCGATGTATGCATGTATATGGGCATTTGCATTCGTAGGTATAAGTGACAGAGGAACAGTTATCGTTGTGTGTCCAAACAGGACGGACACGCGTCTGGAACAGCGAGCGGCACACGGCAAAAATCTGGTTCAGTTCATCACTCAAATGCTTGGCTTCATCGCATCGTGCTTTGTGCAGGTATGTCGACGCCAAGGCAGCCCGGCGTCGGGCAACAGTCATCGATCAGGTGGATGACAGATCCATAGGAATTTTTGTGAAGGTGAGTGAAAATCGCTTTGGTCTTTCGCCTCCGACAGTACTCTTCAGTCGCAGTTCCCGTTGCGCAGCTCGCAGGTACAGAAGGCAACTCAGCTGTATGTTCACCGGGCACTAGGACCGTCGAGTATACATATGCACTAAGCTGTGTATCCGGAGCCTCGCTTATCTTTTCCCTGGCCCGTTCAGGTTCGACGGCTGTACAATGTGCCTCTACGTCTCGAACCACGAGATTTGGGTCGGTGGCGTCACCGTCATCGGGTCGGAGATATTTCCGCTTCGCTCGATTCGCCTGCAGATTTCTATCTGTACAGTCCCAGAGCGCACTTGCAATACAGCGCGCAAAGCCGGAGTCGCAGCGCTGGAGCCACGCCGTTCACGTTCATTGGCCCGAGCCACACAGCGTATGCAGAGGCGCTGCAACTGAGCAATCCTGTGGTCGAGGTGAAGTACGTGAACCGAGCAAGGGGTATTCATGTTGCAGTGGCCACGAAGGCAGTAAGCGGAGAGAATCCGATAATCAACCAGGTACGCAAAACGTCGATCTGTGGCGGTACGCCCAGGACGCAGACTGTCAGGAGGCGACAACTCGCATTTTCTCGGCCTTCAGCCAATACCCCGTGGTTATGAAGCTCGTTCGTCGTCAGGCATTTGAAACCGTTAGAGCTTTATGTAGGGGGGTCATGAACTCTATATCGACCAAGAAATCCCCTAGTATTATCTTTCCTGTATTGGAAGCATGCTGGTAGAAGTCCTGAGTGTAGTAGGGGAAACGCGAACAGCCCTATTTACTTACTACAACTTTTTCCTCATCTTCTCTCGATTGCACCATCGCGTCATCCTCAACGAAACCGCAGGTGCGGTCGCACTCGCCATCTTTCTCGGTCTCTACATGGTGTTTTAAGCAGAGTGTGCGGGTTTAACTTCAGCTGGTGCACCTGACGCTTCCAAAAGTTTCTGGAGAAAAAGAGGCTCTAATCGACTTGACAAAGCAGGACAGCTACCTGATTCTGAATGTCTTTGATCACCATCAACGTGATGCTCCCCCGGCACGCCGCTTCCTCGGATCGCTGGCCCTGCCGTGGAGTCTCATCATCGGCTACGGCCTGGAGGACTGCTTCTGGACGCCGTCTAAAGGGGAGGGGGATGGGAAGAATGAGCACCAAGACTCTTCCTGGAGATCCCCTAGCGGCCACAACTTTCGAATTCGGCGCCGTCGGAAAGAAGGGCCCGACGGTCCAGTCACCCTGTGCGTCATCCGCGGGTGTCTGCGTCTCAGGCAACCCGTGTGTCTGACAGGCTACCAGCGCCCGACCATCAAAGCGGGAACCCGGTGGAAGTCAACGGATAGAGGGAGACAGTCCACCGTTTCTTCGGGACCGCGCGACTCGAACACTCGAGTCCGCTCCGAGTCCCACGACCCTTCCGCCGTTAGGGATGCGTCGAACCAAACTGTGAAACATCGCAGCACGAACGGCTGTCAACCGGACGGCGGCGCAGATGGGGCGGCGCACCAAGACGCCACTTGCCCCGCCGAGGAGCCCTTGAGTATGTATATCAGTCTCAGTTTGTACGTCACAGGCGTGCCGCTGAGTGCAGTTCGAACCTCAATAGCGAACGGGAGTGGTCACCCTGTTCATATTTGGCGTCAGGCTCAGGAATCGATTGCTGCGAGTCAGAAACCTGGAAGTATCCCCCTGTCCAACTCATCGAGCGATCCACTGTCTCTCGGGGCGCAAGGGGCCCGAGGCGGAGATAACTCGCGCCAAGCTAGGGGCGAATCAGATGCTGCAACTGAAGGCCCGGTTGCTCGAGAGGGCAAGGAACTCATCATTAGGGAGGAACATTGGAGAAATCACTGCCGACGAGGAGGCGTCTGGAACCCGTGTAGTGCGTTTGGTAAGAACGGCCGTGTGCAGCATGTGAAGATTTCCTAACCCACAAGGGATGCACTGATCTTGGATAAGAGGGCGGGCTGTGTCTCTGTCGTGCAGCGGAGCGTGCAGCGGAGAGCCTCAGTAGAACTGGAGAGATCGTAGTGCTCACGAGAACCAGTGGAGGGAAACCATCTTGTAACTGAGCCTTGCTATGAGGTGATTCACTCTCCCGTCCCACCGATCAGGAATTCATTGGAAGCACCGTTTACAGTATACACAACGGTACTACACGTACGGGGATAAGAATGGGGAGTAAGAGCCCACAGCTTTTTTTCTGTGGTCACCTGAGGCCGCGATATTTCAATGTGGATTGATCGATTTCGGATGGCACTCTCCCTTAAGCGGTCCATTCTCTTTCCCTGGTCTCGAGACAAGCGAATTCGCGTCTGCTACAGGAAGCATGGCAGCTGCAAATCTCGGCAAACTTTCTTCACCCTGTGGCATCGATCCACGAACCACCTTGCATTCCTTGAGGTACGCAAGTTTTCTGTGGTGTTGAGGTCCTTTTCTTTCCTGGTCTCAGGTGTGCGTACTTCCTTAATTGTAGCACGACACAGGCATTCTGGGCCTGCTTTCGTGCTTGTCTGTTGTGCTTCCCTTGTCCAGGCCTTGACCTCTCTGGGTCCCTCTTTCTTCTTTGCCGACTCGTTGCCCCCCTTTTCCCTCCCCCTGAGGTGGCGACGCCCGGAAGCCCCCGGTGTTTTGAGCGTATCGCTGCATTCATATCTCTGTTTCCAGTCGTTGAGGACCGCCTACTCCTCTCGGTGCACGGTAGGCTTTCCGAACAGTCCTGTCTGCCTCTTTTGGGCCTGAACCCTGCACCATGCGGCACGGGGGCTCTCGTTTGTCGAGTGCTCTCGTCCACGAGCAAGCGCATGCTTTTAATCCATCCCTCTGAAGACATCAATAGCTGCGAAGTTAACAGTCGGGGCCACGCTGCCGTGTAGGTTCTCCACGAGCAGACGAAACTGAAAGCAAATGGTGACGATGACAAATTACATGTCCTCATATGAATTCCAGATGCCTGCGTATGTATACCTGTTCGGTACAAACTCCTGTTGGCTACCTTATGACTGCAGCTGGAGACCGCGTTTGGATGAACGCACAGGAACAAGTCGACGTTGGCTGCGGCGACAGCCGAGGCCACGCTCTGCTCCTCTGCTGCTTCTTCACCGCCTTCGATCTGATTCTGCAGACTCAGTGCTCCAATTACGTGGCCCGCGGTAGGCTCTGTTCTATGTGAATCTATTTGCGCTTTACACAGCAACTCCATCAATATCCTTCACGTCGACGAACGGTTGACACGGTGCAGTGCGACCGCAGTTCGCGGGACTGCATTGTGAGTTTCGTTGCCCAGACATACCTCATTGCTGCGACAGACCGAGCTGTGACCACCTAGACGAAGCTGGCTCCCCCGCGCTTGTTCGTATCCACCCTACAGCCCATGTGCCCCATCGGATGCACCCACATGGCGCTCCATGCACGTCCTACAGATGCCATTCTGTTTTACTGGCATACGCATGCGCCGACCGTGCATATCTCACTGAGCGTTGTTTTGGTCGTCGAAGGCTGAAAGACGGTTGAGGAGTCGCCATGGGAGTCACTCTTCCGACGCGCAGTGAGCTCCAGCAGTGTTGAGCACTATACGTAGCGCGCATCAAGCTCTTTTCCTCCTCCGTCCTCGCGCATCTGCTTGAACGTGACCACCTGGCTTTCCCATGGTATATGTGTCTCCGTCCCGCGCAGCACGCCTTTGCGACAGAGGAGTCCAATACGTGGTCCTGCGTCAAGCTCCGGACCGGAGTGTACAGGTTTGGGATCCTCTGGAGCCCCGGTGTGTGTTCCTGCCTTCTGCCACATTCCGCAAGAGGAGGAGGCAGGAGGTGCGGAAGAACGAGTATGGTCTCAAGGAACGAGAAGGCCTAGCAGTCCCTGACACAGGATCACCTCGACCGCCTCAGGCTCTCACACCGCTCCAGCAGCAGCAGCTGATTCAGCAGAACGCCCTACTGAGAGAACAACAGAATGATCAGGTTGCAGGGTTGAGGGCGCGACACGAAGGATTGCTTGAAGGGTCTCATGATAAGTTTCTCAAACAGTTCAGCAAGCAGGCCCCAACTCGAAATACGCAAACTGTCGAAAGGCCCAGTCCTGTTTGCGCCGGTCCGACTGTCACAGCGGGACAAGGAGAGGTCCAGGCGATCTCAACACGTCAAGACCAGTTGGGTCTGTTTCACAGTCCCGTCCAAAACGCGCCTGCTTGCCCGGCTGAGGAGGCCTCTTCTCATTCGCTCTGGGATGGCGCTGGCATGAACCACGACCTACCTTTCTTGATCGGAGGAACATGCGACAACCAGGAGAAAGGTGTGCTGCCTATCGAGGGCATTGATCTAGTCTTCAACAATGAGAATGTGCTGACAAATCTTCAGAGCATGGAGTGCGTTTCGTCCTCTTCAAATGGAGCCACACGGCACCGTGGAGCCGGTGAGGGTTGGGAACCACTGACCGGCGGCTGCTCAGTTCCAGAGAGCGACAGAACACTGCGAGATAAGATACGGCAGAAACTGCTTCGGCGAAGGAAGACGAAATGCTGTGGCATAGTCTACGTTTGCCGCTTGCTAAAAGACTTCATCCGTCGACTCTTCACTGTCCATTTCTGGCTTAGAGCTGCCGCATCCTGCTTCGCTTGCCTGTGCTGCGATAAGTAAGTCTCCGAAAACTTCTTGTTAAACAGAGTCGAACGTGTGCACGGGCTCTGCAACCCTCTGAAGCTGAAAGCGCGATAGGAGATACGCGGCAAGCTGGAACGTGTCTTGAGAGCCCCATGTGCAATCCGGCACCCTATGCTGCTGCTGAAACACTGGGGTTCCGAAAGAGAATGCTTGATGCATGAAGACGCATCGTCCCATCTGTGTGTCAGTCAGGACAGCGGTGTTAGGCGGAACGGAACCTTCGCACCTCCCAGAGAAGAGATGACTTGACGTGTTTGCAAAAATAGATGGATGAAACCTGGCGCTGCGTGAGATGTCGGGCTCCTGCGTCGCACCGTGGCTTCAATCGCCGACGCATGTTCTGCCGGGGCACACTGGCTGAATGTGGGGGAAACAGACTGGTCAGTTCGCCTTTTGTTCGTCGTTGTGAGATTCAGCTGGTGCAACTGGATTCCTCATGGTTCTTCGTTTCCAACGCTGCCTCTTCGGATATATGTCCAGGCGTTTGAAACCTCCTCCGAAAGCCGTCAACCTTTTCGATATGTCCTTCGACTTCTCCAACAAGTCGAAATGGTCTGCGCTCCTGCCACCGCTGCAAAGGGTACGCATTTTCAGAGGCTCCCGCGTCGAGTCGTAGTGGCCTAATAGCGCCGGAGGACGTATGAAGAGTCTGCTCGCAGTTTGGGTTCGAAACGAAACACAGGTGTCGTTGTCTCAGATATTACTCTTCAAGTCTCAAGCTCAAGGGCCTCAAACGACGCGAACAAAGTGCAAACTCTACAGAAGCGCCATTGATGCTTGTGCCCAAACGTGTCTGAACTCTGTGTTTTGTTATGGATGTGCACACTCCGTGTAGTGGATGGCAGCAATGTGCTGGATCTACCCGTGGCCGGGGGTGTTCGACAGGGAACTAAGCGGACTCGACGACATCACCAGTGACTGTCATGTCATCTAGGATCCGCAATAACGCATGCAACTCCTGTTTGCAGCCTTTCCGGGCTTTCTCACGCTTGAGCCTGGCGCAAAACAGTCCAAATGCCATTTCGCTTGTGTGCGGCGGCCAATATGTGCACCTCCTTTCAGCTTAGCAGTTTGAACAACCCGTCAGCAGTGGCTGCAGCCTCGAAGGCCTTCCGTGACTGCCTCCTTCAGAAGAACGACTGCGCCAGCGCTGCAGAAGCAGCGGCGCTTGCGCTTGGCGCGACAAGTCCCGACGCCCTCTTGCGCATCTCTTTATTCCCTCCAGTCGGTAAGGCTGCTCGCCGGTCCCTCGTGGTTACGCATATATATATATATATATATGTAGATATAGATATATATATATATGTATATATATATATATATATATAAATGTATGATCATGGGTATTCAAGTACAGGTAGATAAGCCAGCGCTGAGACAGACACGCTGTAACAGCGATAAATATAAATCAATAGGAAGACGTTGGACAGTGGCATTGCCATGTGTCGCGGCTTTGTCTATACTATAGCCATATGTATTCTGCCATGACAGTAACACTCATGCTTTTGTTGCAGGGATGATCACTCCGATGGCGCAGGCCCTCAGGTATAGGGGCGCAGACTTCGCTCAAGCACGAGCCCTAGAGGTTCGCCTTCAGCGCCATATCGAGGCGCATATTAAGGCGTTGTATCGACGTAGTCGCCCGCTGTCTCCAGATGCCTCCGGCAGGACGTCGATGTATCCCGACGTTTCAACGATGTATGAGAAAAAAGCCTTTGGTAGCAGAGGTGCTTCGACTGCTCCTCTAAGCCGACCAATGCAGTCCGTATTCTTCTGTCGCGATGCTGCTACTGAAATATATCAACTCTTGAGACATTTTGAGACATCCCGCATGTGCATGGCATGGCAACAGCCCATCTCGCCGGATGAGCGCCGCCGGCACAAAACATCCCATTCAAGTTCGACTTCAGTTTTCCCGGGCGCTACCATAGGAGCAAAATACGAAAGTCCACCAAACGTAGAATCATGTGCACAGGCTCACTCATCTCTGGATTCATCATCTCCAACAGCAGGGGCCAGAAGAGCACAGGCTGACAACTGGGCCTTCTGTTGCGCGCGCGACCTCGAGAGTCGACTCCAGGACTGCTTGCGAAGATACTACAAAGACAATGATGCGCCTTACGCCGTTCCGCTTCATTTCAGTCGCATGGACAAACACTTCGTGTGGCAGCTTCTTGAAAATACCGGAGTCTTCTCACCTGTGCCTCCAGCTGCACTTGCTCACAGGCGCACATCCTGGGGAGCGTCGAGCCAGGAGCAGTGTCGCCCTCCTCCCTTCCACGTACCTCTAGGGGCCACCGTCGCTGTCGTCGTTCGAGTATTCGCTTACCCCTGTGGTGTGTATAGTGGATGGGTATGTGCCGCTCGGCTGGGCTGACCTGGAACAACTCGAGGACGCCTCGTTTTTGGCGGCGTCGCTGCTATCCGCCGTCCACGTGGCGTCCGGATGATATGGTACAAGCAGTAAATCACCGTATTCAGAGCGATCATGACGTGCACACGCGGAAACCGTCGACTGTTGCCATAGCGACTGTAAGCTCGACAGGTTTCTCGGACATTCCGCCCCGAAGCTACCGAAAAGGATCCTTGGTCATGCCAATCACGAATCGCGTATTGGGAACTTACTGGCTTCTGCAGTTTTCCATGCCCATCCACTAAAAGAAAACCCATGTCTACCGAAAACGATCCTTGGTCAGGCCAATCACGAATCGCGTATTGGGAACTTACTGGCTTCTGCAGTTTTCCATGCCCATCCACTAAAAGAAAACCCATGTTAGTTACATTCAATGCGAAGCGTTGACTGGCACAGCTTTCGCCGCGTGGCCTCCTGTCCCAACTCCACCGGTGGCAATGCCAACTAGTGTTGTCTTCGCAATCAAGTATTTTTCTTCTTCTGCCAATCTGCTAGGGGCATCGAGACAAATGAGCGCCACAGGAATTAACATATCCTTGAATGAAAAATCCACAGCTGCATCCTCGCTTCCATAGTCGTATCTAAAAAGTACGATAATTTTTCCTGAGTAAAAGTGTCCTTTCTTGACTCGGCGCTATAGTAGATCAGCAAATTTTGGTAGGCCTAAACGGTCGTTCTTGAAGACCGCCACCACTGCCTTCTTTCAGGAATCTGGCATCTTGTTATGCAGCTCATATTCATCTTCCATCCTAGGGTTTACGCTCCAATCGCACACAGAGAAGAATCTCTATAAGGAACTCGTGCGGAATATAGGGCCATGCAGCGTAACTGAGCTGTCAGATTGATTTACTACCTGCACGTTACTTCGTGAGGCGTTACTGGTTCTCACAATAAAATACTGTCATCAACAAAATACGGGTTCCTTGCCATATATGGCTCAGTAACGGATAGGAAAGGCCCAGAACTAGCAACATGGGCGGGCAGTCGCTGAACGCGGCGTGCAGCTTCGAACCAGCACTGAAGTCACACGAACATCCGGGGGTATTCCGATCGAAGCACTCTGCTTCAGGACAATTCAAAACGTTTTAATGTGGAGACGTTTGCGTGTTTTCCCCTGGCGCGGCTGAACCGCCCACTCGCACTGGAAGTCCGTCACAAAAATGACAAGCAACCCAGTACAACCGGCCTGTCTAGGAAAGCCGCTGTCTCTCTCCTTGAGGACTCATGAATTATTGTAGCGTTCTATTAAGGATAAAGTACGTGCATGGCTGCTACATTTACTTTATTTTCTGGGAAAGATACTCCAGGCTTTGCCTGACCCCACCGCATTCGACCTGTCCCTCATTTTAGAAGAGTGCAACAATGGGTGCTGTTTCTGATGAAATTGATGGCCGAGTTCAGAATGTCATCGATCCACCGTTGGTCCTGAGCCTTCCACTCTCCTCCGGCATCTCCCACAGCATCCCCTCCCCTCGCCACGCCCTTGCCTGTTTCATGCTGCTGCGACTGCTGCGGGAGCACCAAGACCACCTGTCTGAGCTGAGGCGTGCAGTCACTGGAGTCAGCGAGAGATCGCAACCCATTTATCACACACCGGAGCACCTGGAACACACGGCGCTGAAGCAGCGCGAAGGGCAGCGAACAGTCTGCTGCCCCTCCCTCCATCAAGAGCAGAGGCATCACCAGTGTCCTTATTCCCGCTGTACTGGAAACGTCTAGGATCTCCTTCAAGCCCCACTGCAGTTCACATGACAACGAAGCCTCGTGCTCGATTACGCTGGCGCTCGCCCACTGGGACGTAACATCCACTTCATTCACCCCAAGAGTCCCCTCCCGCAGAGAAGCGAGGGAAAGACCTGATTGTTCATCGGCTGACACGCTGGCACCTCCACGAGCATCCCACTTCCCAGGTTCCGCCACACTCGTTGTCAAAGCACTTTCACCACGCCGCGACTCCCCAACGCCCTTCGATTCAACTCCTGACGTTTGCATAGTGGGATCAATGCCGCGTGTGCTAGGCAACGACGCGCCAGTCCGATGAGCAACGTTACGATGCGAACGCGGTGGCGACACGTCGACTCTTCCCCCTCCACTCCCACTGCTGTTAGCTGTCCCTGACACTACCAAGTGGAACACTACGCTGACGCCTCCATTGTTGGAATGGCGAGAGACGAAAATCTCGCCGACGTCGAGAGCGGGCGGAAAAGCTGTGTGAGCAGACAAAGCACCGCCCTGCTCTCCTGCGCCTTCTGCCACATTATCTTGTTGGCTGAGTACCCCGGAAAACCGTCTCTCCGTCAAAAGCGCCGCCTTTCGTCGACTGAGGTGGACATCTAACATACGGTGTTGCTCATCGATGCCAGGAAAAACGAAATCGCTAGCTGCGGCCGTTCGTGCACGCCACTGCTGGTACGCTGGTGCATGCAGTTTCACGGAGCCGGCGACTGGCAAGACAATCGCGACAAGTGGCGAATGCGTCGGTCCAACCAACGAAAAGGAAGACGAGCAGCCATTTCCTGCCCCGGTTGCCGGATGGCCCCCTCTCAGATCCTCTCCCTCTGTAGCTGCGGGTTTTGATGCGCGTCCGCGAGCCGCCGCCTGGCCAGCATAAGGTGACGAAGACAACGGAGTGGGATTTTCGGGGACATTGGAGGGTGCCGATCTTGCTGCAGTCACTGAACTGGTAACCGCGTCCCCAGCAGCGTGGTCGACGCCTGATGTCTGGCCTCGTGAGTTTGGCGTTGACGGAAAACTTTCGCGTCGGCGCGTCATGGCGCCGACGACACTTCCGGGTGCCCCGCAGCCG
Source organism: Neospora caninum Liverpool (assembly GCF_000208865.1). Classification (NCBI taxonomy): domain Eukaryota; phylum Apicomplexa; class Conoidasida; order Eucoccidiorida; family Sarcocystidae; genus Neospora; species Neospora caninum. The sequence goes on along the minus strand of NC_018395.1, from coordinate 861,729 downwards.
AGTGCATCATCTGAACAATACTGGCGAGCGTAGAAGGGAGACCGCACCGAGTCAACCCAAAAGAAGTTCGCCCGGGAAGGACACTCGGTCGCCTGGTAGTCATAAGCTGCAGTCATGCCACACAGGTAGTCGGCACGAGCCCCGCATGGGTGTTCCGGTCTGTCACGGATTGGGGCTCCGGCGCCACTGGGGTGGCCGCTATCGTCTGGTTTCTTCGGAGTGCGTTCTCCGAAGCCGGACGCGACCGCGCCTGAATATCCTTGTCCACCAGCAGCGCTTGTCGATGACGCCTGCTCGGCGATGTCAGTGACATTTCCGGTGCATATGCGGATAACAAAACTCCTCTTTCGTTGTTGTCCAAACATGAGGGGTAGAACTGCGTGCTGCCTGAGCCTCATCAACAGCTGTTCTTCCGGCCAGGCCCTCAGTCCTTCCTCCCATGCCGATGGACTCAAAAGTGCGTCGATATCTACAACAGAGGGAAAGATAAAAGGTTCTTCTGCCAGCGTTCGTCTCGAAGGCTTCTCTCCGTCTCCTTTGTGACTCGACGGTAGCGCCGGGCGCTTCCCTGGTGTGACCACTGAGGTCGACGACTGCGATTGCCGGGCGCTAGGCCCCCGCGAAACAGAAGCCGGCGCAGCTCCCATGTCGCTGTAGCTGTTTCGGCGCGACAAGGGAGGCAGGGCGTCACTTGACCGGGAATAGGAAACTGGCGCACCTTGTGATTCGACTTGTCTCCCGTCCTCGAGTCTCTTTCTCCCTTCTGTCCGTCGGTCCCTGTGTTGTCTTCTTCGGTGTTCGATTAGTCGCCGAAGAAGGCTGGTCGGCGTTACGATGTCCAACACTGGATGTGGAGTGTGTGGTTGGCGCTGCCAAGGACGAGGACGAAAAGAAAGATTGCGCTCGAGCACAGACGTTCCTGTCGCCAGACCCAAGTCGGCGGCTGTTCCGACAACTCGAGAGCCGTTTTTGAAAACAATAGCTTCTTCATTTGACGTGGCCTTCGTCGGGCGAACGGCTGTGCCCTCTGAAAGCGTGGTAACGGGGCTGGATGAAAGCAATGGGGGCACGGCCGGACGAGCAGAATCACCGATACGTTCGTTGCCTTCATCCTTGATCCGCTGCCAGTCGCTGCAGAGCATCACCTGACCTCCCGAACAGACTTGCCCGGCCGTTTTGGATCCGCGAGAATACGCCCCCCCTTCGGCGTCCCTCTGTTGAAGACCCGCAACAGCTTCCTCCAAGTCTGGCCGGTAGTGTGAATGCCAGTCAGCAGGAAGCAGGTCGCTCTCTTGAGCGGACGGAAGCGCAGGCAGAATCAAGGGGCTATCGTGTCCATCTAGGGCGGCTTTATGCAGCAAATAGAGGTCAATAGCCACATCCTTCAAATCTTGCAAATGCTGTTGCTTCAACAGAGCTCGCTCAGCCCGCCAATGCAGTTCGAGCAACTCGAACTCGCTGACATGCTGGAGCACGAGAGCCTCGACACCTGCTGTTTCTTCATGACTTCGGTCGATGATCATCTGGTCTCCAGCAATCCCCACGGCTTCTTTGGCTGACTGTCCAAATGCAGGTGCTGGATTACGGCTCACGTTGTCTGGCGGATGTGTGTGGTGACTATGTGTGCCCTGTGTCTCCCGCGTGGTCGAAGACGTCTGCGCGTCCTCGGCCCTACTTGCACGTTCCCCTGTGGCTGCCAATTGGCTGTCACTTCCCTTCGTTATGACTGATTTTTTCACGGCTGCATCATCGGGGAAAACAGATCCGGCCTCATGCTCACCAGCCTTCCTCCTGGTTATAAGACTGTCATTGGTAGAGCATCCACTAGTTTCCCACGCCACTTGTTCCTCTCGCCGTCCACATGCCTCCTCCATTTCAGTGCTCTGCCTATCTCGGAGCTGAACGAGGGACTCTTGCTGCCGTTCTAGGACCGCCATCATGGCCGAGTCGAAAGAATCCTGAAGCTGGCTCAGCAGGCGGCTCCCGCAGCTCGGGGTGTTCCGCTCTCTCACGCGAAACCGGCCTTCACAGATCCCAGTCTTATTGTCGTACGCTCCACAAACGCCGCCTGAGAAGCCCCCGCTGGCGGCATCGTTGACTGGCGAAACCTCCAACGCTACTCCGCCAGCCTCATGGCTGGTTCCGCCTCCCCCCGCCCCGCCAGGCCCGTCAAGGCTAGAAACCCGAGCACCAAGAGTCAACCTCGTGCTGGGACTAGCTGCCGACCAAAACGCGTCGCTGAGGGGTGTGCCTGAGGAGCCGGCTTGAGAATTGTCGTGCAGCAAATCGGAAGGCGTCGGTTTTCCCGGTCTCATCCAGCGGTCCCCCCCCGAGTCAGCGTCGGCAGATGATGGCCAAGGGTCCGGGTGCTGCAACTGCTCTAAGCAATACCAGTAGGCGATAGCTCGCATCACAGCCACGCGGGGGCAAAGAGACGCGGGAAACTTATGACATGTCCCTGGTATACGGGCAGAGGAAAGAATATCATGAACCGCTGAGGGAAGAGTATCACAGCTGACGCCAAGACTCCGGTGTCCACTGTCATTAGCTTCCTTTTCATGTGTGAAAGGAACTCGCGTTCGTGCGCCCTCGCTGGCATGGTGGGTCGCCATCACCGGGGAACCGTTTGTCTCCTGAATTCGCGAGGACGAACGCCCGTACCACCGCTCCCCATCCGGGCATAAAGACAAGCGAACATCACGGCTGGATCTTCTTTTCTGTCCTGCAACAGCGCCGGCGAGTAAAGCTGCCGATGCTGTCTCAGCAGCAGAGGGATGGATACCCAAAGCGTGGGCAGCGCCGACCTCGACGGAGGTAAAAAGCAACGGTCGCCACGACAGGAGCGAGAGCACGACACACTCCAGCGGAGGGAAAGCGGAGGATCCTATGCAGTTGCTGTTACGAAGTCTCGCATCGGTCTTTCCAGGTTGAAGAAGAGAACGCGAGTGCTGCCGTCTAGACCGCCCCTCTGGAGTCTGTAGCCAATGCTCAACGGCCCATTTCGGTTGAAGGATCAGAGGGAGAAGCGGAGGACGGAGGAAATTCAAATTCAGTAGAAGCGAGCGGAGAACATGGATCTTGAGCGCCCTCAGCCGTGCGGGTGACAGACTCGAACTCGGGCATGAACTCACGACCAAACCGTCTAACTTGTCTTCCAAATCCTCTTCGTCGCTTAGGTTTAGGATGAGAAAGTGGCCAGGAAATGAGCAACCTTTTAGCACGCGTGTCGATCGGTTGTCGATTTCTCGATCTGCGAATTTTTCCTCATACGCCCGTCTCTGGAAAACCGGGGCAGGCGAGTGGACCACCAGAGGGTCATCTTCGCTACAGTTCGAGAGCGGGGCGGAGGCGCTCAACACGTTGCTTAACAGAAATGACAGGCAGTCGCTGGATGCCATCTTGCTTGCTATCCGCGCGGGGTTTACCAGGAACCCGCCGATCGAAAAATACGCTTGTGGCTTTCGAGCTTTTGGGTGTTCCAGACGCTGTTCTGCGAAACTGTAAGGAAACAACTTGCGCCGTCGAACGGCCGACGAAGCTCACCGATGGGACTGGGAGGGCGCGTCGGGTGAAGGAAACGAAGAGATGCCTTTGCCTACCCTCTTAGGCGAACGTGGGGATGATGGAATTTCGCACGGTACATAGCTGCGGCCTCCCAAATTTTGGGGTTCACTGACGGTCGTTGTCTTGTTTGTTTGCACACCTGGCGCTCGGCGACGAGCAGTGAATCTGTTCATTGTGAGCAGCCTTTGTATGACAACAGATCCACTGGCAAAAAGGACATATTAGACGCAGGCAAAATAGCAAACATCTGGTTTCGTGTCACCGCAAAACGACCACATCCACCCAGACGGACAAGTGATCTCCCGATCCATGTCTGGCGTTATAGGACAGGCAGAGAACATTGGGTGCGAAAAGAGGGAAAAGAATTCGAACAACACCAGCCTTAAATCAAATACTTATCGCAAAGGTCTCTTTTCTATTTTTAGCTCGGGTATGTGTGCCAACCAAGCTCGCTTGCTAATCTGCTGCTGGACCTCACTTTCTTGCCGTTCTCTTTCGGCGTCGATTTTTCTCTGCATGCGAGGAGGCGGGCAAGGTTACGGCAGAAAGCCGCAGTGAAAAAAGAGATTTTGACACTCGCGGAAAATCGGCTTTTCCTAGAAGGAAACTCTGCATCCATCTGGGAAGGAGCCACATATGGCTCCGGCAAAGAATCGCGGCTACTTGGTTATATGGGGGCTGGAACGAAACGCTCTTCTGTAGTTCCTCGAGTTGCGAGCTCTCCGAGCATCACAACGAACTGCTCTGTTGTTTGCCGGTGTCCTGCCGCTGGGGTTCCGCGGCCATATTTCGTGAATGAAGTGAAGCGAACCGGACCCAAAAACAGGTTTTTGGTGCGTATTCGTTTGCTGTTTCCGGAAGTTGTTCTCGTCTGTGTTTCACATTGCCATCCTGCAACATCTAGCGAGTCGCTGTCTGAAGGTTCCCTCGTCTAGGCTCAGGGTCACTACGAGTCAGCGTAGAGAGGTTTGGTGATTGCCCCCATTTTATGCAAGGATCGTAGCGATCACTGCATCTAGCTTTGATCAATTGCAAGTCTGCTCTCCTGCACAACGCGTTCCCTTTTTGACCAGATGTCGCTGCTTTTTCTGCTGCTTTGGTGTGCACTGTTTGCTTCGCCGGAGGTGACCTCTTGCCCTATCCTTTTCTTCCCTTCAGGGAAATGCCTGACAACTCTTCATGTATCTATCGCCTGCTAAGCCGAATCTTGTTTTGTGCCTGGGTGCTTTTTGCCGGAATGTGAGTTTGGCACTGATAAGTGGATTGAGACCCAGAACAGGGGGTGCCATGGAGAGAACTACCGAGAAGGCCCCTACTGTCGACGTGCCGGGTCAGGCATCTTGTATGTCCAGCTCTTCCAGTCTTCCTTCTCACACGGCACACCCCTCAGTTACACATGGAGAAGAATCAGCAACTCGTGCACGTCCCACCGAAAAGAATGAGACCTCAGAGTCTGCAAGCGCGTCACCAATGAATCGACAGCCTGGGAGCGATCCTTTGCTTGAGAAGCCCGTGCCGCCGTGGAAACCAGAACCGGAAGACTGGTGAGACGCACAGCGTTATAGTCACTTCTAATCGATGAACTATCATGCTTCATTAATCCGCACACTCCCTGTGACAGCAGCGTCGTTTCTTGTCGGTTACCGTCGTTCCATGCCCAGCTGACGTTCTCTATGCACTGGGAGGAATATATCGCTTCCACTGCAAGACACGGTCAGTAGGCCTTTTTGGTGACTTCACCCCGTACGGCGCATACCTGATAGTAAACGCGTGCTTGCTGATGGCCTTCGATACCCCACAAATATCAAGCAGAAAGTCGTGGATACCAATTTTCGGCATACCGCCCAGTTATTCAAGAAGGTGGTTGAAATTTAGAGGGAGTTTTGCGCGTGTGAATCGTCATCATCTCGGGGGACTTGTTCTTACTAGAGCGACAATTGTCCTCGTGGCTCAACGCTGTCTGGGGAAGTCACCAAAACGGTGGTCCGATTTGATGCCGCCTAACGGGTTGGTTCAGAAAACAGGCTCTCGGCAGGCTGGATGCGCCTCTTCTCTTTGATTTGTTGCAGCTGCGGATCGGGCTGCGAACGGTGCATTTTCGGTACGTCTACACCTTTACAGTTGAAATATCCCTTCTTTCGGGAGACAGTTGACATTTCAAGCATCCTAGCCCGCATGAAGTGACCATGCTAGCATTTAAGCCTTGCTTCATCGAAGGCGAGACCGTCAAGGGTCCGCAGGGAGACGGTCGACCTCCCGACACGGAATTTGTGTTCTGGCTGATGTAAAAATGGACGACTTCATTTGGAAAGCTGTCCTGGGCCAAGGCAAGCGCCAATACTCTCCCACTGGAGTGAACTGCGGCGCACTTTGTTATCAGGTTCTGTGGTGCCTACGCTTGACCGCGCCGTGTGAGCCTCCTGTTTGTGTGGAGTGCTCGTGTTTGTTCCGCATCAGACGTTTATTACGAGCAACTTGAAAAGTATGAAGAAGCTCTCAGCCGATGGGAACTGCGACAGCGAGAGCTGGGCCAAACAGGTGATGGCAAGACCCCTCAAAAATAGGCTCGACGTTACCAAAACAGGCAAGGTGCTCCAGTTAAGCGAGACAGGCCGTTGACTCTGTCTCCGAATGATACATAATTCACCTTCCTGATGACGTTGTAGCAAAAGGAAACTCCATATGGCTCAAGCGAGGGGGATGACTAAAGGGCCAATCGCATCGTTAGTCGGCAATCATTGCTTTTCGCGTGAGAAGCTGAAGATGATTTTCCTTTTCCCCGCCGTTGTTGATTCCACTGCGTCTTCCCCTCAACCCTGTAGCATTCCTTCGTCTTTCTTTTGAAGCTTGATGTGCACTTTCGTAGGCGTAACAAAAAGGAAACGCATCGTGCCAGTTTTTCTCAACACGCGTCTCCTTTTGCGTGTACGTGGAGCTTCGAGTCGCGATTCTGACGTATATATATGTATATATAAGCGAACAGAGATCAGCAAATGGTCTAAGGTGTAAGAGGCTTTCTCGATTTCGTTGTCTTCTTTTTTTCTCGGCGGTTCTCCTGACTTACTCCTGTTCTGCCACGTTCTACTGATGATTTTGTTCGCACAGCACAGTCTGCATCAAGGGCGTTTCCAGGTGGTGCGGACTGTTTGCGTGTGAGGATGTAGACAACATGATGCGCAGCGCGTCTGGTCGATACGGTCCCGCACGCTCTTGCTCAAAACGTCGAAGCGGGCACGAGTTCCGAGTTTGACTCAGTTCTCTCGGGGACGGGACAGGGAGTATCGACAGAGGGAGTAGGAAAGAGAAAAGAGACGGTTGGACCTTATAGCAGAACTGCTCCGTGAATAGGTCTGGAGTTCTCGCATGGGGGCCCGGACACAGCTATACCGGATGTAGCGTTGGGTCGCCACTGAACTCTCTAGTGTGTGCAACAGGGAAGTCAAACGACCTGAGTTCCGCTTCGAGTGCTTCAGAGTCTTCAGCAACGGAAGCTATCGCTTGTTGAACTTCTGGCTGAAGAAGCTTTTCCAAATATGCTGGGACGTGCAAGTAGAACCAGGTGTCAAGTCCTGAATCGTGTGTTGCTGGTCGTTCGTGTTCCAGCGGGTCCGTCGGGCTTTCCTGACCGCTTGCAGGACGCTCAGCCAGTGCGTATGTCATGCTACAGCTGCCACTTGTATCAAGATGAGCGGAGGCGCGCAGCAGCGCCGACGTGAGTATTTCCATCTTCGACGATACCGGAGCCTCCACCGTCACGGCAGAGCGTGGCACACGCCACACGCCAAACTCGGAAGGCGAAAGCTGCAGTCGATGATGGAGGGCGTCAAACAGGCAACGTAGTTGGTCTTGGGTGAAACTGACTTCCTCGCGCGGGTCCTAGGATGACACAGAACGGTTTTTACACAGACAGCGTCGCACCGCAAATGTATGAAAAGCCGGATGTGCATCACACTTGAACTGTCGGGGCGATGGTTGTCATCCGCCGCGGTAGTTACATCTAGAGAGAGGAAAGTGGCAAAGAGAAAAACAAACAGAGAAACAGAGAAGGGCATACGCAATACGTCAACTTTTCTTCACTAATGCACCTTAAATGAGCTGAGCGCGGCACCTGCTTCTCAGCTGTGAATTCAATTTCGCCTTTTCCGGGACTGAGGACTAGCGCTGTGTTCTCACCCGAAGCTCCAGTCGAACTTTCTCCATGAGAGGCCGATGTAGGAAACCGATGGAAGCGAAGAGGTCGACGACCGTAACAACAGAAAAAGCTGGCATTTCTCCCGCTCGATCAGCCAAGTGGTCTCCGATAAGTGTGAGCGCCTGCGGCAGGTACCAAGACTTCAACAACTAGCTCATGCCCACCGGTCACGGGTGTCACGCTGCGTTTAAAAGGGGCCCAGAGAGCACCCACGAGTCGGTTAAGGCCACTGTCCCTGGGGCTACTGACAGTGCGACTCTCAGCCGAAAGCCATAGCAGTATATCGGAAGGTAACGTGAGAGCGTGTAGTGAAGCCTTGCAAAATACAGCGGACCTCTGTAACAGACACTGCGTTTGTCTTACCTTTCTGTCGAATACATTCAGCTGCAGCATTGCCCGAAGAATACGCAGAATCGAGTGCAGCCGTGGCTGTGGTGGACTCACGGCTTGGCCCCTTACTGTTTGTTCGGGCATTCCATCTGGGCCAACCTTGAACAAGGCTTTACTAAAGGAGAGTGATAAACCACCTGGCAACCTCGTCTCCGCGTCGACGTCGCCAGTCTCTGATGCTGGTGCTTGCCCAGGATCCGCTGGTCTGCCGGCGTGGCCTCCATTTCTGTGAAGTGCAGTTGAGGCGGATGCAGGGGCGGAAGGTGAAGCAGAACCCGAGATATCCCCTGCATAGAGCCGGACAAGACGCGACTGACTCTTCCGCCTCGGACCCTGTGTATGGCCAGGCTCGAACACATGCCCGCCCGTCTGACCCCCGTTTGCTCCCGGTCTACACGTTTCCGTGTCGTCCAGGTTACAGACTGACGGCTCGCTGGGGGTCTGCTGCTTCCCCCTTTCGTCGCACTTCGCTCTTGGTGGCTGTTGGTCGAGCGCACCAACATTTGCAGGCATAGGTAGCGGCTGCTCGGTCTCGCATCCGGTGTGGTCTTTTTTTCCTGATTTGTCTCGCTTTTCGCATCCTCCCCGAAGAAGTTCTGGAAGACGCTGGAGAGTCAGGTGCAAAACGGGAGCGTTAGGCACCTGCAGTTTGGAGTACGCGAAGCACACCTTCGCCAGCTGATCAATACTATACCCCGGAAGGAAGCGTTCCACATGCTCCGGAATATGGTAGAGAAGGGGACCGTGGCGGTACCCAAGCTTTGCATAGGCAAATATGAGAGCGGCCGCACTCTGCGGAGTCAGGTCGGTAGCCAACTCCCCCACCCGGTCACCCAGGGCTTCCAACAGGTCTGTGCGACTGGCCTGTTCGTTCCCCAGCACCGGCGTGGTTGCCGGCGCAGCGTCTCCCCAAAGACGCGACAGAGCCGCAACAGTCATGGAAACCTGCTCCAGAGAAAACTTCTTGATGTGTCTCGGCAGATCCCACGTTAAGTCGTCAACAAGAGCTCTCTGCCTCTTGCTGGCCAAGCAACCCCGCCCCAGTCTTCCTAAAGCCCGCAGAAGGAGCGCCGCATCCTGCGGCCGTCTTTCGTGACGCTTCCGGAATGCCTCGTCCGCCAAGATTTCCAACAGGAACGAATTCTCCACGCCCATTTCCGCGTACACATTCGCAACAACAGCGAGCCCTTTCACATTTACATCAGCGATACGTCGGCAGATTTCTGCTGCCAAGACCGCCATCAGCTTTTCATCCCGAAGTCTCAGTCTCCCAGCCGCAGATAGAACCAAGACAAGCGCTCCAGGCTCGAGACGTTTCGATATTTCGAAAACCCGGCGACGGAGGACAGCAAAGAGATGCGGATGGAAGTAGCCCAGACGGGCATAGGAATGAAGGACCCGGGCAACTTCGTTCGGACGAAGCTCGTGAGCGCGTCGTGCCAGTTCGCGAGCACACACAGAAAAGAGAAGATCGTGTCGAGTCAAAAGTTGGGCGAAATGGTGAGTCACCCGGCACACTTCCTTCCCTGTGCAGAGGGAAAGTTGCGGAATAAGCGCCTCGGCGGCCCCCACCAGAAGCTCTCGATCCCGGTAACCCAACGTTGCGAAGGTGCCCAAAACCGGAACGAGTGAAGACGGAGGGAGCGACGGCAGAAGGACCCGAGCGCGGCTCGCGAATCGGCGCCAGAGAGTCACGTCTCGTTTGTCTTCCCTGTCGACATCAGCAAAGCAAAAGCGCGCATGCACGAAAGACGCATACCGTTACGCGACGGCGGTGAAGCCTAGACGACGCGTGACACTGTGATTTACGTGAAAATAGAAGCGCAGCCAGTCACTGCGATCCCACCACGTGTACAAAAAAGGGTAGCCAAAGTAGACGGACCCCACGTATTGTTACTGTTCGTGAAAAGACTTCGTGGCCTGATATTGGCCCGGGCAAGCAGGAACGGACACGGGAAAGGAGGAGCAGCGATACCTCTCATGCAAATACAGCACACCTCTTTTGAGACTTGGACACTAGAATCCCATCTCCTAGAGTCCTCGCATTGGCGCACCTACATGCGTGAAAGGCTTGTCCGTTCCGGAACGTCACTAGCAAGGCATTGTCCACTAGCTGGTCCTCTCCCTCTCCTCGAATCGAAACTGTGTGTCCACTGAAACGGGAAGAATAATTTCATGAAGTGCAGGCGTAGATTCCACGACTGGAGAAACGATAAAAACGTACGGAACAGCAGCAGCGAAACACCGGCTTACCGGAAAGCCTTGAGGATGGATCTCGTTAGCGCGAACGGTCCCAGCATTTCTACGGAAAGAGCGTCTGTTGCTTCACTTGCGCCTGTGTCGGTTGGTGAGTCTGTTTTTCCATCCTGTTCGACGCCGCCGCCGCATACCAACTCCGGATGTGCCCGCGAGCCTTCCACTGATACGGCGGTAACCGTCGAGAATTTTGCCCGTTCTGTCGAGACTCCCAAAGCGCTAAAATGTCTCGAAGGGGCCGGAGATAGCGCAGAGTGAAGCTGGATCCACCGACTGAGGAACGCGTCCGGGCAAGCCTGTGACTCCGAAGCCGCCACAGCCAGAGCTTGCCTCCTCCAAGCGAGGCTCTGCTTAACCCCCATGCATGTGCTGTACCGCTTCCACGAAAAGCTCTGCCGAGAAGGACGGGTCTCAGCACCGCCGCGACAACGCTTGTGAACGGATATGCAGATCAACGTTGGGGCCAGGCAGCGCTCCGGTGGACCAGCAACAGACTCCCCAGGAAAATACGACGGCGAAGGAGCAACAGCCCCTCGGCGCGCAGTTAAGCCGAATGCTCGTGGCCGCATACTGAAACAAGCACATGAAAATTCATGTTTTACCCAAACAAACTAAATCGTGCTTCCTGAGAAGAGCAATTTTGCTGTATGTCGCCAGTCTGTCTTTCACAAAGCCCGCGGGAACAGCGACTACGCCCCCAGTAGACGGTCCGAATGGCGGTATGGGCGCTGTTTTCATTTGCATTTCCCGAACGTCTACCGTTTTGGGTTAACATGTACGAAATTAGAAGAAAGGAAAGGGCCACAATTATCACCTGTCTATGCAAGGAGACAAGGAAATACCTCCGTACACAGCGACTCCCACCTTTAGGTCACTCGCCATCCCTTCACAGAAGCGTCAAACTGAAAAGGCGCTTTTTTTATGGAAGGAGCACAAGACAACAAGGAAGAGGGGATGTCATTGCGACTAAGGTGGGTGCAAAAATTGCGAAAATGGCCGTCTGGTTGGCCTCTGACAAGTGAGTAAATGCGGTAGAGATAAGCAGTTCTCTTTCCACCGCCCTAGAGAACCACGCTCATTTCAGAGAGAAGCACAGATACTCTCGCAATGTGCGTTAACAATTGGAACGCTAAAAAGTCAAAAAGGAGATAAAGGTTTCAGACTGATCAGACGCCACAGCATTGTCTTCTGGACTTCAAGTAAAAACACACGGGCGAGGCAGTTGAGGCGGCATGCTGGCCTGCCTCTCCCAAAAACATCTACCCTTTATGACCACTGAATCGGTCGGAAGAAGGAATCATCTGTGTTTCGCTACATTTCATTGGTGGCAGAATTCTTTCTTCATATAATTCCGTGGTCTATGATGAGTTCCCTCATGAAATCGATATTTTCTCTGCAATGCAGCACGCAAAAATAACGGAAGAAAATTGCATGTACGCTGGCGTTACCACATGCCGCGTTGCATGCCAATGAATCCGATGGTGTGAAAAGGTAACTTCGAGGCAAAAACAGACCGTGAAGGAAGGCAAACGAAGTGGGCCAAGAGCCTCGTCAGTTGAATTTTAAGTTGCGTCCACTGGATACGTGCCAATGTTCCTCCTCGCTTATAGTCAGATAGGTAGAGAGACAGGGTAGTGCCGAGGTGTCGCTGTCCCGTGTTGATATCGACACACTGCGTAGGGTCACCTTCACGCGCACACGAGACAGAGAGCTGTTTGGATATTCTGCTCTTAGTTTTGTCTCCGCCACTCAGTTCGGACCGAGCGAGAAGTGGAGACATCGTTGAGGCGAGGGATCTTGCTCTGTGAAACTGAGTACCATTTGTGAGTCCTCGATTTGACCGTCTTCGAGTGCTTCCAACGTCGACCGAGCCAGCGAGAAAGTGCCATCGTTGGTCTCCGCTCATTACGTATCGTCCGTAGGCTTCGAACCCAAATTGTCTTCTACCATAAGAAGCATGCCTGAGGGCACTGGGCCTTGCCTCTCTCTGCTCTCCGTTTGTAACATCCTCTCTGTTTTCGTTTCACGTCGGCAACATCCCCTCTTTTCTGTTTTCTTCATCCCCGTTTGTGACATAACCTCCTTTCTGTTTTCTGCCTCCCGTTAGTGACATACCCTCTGTTCTGTTTTCTGCTTCCCGTTAGTGACATACCCTCCTTTCTGTTGTCTTCGTAGTTGTCGGTGATGTTTGTGCATGAAATCTCATCTGTGGAAAACCAACATCGGGAAGGGAAACTTCTTTTTCCGGCTAACGGTGACTGGAGTTCATGCAGACACGCAAGCAACAACGCTGGTAAAGAGCAATAGTGCTCGCAACACATAGGTAGGCGCTGTAACGGAGGCTATCCAAACGATCAGGAGTACCGCTTGCTCGTGTACGTTTCTGCAGTCAGAACTCTGAGTGCGTGGTCGGCGTGGTCCCCAGTCGTGTATATTTTCTTCGTTCGTGAAGGTTTCGGCAGGTGTCTTCAAAGCGGGGACGCTGATGTTTTCGATGACAGCGTTTGAATGCAGGCTTGACGCAAGCATGCACAGCCACGCACATTAGAGTAGCCGTCATTCAAAGGGATCTAGAGTATTCCAGAATCAAGAGTGGCACTCCATTGAAAGTGTGCGTGCGGCGTCGAGTCCTCGTAGTACTTCTTGCTTCTTACGCGTGTATGGTCGACTGTTATCATTTGATCACTTGCAACCATCTGCCGCACGTGCGTCTCCGTACCTGGGGAACACGGGAGTGGACAACTTAGGCCAGTGGAGACCTTACTATCGCGTCTTCACTCCTTGACCTGCCCTGTGTGACTCTCTCATCTTGCTCTTAGACGCGAATATGCCTAAGGAGGAGCTGGATCCTATGGAACTGCAACAGTCACGTCGTGAGGGCGCTCGTGCCTCCCGATCGCATGTGGAACCAGGTGTGTCTAGGCAATTCTGGCAGTCCAATTAAGTATGGTAAACATTTGTCACAGGTGGCTAGTACATGAAAGTGGAACTCGACTTCGGCGTCCCACCAGCTCTCGACGGACGTCTGCTGGTCGCCTCGGGTGGCAGTACGCAGCTCGACTTACGAACAAAAGCGACGCGTTTAGAGCATGCAATTTATGAGGCGCCCCTACATTAGAAAGCAGGTTACCGAAACCGTCCGGGTCCGGCAAAACAGGCTCACGGCCATCCTTGTGTGACATGAATGCCGGCCTCCTCTGTGTGCGACATTCATGGAGGTGCGGTCTGTTGTTGGAAGATTCGGATTCCCCTGTGGCATGCGTCTTCGGGAGAATGTTATTCCTTATACCGGTGTTCCCTGGTCTGATTTCATTCGGCATTCATCCCTTGTTTCTCTCTCTTCGTTCTGTTCTGCCTTCCAGGAGACATGCGCATGTGTGATTTCATTTTCCTGTCGGGTGTTTGCTTCTGGGTTTTTTTGGCCGGGGGGCGGCCTATTCTTGGTGTGTGTGTCCCTGCCGTCTTGTATCGCCGATCGCAGCACCGTTGGATCTCCTCCTACCTGGTTCCTCCGCTTCGCCAGATTATGCTGCGAATCGGAAAGGCGTGGATGCTCTCCACAGGCCACATGAAACACCAGTCGCTGACCGGGTAAGCTGCAGCTGTCGTTGTCCATGTCGGTCCTAGCACTCGCGGTAATTCGTCGCCTAGCGTGGCAATGCTGTTCACAGATTGTAGAGGTAGTACAGAGCGCGAAATGAACTTGCAACAAGCCGGTGTACGTTCCTTCTGCCCTAGGAAACACCAAGACCGTTAACACGTGGGGGGCATCAGGTTGCCCGCGCACGTGTTCTTCCTAAACAAAGTGGCAGCATACACCGTATTAGAGGATTCATGCCTCATGAGGATATATTATGAAGCGTCTCACGAATTCCAGCCGTCTTCTCGCCTCTGTCCTGTGCCGTGTAGCATCCACACTGCGTGGTATGGACCTACTTGCCCGGCTTGACTACCCTTATTCCTCTCATCGGTCATGTAGGTAGGTTCTCTACTTCCATCCGGCTTGCGTGCAACCCCTCAAGAAGTTGGACCCCGTCAGCAAATCAGGCGATATATCTGGGCACGTTTGGGCGCCTGTAACTGTCCAAATCGTGTACCTGGGTGGCTGACGTGTGATTGCCCCTCGGTTAGGGAGTCTGTGCCTCATCTGTTGGAATGCACAGCCTACTGTTAGTAGTGCATATAGCTCTGTGTTCCACACCTGCACCCGGCAGTGAAAGTCCGCTCCTCTTCTTCCGCCGGTGACGATTCTTGGTCTGTCGTAAGTTTCTGCGTGTCTTTCCCATCTACAGGCATTTGCACATCTGAAGGCGTTGTTCATGATTTCGCTGGTCCGTATTTCGTCAGCATTGGTGAGTCTATAAAAATGGGGCCTTTAAAATTTTCTTCGATTAGCAATATTGTCTCCCTTTCTCCAGCAACGCCCTGCACTGTACTTTACCGTTGTCTCCACCGGCGAACACACGTACCATCTGACGAATTTTCGTGGCGAAGGCCTCATCCCGTGCAACAAAAAATCTGTTGACGCACGTGTTGTTGACGCTTTGTTCAGATCATATGGCCTTCAATCGACCTATGAGAATTTGGCGCTTGGATCCAGAACGTATGCACCATCCAGAGGATCCTACGGTAGGGGAACAAGGTTGGATATCCGTGATAATCAATGCCGACGCAAATAGCCGAAGAAATCATGTTACCGTCGGTGTCACAACTGCGTCGCTGAATCTGGGCGGAAAAAACCTTGGAGACCAGCGGTCCTGCTTCACCGACCTTCCCCTGGATGGTTTGTCTATCACAGGCACGTTCTGGATTGACACATCTGTTCATCTCACAGTTGTATTGTCTTTCCGACTTTGTGGCTGTCATAGATGTACGACAGGGCAATTGAAGCAGCGGACACTCAATTTCGCCAGACAGCCCACAATCTCTTCTGGTAAGGGCAGGACGTTTCCTTGTCCAAGATCGTACTGATATTCAATGGGCTTCGGCCCGGTCCACGTTTCTCGCCATGTTCCACACTCATGATCGCTCTCTCCCCTTCAACATCGGGAACCGTGTCCGGATGTCTCCTCTCAGCAACAATTGCCACCACCACGTGGCGGAGGCCCTAAACCACATGGCGTATAAAGGACGGAGAAACTGGTAGGCGCTGGCCACCGGCGGTGCAGTTGTCACTCCTCCCGCTGCGTCACGAAACACAGGTAGCAACATTGCTTTCAATGTAGCCGCCACTCCACCACAAAATTTGGTGGCAATTTTGTGTGAGCCAAAGCATAATCTGGCGTCTGATGCTTGTGCCCGCTAATCCGTTGCCAGACAGGGAATGCGTCTGCTGCTATTCCATGGTACGGTCGTGCTGTCACATTTTTTCAGGACTCAGTTTGACGTCTGGTGGCAGCTGGTGATCCATGGCAGTTTCTTGACGTAAGTTTTCTCAATATTTTTAGATGCAGGAAATGTTTATCGTGTAGCCATCTTTTAGTTGAAGGTCGCTTAGTAACTGTTCGGTTGTTCCGATAGTCTTCTTCGTCGATAACTGCTGCAGCCGCTCCAACAGCTCATGTTTTAATTACCCTAGTGGCCGACTCAACTTGCATTTCGGTTTGATTCGTGGGGGCTGGCGTTTTGTGGAATCTGTTGGGCGCATACACTGAACACCAGGGGGAAAGGAGACATGACGCTGTCTTGTACGGTCTTCGCTCTGTCCTTGCAGGTGGCGCGACAGCTTCATAGTTTGGGCGCCATTGATAATTCTAGCAATAATCGTTCTCGTTTGCCGGTTCGTTCTGCCCTCTCTTCCCTCTTCGTAATGCTTTCCTCGATAATATTTCAACCTCGACACAAAGACGATCGAGGAAAAAACCCAGCGGCCAAGTTACGCTTTCTGACGCAGGAACCGTCACAAACGTGGAGTCGATGTGTGAACGAGAAAAGGCGGACAAAGAACATTTTAGAGTGGATATTACGTGCTTCCAAATTGTATGAAGTACAAACCAACTGAGCAAAACTGGGCTGCATAACGGTGGCGGAAAGCATAGCTTCCATGGGAAGCTTCATGCGCTCCATCTACTCAGCAGCTACCCTACTGCTACTTGGTAAGGAACACTCATTGACGCTGCGTGATTCAACGCGTCCACATACATTTCTGCTGAGTCATTATACGCGATATCAGTCCACCTTTATTGTATCACGCAGCTCGGGGCAGGTTCAGAGGTGCGGTAGCTCCGCTGCGGACACCTGATTTTAAGCTAATGCAAAGTAGCTGTTGCCTCCAATGTGCCGTTCGTGCGAAGCCTTCCACTACAGGGCAGTTACTTGTGACCACAGTCATCGTCGGCTTTTTCCCGCGTATAGTTGGTTTGGACGTCATCAGCTTCAACCGTCGACTGGACTGCATACCTGCTGGTTCATCTTTGTGTAATACGTGACACCAAGCCATTTATCTTGTGTCTGGCAGATTTGTTTCTGAATAAATAAACACAGACTGCAGGCAGTTGTACTGCAGATGTGTTGCTTTGATCTCCACGCATTTTGTTTAAACGATGGAAATTTTCTGGACAGAAAGCTCTCAAGTTAAAGCGACAGAAGGAAAGACAGCTGACGATTTCCGCGAAGAGGCATTTCTTGTGCGCCCCTTGGCGGTAAATGCAGCAGGGCATCGGGGGTCACCGACGAGGTTAGTGTGATATTTCCACCCCACGATGGCCGGGCCCCCGCGTGTCTTGATTTCCTAACATAGCTTTTTTCCTTTCAGTGCACCAGCACTTCCATGCCGCCATATAACCGCTCGGTTAGCAAACGCCTCAGCGCAAAGTATAAGCTAGAGATAAATAATGGAGTCTCTTCACCCTTTCTTCTTCCTCTGTTGTCCTCTCTCCTTCCCCGGGGTCGCTTGACCAACCAATTGTAGCTAGCTGCTCTTCCATTTATATCGAAAATGCTTTTGTACACCACGAATTAATCTAGTCACTCAGCGAGAGCCTCAAAGTTTTGTGGAGGTCTTGCCTCAGAACTGCCATACTTCTTCATTGCTGTTTGATCTCGTGCGCACCGTCTGCGGTAACGCTCTACGCTTGTTTTTTTCATCTCTCAACATCGCCCTTCAGAATGGCGCCACGGTGATTCTCCTCGATTCTCCTCCAACCTGACTCTTCACGAGCACGTTCCCGAGACGATGGCATCTTGTTTTTTTACGACTCTTCCTCTAACAATTCACCGCCGTTACTCTAGCATCGCGGAACTCTAAGCCACAATCGAACATATTATCTTACATGACACCCGCAACTTTTGAGCGACAGCGAGAGCCTCTCTTGCTCGTAATATCCTGTACTACCCTTCCTTTCGCATAAAGCCCTCTTGCCGGGTCCGGTGTACGACAGACTCAAACGCCACCAGCTATATGGCTTTAAAATATTCCCTCTCGAACATCTTTGCTCTATGCTGAATCCGCTGGAATCCCATTGCGCGGGTGGTTCTGAAGCGTGGAACTCCAGGACTGAATTGTTGTGTACGTGGCTGGCCACTCGAAGCTGTGCCCTTCCGGCTTCCAAACGACAACGCAAAGAATGTTGCTGCTTTGAGTGGATGCTATTCGGTACCTCTCTGCGTTGAGCGGAAAACAGTCGCATGAGTCATAGCGGGAAGTTCCGCATTGAACCCAAGGCTTCGCCGTCGGTAGTAATAGAGGTTGTGTAGCTCAACTCTTCGGGTTTGCCCCACCCATATCGTGCTCTTATTTCCTGTTCGGTGATGCAGCGAGGGCTCCCTTTTTTGAGCAAAACACCTGTCCACGTCGAAAGACACCACTCGCCGCAGGATGATGTTGCGGAAGGTGTCTCGTCCTTCGTTTTCCTGTTCAACCCTCTGGTTAAAACGACACCTTCCTTGCGGCTTGAGTCACATCCCTGTCTCCACCTTCTTATGCTACCTGTCTCTGCTTCGCCGAGTGTCTTTATGTACTGGTTCCTCAACCATGGCCGCACCCCTTCGTCCATGGCGCGATTACTCCCATTCCTTGGCTTTTGCCGTGTTGACAACCTGTTTTTATCGAATGACGATGGTTCAGCTTTCTCAGGGTGAAGAAAGAATGGAGACTCAGCGACAAAAGATTAATCAGCGCAATGGTCTACAATGAGAGCTGCAGCATGGGCCCACCAACGTTGCTGACGCTTTTCCCAGATTACGTTGTTCTATGGAATTTAGCAAGTATCAGTGTTGTCTGTTTCCGTCTACTTCTGTGGTTGAAATCCGCCTGTTACGAAAAGGTACTGTAGGGACTTTCACAAGTCGCGAAGCAAAGGAGGTACACTTGTATTGGTTCTTCACAGCCCACCGCCTTTCTGGAACTTCATGCCATGCGCCCATGGCACGTTTTGGAGTCATCCGTTTTCATCTGGGGAGTTTCACGATTCATCCCCGCTTATTCCCGTTGGACGATTTCGTATTCTATAATGTACCAAACACCGTCTCACGGTGCTACATTCACGATGTACATGAACTCACGCTGCGCTGGTGTGTGTCGACACCTCGCTTTTGTCACCCGGCAGGCGTAGCGGATTAATTATGAACTCGTACACCTGTGTTCTGCCTCAAGTCTCTTTCCCCCAACACTACACCCAGCATGGCATCGGTACTAACCAGCAGGCGCTTCAACAAGCGTACGAGTCCAGTTCCGAGCTTGGTATACTCATACCGTCAGGTCCCTGCACTTGTGTATTGGAACGTTTGGACCTTCACCAAGTGCCTGCAGATATGGTGTTAGTAGTGCTGCACATGTGGTGGTGTTCCGCGGATTTTCACTGTGATCATGATTCCCTTTCGAGGGCCGAGGCAATTTTTTTCAATTGGAATTGAGAATTCATCCCTAACAGTGACCGCGAGACTTTATAAATTACCGGTGCAACTCGCGAACCTGGTTCAGCCCACCAAAGTGCCTAAATTTGTTGTCACCGTTGCTGCTAGATCGGGTACATGTCTTCGGAGCCATTTCGGACCTTGGATAGCTAGTCCGGCCAGCAATGCCCTGTTTGCGACGTATACTCTCTGTTGCGAAGACGGAGTCGGGAGGGCCTGATCCCCCTGCCTGGCTTCTTCCGTTTGATTTCCCATAATGCAGCGACGTTCTCCTATTCTGGGTTTCTCACTAATTCCAGTTGCTGAGAACTTGTTGGCTGGCGGAATACAATGAAATCTACTTGTAGAATTCTTCGGTGACGGTATCTCTGGCAATAGCCGAAGACGTGACGAATAGGACGCTGGCGTAGTTGATGTATTTTGGTTTCTCCTCGAGAAGAACCCCGTGAGATCAACACTCCCTCTACTACCAGTTAGACGCGCCCTGATGCTTAATGGCACCTGGCGAAACTGTAGCGGCCTTGTGAGAAAAGTATCGTTCCTCAATACTAGAGAGCGGCCCCGGTTGACTCGCTCTACGGGTCGTAATTACAACCCCATATCTCGCTCCGCAGTTCCAGCGACTCAGTTGCAGGTTGCACAGTTAGAGG
The DNA here is from genome assembly GCF_000208865.1 of Neospora caninum Liverpool. Classification (NCBI taxonomy): domain Eukaryota; phylum Apicomplexa; class Conoidasida; order Eucoccidiorida; family Sarcocystidae; genus Neospora; species Neospora caninum. The sequence continues at coordinate 841,824 of NC_018395.1, read as the reverse complement.
AATCTGGATGTCATTGACCGCTAACACAACCGAAGTTCGTTACACTCTTGGACCAATTCCGCACCATGATTTTTAGCTCTCTGAGTCTTCGTCTTTGCGGATATGGTGTCTCTCGGTCTATTGAGTCCAGATTGAGTGCCGGTAGCATGGGGGCTCTTGTGCCGTGGGATTTTCCCCTCTGGGCGGCACCCTAAAATCCCTGTCGTCAGACAACAGTGTAGGCCCTCCTGCTTCCATGTTAGGCGACATCGTCACAGAGGCAGAGAGGGACCTCAGCTGCGGCTACGCCAAGATCCGAGCTCCGATGGCATCGATAAGCTACGGAGCATTCGAAACACGGGTCTGACATTGCCTGGATAAAGGTGTGACCTTTCTGGCATCCGCAGCGCCTCGCTCACGTATTCGTGGGACCGAGCGAGTTGGATATTTCTCAGAGCGTCTTTTTCCGTGATTGGGCTTAGCGCCACGAGCTTGTGTTTGTCTGTGGGGGGAATGTCCATCGCCTACAATATTTGCTTAAAGAACCTTCGATGCCGCTGTTCTTCGCGGGCATGCTATCGCGTGAAGGTGCAGTCTTTAGAAAAAAGCGGTGAAAATTCCCACATATTGAGGAATACTGGAGAACCTCCTACGAAGGATGTCACTGGACTGTGACATTGGTTGACCTCCTGCTTTGTGGTCCAGCCGGCGAACGCACAGAGCTCAACGCACAGCATCGCCCGTTTAGCTGACAGAAGAAATGACGGCAGCGTTTTGCAGGTGTGCCTCCAGAGCGTTCGGCTTCGCCCAGGTCCCAGCGACAGTTGAACTGTGATGTCAGCGGCCTTGCCTTTCGTCTGCCAAAAAGAACGAAGCTTAGTCCTTGCTACGTGACACGTGCTTGTCTAGAAACGTAGTCGTGTTGGAAATGGACATGCAGCCACAAAAGACTCTCATCGGTCAGGGTTTGACTGGCTTTTGACCCGGTGCGCTGCTGTCAGCTGTGCAGTGAGAATGGTATGACCGCTTTTCTGTAGATTTTGCAGTTCACCGTGAAAATGAGTTTGCGAACCTTAAGCTTCGCCTCGGACAAGTGGTTTAGACGAGCATACTGCTTCCGAGTGAACTCAAGGGCGGACAACCTTTAAAAACACCTCGTTAAAGCGCCCCACTTGTGGACCACCGGCCTGTCGTGACCCCACGCCAATGTACTCTTGTTCGTCTGTCCACGTATGTTTTCTCACTAAAACACTAACTCGTGAGGCAACGTTCACCAATCTCGGCTGAGGCTGACCACCGCAACGGCACTCGCTACACTCATACGAATCGTGAAGGACGCGTGCACTCATCATCTGCAGTAATTAAATGATGCGTGTCATCTCATTCGACTCACTCTGTCGCCGTGCCAACAACTTCACAGTCGAGTTAACATTACCTTTCCTCCGGTGGCATCCTTATCCAGTCGTGTCGCGGCCGACCGGCGTTCCGCTACCAGAAGGGCGAGGTGCGAAGAGGGACCCGTTCATTCACTGACATTGTGGCCGCGGAGCCTTCATCACCGGGTAGTCTGGTTTCGTCGGTGAATGGTGGTGGAAGTGTGCTGCCTTTAGAGCATTGCAAGAGGGGGAAGCTTCCATGTGAGGACAGACGACGAAGCAGTTTGCACTGCCCATGCGTTGTACGGCCGACTGTCATATTTAAGCCAGACCTGCGAGACGCCTCGTGGGAATGTGGCGCCTCTGCACTCAAAGTGCCCCCTGTCAAAGTCTCCGCATGAAATAGAACCCTGGCATTTCGCCGTGCTATCAGCGAGTCGAAGACCTATATGAATGACTTGCACGTCGGGGGCATGCGAGGCGGAACGCCTCACCTAATTTCGAGACACGGGCCGTGTGCGTGGATTTTTCACAAAGGGATCGCGAGTTTTCCAATCGGAGTTCAGCCGCACAGCGGTTTCGTCGATCCACCCGTGCACCTCTTTCCTCTCGTGGTCCGTAGGCATCACACCATTCGAACGCAAACTAGTGATCTGACCGCTCGAATGCTGTTTTTGACATTTCCAAAAATGGCTTTTCGGACACGAAACAATGTCAAATGTCGAGATTTGCAGCCGTGTATCTGATCCGGCAACCTGGTGGGGAAGCGCGTTTTCGGTGACTCACGAACACACTACCTGTGCAGTAGAACGCGTCGAATGCACAAGGATTCACAGGGCTTCACGGTGGGCACTGGGGACTGCGGCTATGCTGTGCGGCTTCAGCGGTACGACTGTCGAGGAGCAAACGGTGGAAGAGGGAGGTACCAGCGGTGTCCGCGACAGTCTCCATCTTATTACTGTGCTCTAGCGACACACTCGAACACTTGACAAACACTATGCAACATGTTGATATGTCGCGGAGATAGAGGGAACGCTGGGGAAAGACCGGGTGACCAACCAATGTTGCTGGCCACAGAAGAAAGAAAGGGACATGGAGACTCAGGCGGCTCACTGGTACTCAACATCGCGCGGGCAGGATCGTGATCATCCATCGAACCTCGGCGCATTATCGAGCTGTCACGGTAGTATGTCTCACTGCGATAAAAATTTCAGTTTTCCCTGGCGTCAAGCAAACGTTGGCGCAAGGCGCTGATGGCGCGCCGAAACCACATGTCACCACACGTGCAGAAACGAGAACATTGAAGATACCGCGGAGATTTTCGTTACACCCGGAAAAATATTCCCAGACGGCGCCCTTTCAAGAAGGTGCGGTGAAAACGAGGGTTGGTCGATTTCGCGATGACGCGTGCACTGGAGAAGCTGCGCACGAAACGTTGTGGGACTCTGCAAAAACAGGTGCCACCCGTGCTTTGCGCGTGGCCATGACGTAGAGGAGCTGCGTCAAATTTTTCCATCCTTGATGGGAGCGGGTCTTCTCAAGCTCAACGTGGGACATTTGGAAGCAGAGGAAATCAAAAACTAGCAGTACAGCGGAGTCTGTCTCAGGTACATGGACTCCGCTGCCAGAGTTGGTCGTCGTGCGTCAGCAAGGACACCAGCGAGCCCCTAGGATCTCCTGTCGGCCAGAGCGCTCTCTCAGTTTTCCTGCAATCGCGAGACCACGCCCTCAGGGGGCAGCTGCATCGAACACGACTGGTAGTACCGGAACACCGGCTGGAAACCGGGCGGTGACCGATGACGCACTGGCTCCCAGACTGCTTGAGCTCTGCCGTAACCCACGACCGTTGCTTAGGCACGCCCTGCGCGCTCGCCGACGTGCGCAACAAACGGCCGCTGTCTGCAACTTGAACGCATAGAGATGGAATCGTAACCACACCAGAGTCTGGACAGAAGCGCCGCACCTTCCGCGCTTCACGACGTCTGCGCACAATGCAACTGTGACAAGGCGGTCGCGCTGGCGCAGCGCAATGAAAGCGTGCCACGAAACACAAAAATATGGGCTTGTTGATCGGCTAGATTTGCCATTCGTCTCCTGGATAAACTGCGGTTTATTGACCCCCGTAAAGAACTGCTTCACAGGTACACCGATATGGGGGAGCGCGGCGATCCATGCGACGTCTGTCATCGGGAAGCGGTGGCCTCACCGCCCGTCATTTGGCGACGCACTCAGGAACAGATATATGGAACACAAACCTACTATTCCGCTTTTGATTGTTCCCGGCACGACGGTCTTTGTGGTTGAGTCTTCCTATGAGTAAGAGCTCGACCTTCGAAGGGACCTTACAGCCGAGACACAGACCTGGAATAGGTGTGTCCTTCACCTCTCCAACGTGAAGCCATTCGCGCGCTTGTGCTGCGCTCGTGGAGAACCAGTCTTCACGATATCGGATGCCAAAATAAGCGGCCCCCACTCCTCACAGCCCGAGTTTCACGCCAGTCGCCGCTAGCTGAATAGGATAAACGACCATAGGCTAATCATTCCAAAGCGATGCCGCGGCTCACGTAGTGGACGAGCGCAGCAATCCACCTCCGGAAGGGCACGGCGCACTACCGCCTGGGGTTGCTTTTTTTCACCCGCAAGAATTCCCAGTGCCAAATCCGTGCCCAGGGGCCCGCGTTCCAAGCTTCTTCCTAAAAGAAGGCCCTTGCTAGGCATTTTCTCTTGGCGGACTTTGTTCTTTTTGTGTGGATACGCTGTAAAAATGCGACCGGCGGTATCTTTTTGAAGGCGCCCTCGATTCGACTCAGTTTATGCCGCGGGTATCTTTTTTTTCCGGAGAGACGGCGAGGCGACAGGATCCAGAACGTTCGCACAGGGCAATCCAACAGAGAGTGCTTCCTGCTTTACCACCAGCTTCCAGCATTCAAAGATTCGAGGCAACAGAAGCTCCGGAATGAGGTGTCAGGACACTAACCTCTAGCTTCACCATCACAGTCGAAACCAGAGCAGAAGCTGCGCGCCGAGCCACACCAGATTACCTTGGATGCGCGTCACCCTGTTGCGCGAACGCTCCCATCCTGAGGCGAATACATGTGATGACCGTTGCGGAGGCGCAATCCAGACAACAGCTAGTCCCATTCATCAGCCGATAAAGTGTGGCGTATGGGGGAGTGTCAGGTACCGGCTCCAGGTGGAATTCCATGACGTGTCGCTACACCACTCCGTGGATGCCTTCTTAGTCGTTGGCTGTGAAGGATGTTTCCTGAAATCAATGCAGCGAGGTGTTCGGTGTGGAAGCTGACAGTCGGGACGTTGCCAGTGGAGGTTCACATCGCCAGTAGTGATGAACAAACCAGAGGTTGACAAGCTCACGAGGACCCTACCGTTACGATGACCAACGAGGAAGAGAAGGAAATACTTGCGAAGAGCTTGCACTGAAGCTGCGCTCAAGACACAAGCCGATAGTCTCCGCTTTCGCACCAGATAAGTACGAGTGCATTGCTGGTGATACCAGGCAGTGGGCCGACAAAGGCGCCGCTTAACATGAAGATGCGAGATCAACCAACGCCGGAGGATTGCACAACCTTCGGCGCCCACTCGACGGGTTCAGGTTAGCCTCCCGTACTCAGCGGCGAGCGCTCGCGCACAAGCGCTCCTCAGCATCACAATCCTGCGCCTCTGGATCAATTAATCCGAAAGGTTGTGCTTCGTAAACTTTGCACATCTGTTGGATACGGGCCTCTCCCCGGGGTAATCGCCAGCGGCGCCGCTCTGCAGCGCGAGGCTAAGCGGTCGCTCTATAACAACCCCTTGGCGCATTTTGCATGGACCCAGTGTTATCCCTGAAACCGCGTAATTAAACGCGGCCCGTTGCTCCCTCATCGAAACACACAAAATCCAGTCTGCGTATACAACAACGTGGTTGACCTGCGTGCTCCGATCCAGGAATATCCTTTCGCGTCGCATTTGTATCTCGTTATAAGCTGCACGCGATATGCAGCGGGGCGAGAAGTTGCTGGTTTCCTATAAGCGTTGAAGCCTGAGGACTGGCCGAACATCTGATTGCCACTTCGATGGGGGCAAATTCTGGTGGGCCACTTGCTGTACTGCGTGAAGGTGGTCGGACTCTTCCTGATGTCCAGAAAGGGGAATGCTATTTTTACCGGAGCTACCTTGGGAAAGGACGAACGATAGCGCCCGGCCGTTAGGTCATGGGCGCCTTGACATTAGTTGGTACCGTCAATTTCACTGCGAATATCGTTACATACTGTGGTGGGGTGTGCTCACATTGTTGCAATTCCAATGTAAAAAAGAGAGAGATTATCGTAGCCTGGATCCCGAATATCAATACAGTTATGCGCTAAATATTACCAGGTTCCCCATGATTGCTGTACACCACCACGCTAGTGGACCACAAATGCCAGGAACTGATAGACGGCACTCGGCAACTATCGGAGCAATGTAACTCTCATGAAGAACCAACACCGTCAGCGAGTGTATTGATATCGTAAATATTATGTCTTTGAGAGAACTCATGCCTTCTTCCTCGGCAATGCAGGATGCTGGTTTCCATGAATTGCTCCTTAGAAGCACTGTCGGCCCACCGATTCTGCACATCCCCGCGGAGAGACAAGAACGCGTAGACGTCTCACGGATGTTCGCCAGCTTGACCACCGCTCTTGTCTCACACTAGAGAAGCGGCATGCCCCACGCCTCGTCGCCACACCCCGTCTATATTGAAACATCCAGAATGTTAGGACACTACATTTCTCTTCACAGTGCCGGCGGCCATGTCGCGTATAATTCTCCTTACCGTGTATGCCGCTTCCAAATATGGACTTAATATGATGAGCGACAAAGACCTTTACTTTGCCATGATGGTCATGATTTTGTTTGAGGGTTCGCATCCCATGATCGCCTCCAGCCTCTGTATACAAACCCTCATCCGCGATATCATTTTTCCTAGCATCTTTGCTGTCGTAGTGTGACGTAAAGAACTGTGTCAGCCTTCCTCCAGAGATTACAGTGAAGACGTGCGTTGGCTCTGCTCAAGCAGCTACCTTTACTAACTAGCTTCAGTGTTACAGTCTAAGGCAATGGATCCTTATTGAGCAGAGGAACGAGACGACGCTGACGCGTATCCAGGGAAAATAATAAGTGGTGAGTAGGGCAGATTGTACAGAGGCGCCAGAAGAAGGAGCCCTGTGTGTGTGTGTGTGTGGAGACTACACGCGGAAGTCCGACGCACGGGAATCGAACGATAGCAGGTCAGGCAGCATATTATCGAAAGCCTCTTCTCCAAAATTAAGGTACCGTGGAACGAACGACTCATTCCAGCGCAGCCGATCGCTTGTCAGCATAGCAGTCCGGTCAAACAGCCGGCAATGCATTGGGGCGGGCTCGATCATTAACACGCTACTACTCCTGCATTCTGGCCTGGAGGTGATGATGTTGGTCTGGACTGTGGCCTGGTTGAAGCATCTCTTCATGATGATACGACAGCTAATCTCTGATTGCGTATCCCAATCAAAATGAAAAAGGAACTGGGGGTATCCAGCCTGGTACCTTAAAGGAACACGGGGACGAAAAAGTAAAGTGTGAGGAAATTTTGACTAACCACTTCCACTGCGCTTGTTACCTGCATCCGATATGTCCCGCTAAGATCAATCCACGAGAATGGATATGATAGGGTTTGTTCCAATAGGCTCAAACGCAGTACTGATCCGCAAAACAGACAGAGGGCTAGGTTCCGTTAAAATTTCCCGCTTCGACAAAGGTCACTTCCCTTCCAGCAAAATGCTGTCAGCCGGGCCGAAAAGATTGACATACTGGCCTTGACAAAGTCGAATAAACGCGGCTCCTTCGTCGCCGCATAGGCATTTCATCGCCCCGGCAGATATCCCAAGATTTTCCGCCTCGTCAGCGATCCCCCCAGCAAGCAATGCTATATCCAGTGAACCGCCACTACGCCAGTTGTTAATCTGCACGGTGGTGCTTGATCTCCTCGAAGAAGACGCCTATGTAACAGATAGAGAGCCACCAAGGTATGGTGAAACTAGAGTTCTGCATCGGAAATCATTTGTAGACGCAATATCTACTTATAATGTGAGGATAACAAGATGTGGTCCAACTATGATCTTTCTGTGATGAATGCCGGCTTTGTACGGAGGGTACGGTATCTTCTTTTCTTTTGTGAACTCTATTGGAACAAATGCGACAATTTCGCCCGAAGGAATGTTTACCCCTCATCCGCCAGGCCTGTCGCTGTTTTTAGTCCTGGCTGCAGGAATGTCCTGCCACGCCACGCGATGAGAGCCGAGCATGGGCAATTATGCACACAGGCGAACACGCCAAATCAATGTCCGAGCTATTGGGAATATCATTAGCCCTAAAAACTTGGATGTACATACAGGTCTGAGCTTACCGTGTTGTGCTCCTCTTGGTCACTGTCATCCTCGTCCTCATGTTCGCTCCAGCTCCTGGTGGAGACGGACCGCGAAGGCGTTAAACTGCAGCAAGAAAAGTGTTTGACAGAGACAAACGCAATCCCTAAGGCGACACCGAGGAGGTGTGTGTGATTAGCAGGCCAGTAACTTTCATAGTGTCGGGCTGATCAAGAGTGTATTTCAAAAAGGCGACCGTCCAGGGAAGACAGATTTATCGTGATGGCACGAACGATTCGAACCTGGAAGACAAACATCGTTACAGCTGTGGAGCGAGTTTTTTTGCAATAGCCTAGAGGGCGGAAACCACAGTAGTGCCAGGTACGTTCCTATTTGTGTGGCAACTTGACAAGAACTCTTTCCTGTTTCATCAACACCCATCTTTTGACCTACTCGGCCGGCAGTAGAGCGGCGACATGGCTGAGGAGTTCCGATGTAGACGAGATGGACGCGGAACGCCCCGACATATCGTTATCCCCCACTTTGCTGTCTTTCATATTGCATCTCTCCAGAGCGTCACCCAAATAACACAGGAGATGACTTGTACGGATTGCTTCCTTCATATCAGAGAGCAGGCTCGGGCCAGCTCCCCAATAGACAGCGACCTCTTCGATGTGATCAGCGACCTCTATGTCCTCAGGCGTCGTGTATCGAATAGGACCCTCCCACTTCTGCAAGAACCATGACAGTATATGTGCTGTTGGAGGCAGATGACAGCAGACGATTCGTTCATCGTCGTCGACTGAAGCATCATGGTGTGGTATGTCGGGAAACACCCGCATAGATGTCTGGTCCATTGACCGGCGAAAGTCGTCTGACGTTTGCATGCCTTGCTTTCCGGTTTTCCTTCCGAGATGCTTGGATTGCGTCGACTTCTCAGTTGCAACCATTGTGGCATCGCTTTCACACGGCCGATATCTCGTACCACTTGTTTTACGCAGTTGCTGGTTGTGTGTTTCCTCCGGCCTTCTGACATGTTCTACCCGCAAAAGAATATCCCTTGGAAAGCGTAGTGATATCTCCCGCTGGTGGGCTGTGGTTCCACAGGACAAAACAATGCGAGACATTCTGAATAGATGACGCTTCCGCTGCTTGCAGGGATTCGTTTGGTTGGATATATTTGCTTTGGTGTGCGTGGATGGCCCTTTTTGTTTCACGTTTCGCTGTTTTGAAGCCTCTGTTGTTTCCCAAGGTTCGACTAGTGCAAAACGAGGAGCCACATTGCTAGCGTGGCTATGGCTTCTTGGTGGTAAGCTTACCGGTAGACAATATGCGTTTAAATGCAGCTGCTAAAAGAGCGGAGAACTTCCGCCATCCAGGAAATTTTCGCATAAGGAGAAGACCACGAGGTGGATGGTAGGATGTTTCTGCCTGTAGGAAGCTGGTGCAAGCGGCCTGAGCTCCCTCCACGTGAAAAGACAGGCCTGTTGGATATCTCTCTTCATCTTTTTCATCCTTCCCGTGCTTCGACGCCTTCGCAGGTAAGGTTTCGCCAGGATCCGAACAAGTTGCTGTCGCTCTACAAGAGGTATCATCGGTTACCCCGGCAGGACCAAGACTTGCGTCGTGCAGTCCACCGGTGTCTAGTGGTGGGAGCCAGTATTCCGCTTGAGGTAAGCAATTCGTGGTACTTGCATATGCCCTCACACCCTCATCGCTGTGTTCCGATCTGAGCGACTCATCTCTGCTCTTAGCCTTCGAGCGAATCTGTACTCTTCCATCGAGCAAGAACCCTAGCAAAGCTGTGCAAATATCGCCGCAGAGGAAAATTGTAGTTGACGCAGACAAGGAAACCACCCTTTCAAGGAGACGTATTGACTCGGTTACTCGATTGAGGGTAACGAATGTCCTGATATCCCAGAAATCCGGACAGTACATAGTCATGACTGTTACCGTCCGCTTGTTCTCACTCTGTAATGATTCTCCCGCGAGTCCCGCCTGCAGGGATATTTGGCGTCGTATGGAATCAACTACGTAATCAACAACTGAATTGAAGCCCCAGCACCGTCTTGTTTTTTCTTTCGTCTCTTTATACCGCGCTAATATTGCCTGCCTGATGTCTTGTAGCTGATGACCCATGAACATGCAAAGGCTCTCCTGAAAGCGACGGAAGCGCGGGCCTAGTATTCGTCTCGCTGGCACCATTGACTGCCAGATGGTAATGGGCCACGATGAATTGATGTCATATGTGGGGAAATAGTCGAGGACAATTGTGTCAACTCCTAGTACGTGAAATAGCAAAGTGATGTGCCTTTCTTCGTTGTATTCCTGGGAGGCCTTCCGTTCGTCCACCAATGCGGGGACGTCGCCATCCGAATTTGCGTTAACGACCTCTCGCTCGACTTTGTCAATTTGCTTTTCGTAGATGCAGTCAAGCGCTAGCCCCATGAACCGGGCCCAGTCACTGATGAAGTACACAACTGTCTCCTGGGAAGTCTCTGCAATCTGCGGTCCTCTCGCTGAATCCCACTCCTCCGGAAGCTTTTCATCAATAAAATCCCATATATCCTCCTTGGTACTCAGAAAACGAAGAACTGCATCGTGCTCCTCGCATATCAGTCCAAGTAACTCAAGTAAAACGTCCTCAATTGCTGTAGCATTCGTCGTTGTAGGCATATCGAGAACTACTAGTACCTGCTGTGTCGATACTTCCATCATTGTTTCAACGGTATGGAACAATTTTCCGAGTTGCACCTCAATTGCGTCTCGGCGTTCATCATCAGAACCCGTAAGATTTTGCCCAGGAAGAGGGCCTCCTAACAGAAGAACCGCGTTTTGGCCTGAAAAGTTAGGTGTCAACGGCACGACTCATGGAGGGAAGGAGTGATTTCGAGAGACCACCATCGAGGCTATTTGCTCTTTGTCGACCGATACACAGAGATTGTAAAAGCATGCACAGGTGAAACTCAAAAGCGTCGGAACCCATAGGAATATATAGGATTTGATTTGCATAATGCACAATGCAGCAGATGGAGAAGCACTGTTTGGTGTGGAGTGCTACAAAATAATGCGGCTTTACATTTTATTGAGGAGCAGGTAGGAATTCTGGCATAGCGAAAATCTCTTGTAAACACGGGAATTGCAGGAATGCAAGCAGAGTAGGGTGAGAAGACTTTCTGCTGAACGCAACGATGTCTCACACAGCTGGAACTTAATGCACTATATTTTATATCCACATCGTACTGCCGTCCATCGCAATCCTCTACCTCAGGAGATTGCGAGTCTCGATTCTCGTGGTGCTCGGAGCGACGGAGGACACACCGACAGCGAGCGGAGCTAACGAAAAATGGAAGTACAGTCTAGGGGGGTTATCGTGGCTGAGCCGAAAAAAGGACAGATAGCATGTCACCGAAAGGTACTGCGACCGCATATACGTAGTGGTCGAAGGTGTCGCTAACCTGGCGCAGCCTTCTCGAGGTCAACCTTCATGCAGACATCGCCCAGGAGTTTCATAGCGGCAACTTTCATATTTTCCAGATTCTTCTCTGGTGTCGCCTGTGTTAGGACATCCAGTCCTGTATTGTCGAGCTTGTCCGCGAAATTGTTCAGCAACACGTCATTAGCGTGGCTCAAAACCGCGTCGTAATCCCACGTTTCCAGGTATTGGCTGAAATTTCTGGCCAAAACTTCTGCAGCTGGCGCCTGCCAGTCCGGTATATTGGTCGTGTGTAGGCGGCCCCCTCGCGAGGCTACTTGGCCTTCTTTGTTTGACCAATGCAGGGGTTTCTTAACTTCAATCTGAGTCGAATGTCGTTGTGTGGGAATGTCGTCACTGGGCTTTGTCGAGGACAAAGATGGCTGGGAGGCTCGGGAGTCAGGAATATCCGCCGCCGAGGAAACTGATGCGTCCGCTAGTTTGAATCCTGAACGGTCACTCAGCTATCAGCAAGGCCTTCTCTCTTTAAGTTTCCAAATATAAGCACGTGAGGAAGTCATATCGGATTGGCCTCTCCTTTTACAACTGGCCAGCTGTTGTCAGGGGATTAATATAAGAATTGTATCTGTACTTCAGGAGCGGCGTAATGGCAGAGCAGAGGCTGATTGCAGAAGCCGTAAAGTTATCATGCATCTGTTGATAAATTCCATCGAATTCGTCGACACGGCCAACGTCTTACTGTAGATACAAAACGGGAGGAGCTGAGCAACGTTTTTTGAATGACAAACTTTTCTTAGCCATCATATCAGTAAGGTGGACTGATTGTCCTTCACAGTTTCTGAGTGATCGTTGCGTCCTGTGAAAGTGGTCCGGACGATCTCAGCAAAGCTACTTCAAAATAATCTGTCCTACCCGAAGGGAGCCATTGAGGCATCATGGGCGGCTGTCCGGCTTGGTCCCGAGCGTCCGCGATGGCGCTGCAACATGCTGGCACTAGCGTAGCAATAATGGATTCCATCAGAGAGGCTGCAGCTCGAGAGTATCGCGCTCGGGACTCTTGGGCAGTCGTTATGAGACTCTGAAGGCGTAAGGCAAAGCATCTCTTCTCCTCCAGATGAATGTCGTCCAGCATGAAGATTTCGTCGAACAACAGCGCAAGTGATAGTGACTCGTCAGTCCCAGGATGGGCATTTTTTGGCCCGTGGTGCGACCACGCTGGATGCGGAGGACCGCCATTGTTCGTTTCTTCGGATGGCAGAGCTTCCTTGAAGGCTCGGACGTCGTCACGAATCTTTGTAAATTCCTTTATAATCGCCTCCGAACCGTCTACGCGATAGAATGAATTGACGTGCTCAAATGTGTATGCTTGGATATTCGCCCGTTCCACACCTGTACATGAAACGTGGTCGACAAGGAACCGGAGGGGCACAAGACTATGAAGCGAAGAAATTCTTCCAGGCGATGGTGTTGACAAGGTACCACGCTATTTTGTGGTAAGTGAAAACTGTTGGACTCAAAATAGTGTGACTCCGCAGACCACACCGCGGCCCTAGTGGCAACACCTACGTCTTTCGAGTCGTCCGCTCGTAGAGATCCTTTGTGCCACAGTCCTCTGAAACATTACTTACGTTGGTCTGGCATGTGGCTGTACGATAAACTGTCCACGAGATGTAAGAGAGTCTCGTTGATGTACTGTGCCATCACCCGCCGGCAAAGACGCTGTTCCAACTCCTGGACAGAAGCTTCACCGTCATCGACGCCGCCTACTGCCGCCCAAATAGGCACTAACATGGGAGTCTTTGTATCTCCCGGGGGTGTAAGCTTCAGCCTCCACATTCCGTGGTACACTCCCTGGCGGGTCGCCCGAAATGAAAATTGAATACGTTCGGCGTTACCAGGAAGAATGATCCCTTTGAATGACCTGCAAAACAGCCGGCCTACACATCCGGCTGCAGCCTCAAACGGCACATGAAACTGATGCTTCATCCCAACAACAAAACGGCGGGGCGCTCAGCCTCAGACGAAACATGGGAACCAAATGTGGATACCGCGGGGTCGGAAATACTTGTACACGGTCTGAAATGAAAAGAATCGCTTATCGGTTCCCATCCAAACGGCATATGACAGGACGACCATTTCGTTGCTTTGTTATCGATGGTGAGTTTTGACCTAGCTGCCTTGGTGACAGGAATGCAGTTGACATTCGCAGAATGAATATCAATCCCGTTGTAACAGTGAGATACGAAAAAAAGCGATCGTAGCTATTTGTGTAGCCGGCGGAATTACGTCGCGTCCCTGTACCGTTTCCGTATGTCAGACTCTTTGTTCATCTGCAGCTTTACCAGAGGTTCTGCTGGAGAGGTTGAAAGCGGTTCACTTCACTCACCTGCTGTATCGGCTGGAAACGAGACGATGCCACTGTCATTCCTGATCAAGACGTCATTGGACGTGTCAAACGCGGTTTTCTCAGGAGTCCAAACGAAAGAAAATGCCACTCTGCCAGTGTTGCGGAGCTCAAGTGAAGCCGAAGCCACCTGATTTACTAGTACTGAGAAACAGAGCCGGGATGGGATTAACGTAAACATTGCACCTGGAAGAAAAAAAGTGGACAGGCAAGCCCGAGAGCTTTAACGAGATTGGTGCTCTTCACTGCGAGTCGTCAGTGTTCAGCCATCCCCTCGGATTGAAGGGATGATACGTAGCACATACATATATGTCATCTGCATGCAGACACACGGTGACACGCACTTATTCACATAGCGTACGCACATGAACCTACGCCCACACGTATTTACGATCATATATATCTATAGAGACACGAGTTACAGACTGCCATCCCTTTATATATACATGAAGGCACCTACAACGTCGACTCTGTCTGTGGCTGAAGATTGGTAGGCCCTTAGCTGGCGTGCACCACCTTCAGTTGTGGCTTCCTGGTGTTGTGGTCATACCGCCTGCGCCACGAAGCCCGACAGACACGGAAGAGTCGAGTTTGTCTTCAATTTCGGAGAACTCAGCGGACGGAGCCTGTGGGATGGACACGGGCAACTTCACCTGCTCTCCTCCTGAAAGGTGTTTCTGCCCTGCGTACATCAGATTGAAGGTTATACTTTCAAATGAGGCTGCATGCACTTCTGGTGTGTCAGCCGTGGGTTGAGCAAAGCTACGCAGACCTACTTCTAATGGGCGTTCCCACACCTGTCGATACGGATCAACTTCTAGTTTGTAAACTTGGGCGCCTGCGCCGGTGTAGGTAGTTCCGCCGGAGGATTGTATCGTAGAACATAAACTTACCAGTTATAGCCAAGTAGTCACAATAGTTGGCAACAGAGCCTTCTGAAGGCTGCTCGTCCTTTCTCCATTGCCCTTGTCTACTTACACTCGGGGAATCTTTCCGGTGGCTCTTGTTTTCTTTTTGTGCGCAATGCCTTGCGAAATCCACGTTTGTCTGAAGAAAAGGAAAAAATCCATGCGATTGAGAGGACAAGTGCTGCTCCCTGCTAGGTTCCAAAAAGAGACCAGCGCGTAAGCCATATATATATATATATATATATATATATATATATATTACAAATGAGATACTCATGTGCAAGCGAGTGGCAGATATCGTAGTGTTTACCACAAAATTTGCATTTAGTGCACGTGCTTAACGGTTATACATGTACACTTATCACAAATACATTTCTGCTCTTGATTCGTCCAAGCCTCCAAGGGAAGTGTACGACACGAGCAGCGAAACACGATTCCGAGTTACAACACGTGTTTAACGCTCAAATGGCAGCGTGGGTTGATTTTGTCGCCCGGTGTAGTATGATGTGTTAAGGAAAAGGCTGAAGGTTATGTGTGCCTTGTTGCCTTCAACAGGACAGGAATTTACCGACAACACCCCGAAATTGCATAACGCGCCATTTTCTGGGACCGGGCAGGGATATCGAACGACAATTTCTGGCTCCCGTTTTCTTCGGCAGATTTTGACGAAAAGCCCCGAATCTGGGTTTCCTATTGGGCGAACAGTTTCTCCACAGCTCCTTAAAGAGAGGCACCAGTCCACGAGTTCTTTGTCGGACGATGATGCTGTCATCGCGTCGCTGTTCCCCACCTGACGCATCGCATAGGATACGCATCGTGAAAGGAACCGTATTATACGAAATATCAGGTACGAAACGGAAGTGCTTCGAGAAATCGGCGTTTCAAGCTGGTGTTTCAACGCACCCCTGGGATGCGGCCGTAATGCCGAGTGCTACTTGATCAACTCAATAAAGCGCAGCGCAGTGCTCCGAATTAATATTCTACTGTCCCCTGTTCACAAATAATTATTGTCAGCGTGTTGTCGGATTAGGCTTGTCTACATTTCAACTCAGCTGACCCTACGTTTGACTTCCTCTCGCTAAAACCTTGATTTTCAGATGCCTAGGATGCTGACGGTACGCTCTACATCGGGAACTCGTCAGTTGTCCAGTAGTAGCAGCGCACGGACTTTCAGTTTTCAGACTAATTCAAAGGAATTCCCTTCCAAGGTAACAGGACTGCTTACTTCATTGTTGCCTCTGTATTTTGCTGACTGTGTAAGCAGCGTATCCTCAATCGGCCGGGAAAGTCGCGCTGCGGCAGTTCGTTGCAACCTCTCCCAGTAATTTTGTATGCTGTAGTAGGCCATCAGAGCCCGACTGTCTCTTTCCATCTCCCATGAGCGACGACAGGACGCATGCTTCTGTAGTGTCCTCTCCCTTTCATATTTAGGTTGATCCCGCCTATTCTGGAAAGGACCAGAAAGAAAGTCATGTTGTCCAACAGGTGCCACTTTCTGTCCTGGATAAATGCTATGGCGTTCTTGTTGACATTGGTTGCCCTTTCCGGCTTCAGCTCTCTGCACTGAAGCAGAACTACGGGCTGCTGCCCGGACAATACTGGCAATGCTGATGGTTCCATCGACCTCCTCATCTTCCCTTCGCAGACGCCTTCGTACGAAAATAACGTTTTTAAATTGAGAGCGACTACTTCCTGATACCATCTGTTGCGGAGCAGTGAGGCCCTCACACGGTAGATTCGGAGTTAGCAGTGGACTGCTGCTGGTCTGGTGCGCCGACATTCTTCCACAGTGGAACACAATGAAAGAAGCCTTTATAGTCACGGAAGAAACATGGGATAGAGAGACACGTTGCGTATAGACATGAAAGCGTAGAGGATTGGAGCCAGGAGAAAACGAACAGTTTTAGTCGATGCTGACTGTTCATCATAATGAACGGACACGAAAGACAGTGATACGGGTGGTGGCCACAATCATTAGGGACAATCTTGCCAAATGTGTTACATGGGTCACTCGTTGTCGAAATACTCGGAGTGATCCTCTGAGTGCAAGAGTCGAATGGTAAGCCACATGTTTGTGGCCAGCGCTCATTCGTCGTGTCTTCCAAGTTGGTGTGGTGCTTAGAGCACCACAATTGCGGACTCCACTTTCTGGGACAATCAGAGTTCCACAGTAAAGTTGTCATGAAACACAGCTGATGCAAGAGCAAGTTCGGCGAAATTTCAACAGAGGGGAGAGCGGCCCCCTTATTTTGACATGCCTGTTGGCAGCGTCTGTGAGAACTTGCACAACACCACACATGTGTAAGCCCATCACCCGAACGAGGAGTTATGAAGTCTGGGAATAAATATGCTATCCTACAGTCCACACTGCATCTTCGGAACAAACAGCAGTTATCCGTGTGCAAATCCAATTCGGCCCTGTGTTTTCGTTGATTTTTCGGTTCTGGTGGGCCTCCAGTCGTAGCCCGGTTGTTTCGAATAACAATGCAGAATATCGTTTTGGCATTGAAATCGGCCCCGCGTTTCATCGTCGAAGATTGCGTGTCGTCAACAAGTCGCTCGACAATCCTCTGTTGCCCTTTTCCGGAAGCTACTTTGCTCATGGGGTCTATGCATGCGACGGTGGTCTCGACACGATATCCTAATTGTCCTGGTTTACACCTCAGTACCGGACCCAGACAACCTCCAAGAGCAGCAATATTTGGGTCTGAAAACATATGACAGGATTTTATTACCAGATCCCAATTAGCGCCCTTGCTTGACTGACATGCTGCTGTAGCGGCGAGTGCGTATGGCCGGCTCTTGACTCAACGTGCCAGCATACAACTTACGAAACCACGACGGTTGCTGGTACCTTGATCGATATCAAGAGCACAATTTTCCGACGAAACACGCCGACAATGTACGCTTTTGGGTGCAAATCCTGGATAACACAGACCAGCTCAGAATTTCGGAACCTGTAGCGCGGACCCTCTGATGGAGCAGTCTGCATGTACCGGGGTGTGTTACACGATACTAGCAGACGCCAGGAAATAATACAATTAAGAAAAACCAACCTTCACTGCCAAATATCTAATCTTGCTAGCCTACCGTGCATTTTCCCCGAAATATCATTTCCCTACCTTAGTGACGATGGCCGTTTTCGACCGTTTTCTCGTTCGCACAACCACGTTCGCTGTAGTCACTCTTCTTTGTCAGTCCAGGCGTCAGCCTTGGCCCTCGCTGAACCGTCCGCAACTAGCTGAAATAGAGCAGACTTACAACCGACTTCAGAAAGACCCATCGCATATTCTGTAGCGTGGCGAACGGATGCCGCATGCTCACTCTCGGGACATTGCGAGCACGTTTCAGTTGTCTGACACCTGAATCAATTCCGACGCTTCTCGGCTATGGCTCAAACGACGCCATAATGCCTTGTCGCCCCCTTCAATATCTCTTTGCGTTAAGGATAACACAGTCCGGCACACAGGATAGACGAATCCTATCGGAATACACCAAGGAAACGATGCGTGGAACAAGCTAGCATTCACCAAAAGACGAACTGCATCTGCCCGTCCTCTCTTGCACCCCTGAATGGATATCAAGACATTGGTAATCGGAGAGAGGACTCTCATTTGTGCTCTCCTGTCTGTCCTTGGTATGATGAACCTGCGTTACACGGGAGTCGCGCTGGACCTCTCGGTTATGTGCTCTTTGTGTAGCAAAAAACGAGGGAAATCGGCGATTTTGGCTGGTTGGAGTGCGATCGATACATGCGAACGACTCCTGTGCTTGTAAAGCCATATAAAGAAGGGACATGCCGTTTTCGGTGCTTCATACAGTATACGCTACATAAGCGGTCGATTGTATTTTCCTCAATCTTTACCTTGTGTGCAGAAGAGAACTCTTTGCCAGGCCTCGTTCCCGTGTCGGCAAAGTCTAATTAATAACAGGGTGTTGCCTGTGAGCCGCTCCCGTGGTCGGATTTTTCTCTGTGTCCACCTATCGGTAAATACCCCTATATCCGATATTTATCTACCTGTACATATAAGTGTATATATCTAGCTGCTTGACTATGGATCACTAATTATTCATATATGCGCCTATATACCGATGTATGCCGTTACGGGCGTACACCCGATCGAAAGAGGTGCTATCGGACGGAGCTTTGAACTCGTCAAGGGACGAGTTACCTCCATGCTTACACAAGCTGCTTCATCACCAAGTTCCCGAAAGCCCTAACTGTTTCAAGCACATGGGTAAATGGCGTCGGCCATGCCGCAGGCGATCTAGGGGCGGCGCACCACGATAATTGAGAGAAGGAAGACTGTGGCAAGAGACTGCATTAGATACCGATCCCGCCAGTATCGGGGTGAGTTTCCTTCAGATCTAAATTCGTTCACAGCATCTCATATATAGTAGACAATGCCAGCACTGACCGGACAGAGGGGACTCTGAAGCGCCGGAAGTAGAAATCACCGTAAAATTGCGGTGTTGGGGGGCGGATCCCGCTTAGTGGGAGGATACCATCCCGGCGTGATGGACACGAAGAACCATGCTCTCCATGATAACGTACAACGCAGTCGAGGACTAAGTAGCTGAAACTCTGCATATATGCATATAAAAATATGTTAATATGTGCGCTAGTCATCTACACATTCATATACCCATGACCAAAATCTCCCCCTATAGCTCGATTCTCAAAACATGTGACATGACAGAGACGTTAAACACGACCGCTTCTAAGCCTAGGAGTTACTACATTCAGTCAGCTTTGTCAAAATCGGCAACACAATTTTTCTCCATTCCTCTTGGAAGCATCCTATCCGGTGTCCCTCTGAGAAACGTCTCATCTCAAACAGGTGATGGTCTGTGGTGACAAGCCGAGGCGTTGCGCGTCTTGAAACTCTGCCGACATCTTCTGGACGACCGGCAGAGTGTGCCGGCGATTGACATGTGCCGTGTTTAGGAGGGCGACATGGCGAACCTCCTGGTCTCAATTTCCCATCGTCTGCGTGAGGCGACAAAGAGTTGTCTTCGCTGGCGCCGCATTTTTGATTTACTGTGGAGCCGTCAGCACGTGCGCCGTCGGAAGGGCCAGTGCGCGTTGGCAGGTAAGTCAGCTGTTGCCACAACTCTACCGCTTCGTCAAACGCCCTGGGGAAACGCCGAAGAAGCTGTTGCAGCCTGACAAGAGATGAGACACAGAGAACATTCCGTACACGCCTCCACGATGCATGTCCGAATCCAGATTGGTGGACCACTGCCGAAAGACACAACCGCACCATACTACTTTTGGACGTGGGGATAGACAGTCCCTAGACCCGTACAACCGAGGCGTCTCCTGCGGCGATCGAAGCTTTAGGTCAGACGGATGTATGAGGATTATTTCGGTGCGCTTCTGCTCGTGTGCGATGCAATGGTACGTGCACGGGGAAAGGTGAACAAAAGACTTACTTTGCACACAGACCCTCGGCGGAGACGAACAAAAGTGCATCTTGACCGTCTCGTACGAGCTGCAAACGCGAATGCAGACATCCACCGTTCGCAAAAGCGACAAATGTCGCGAGACCTTTGGACTGGGCGACGCTGCTGACTTCCAAAGTACACTGCAGTTGCGGTGTACAGGCACAGAAACCTTTCGCTCATACCAACGTGCAGGGGCGGCGTGGCCAGAAAGAAAAACATCGCCAGAAGTAGCTACACAGGCCGCTCTCTAAAGCACTTTGTTTTTCCTGACACTGAATGGAGGGCGTCATCAGGAGCGGGTTGACGACTACTTTACACACGCTCCTCTTCACGTGCAGTCTTCTTTGTAAGAACGGCAGCATACGGTACGACAGGACCGAAGGCGCGCCCAGCTGCAACCCTAAAGACGCCTTTCTCGAAGCGTGTTGACTAGCTTATCTGCACTTTGTCCATGAGAAGCAGCAGTCCTTCTCACCTCATGAATTGCGGGAAACTCGTACGCGCATACAGGTACCCCGGCGCCCTTCAGGTCGACGACTTTCATAGGCAAGTCGATGCCGCTGCTGGACGTGTGAACACAGACGCCAACGTCGACAGCTGCGAGAAGCCTGAGAACGTAGACAATTGAGAAACTACAGAGTGAATGGAGAACAATGCACAACTCTGTACAGATCTAATGCTCTCTTCCACTTTCTGTCCACTCGTACTCTGTCTCCTCGTTTATGCACATACACATAGACATACGTATCCATACAGAGGCATGCAATTCTCGGTAGGACGGGACACGGGAGAGCAGACGAGAAGACCAGGGAACATGGACATCTCGCAAGAAGGCGAGGGCGTCTCCAGAATCTGCTGAGATGTGGGACTGGAGCAAAGACATTACTGCCGTGGAGGCGCGGGCCCGACAGGCACGACCCGGCCAGTATCCTGTGTGGTGCATCGAGACCAAGGGAACTGTTGGTACAGACACTCGCAGGTTCGCAGTGAAAGATCCACCTTCAAGAGTCGAACTGCGTTCTGGACGCGGCTTGTACTGGGAACTCACTTGTAGTAGTCGTCGAGAGTCGCAAACAGCGTCCGAATGGCGATGTGGCGGAACTGGCATCGTCGAGCCCTCTGAAGCCACTGGCTCTTGGCTGGACCGCGGCCGCTCACTAGCACCAGCAAGGGAGGTAGGAGAGCCGTTTGCTGATTTGCGTTGCTCTCACTCGAATAGCTCGTGTGCCTGCCAGGGAGATGCGACTTTTCTAGGCTACGCACTTCCCATTCTCTCTGCCGATCGTATCGGCACAGCGCGTGGAGAAGAAGGTCCATGTCCTCATCGCCACTCCAGCTGGTCGCAGTCAGCAAGACTGCAGGCCGCTCCCGCCGAACCGTAACGGAGACGTGGCAGCAGGCGCAGCCCCCGGCGCTGTCTTCTGGCGAAGGATCTGCGGCGGAGGGTGCGGCCACCGGGTCTGACGGTGAACGGCACACCAAACGCTGCAGGCGACGAAGAAACAAGAGACACACCAGACAGCTCCGTGTTCCTCCACCGAGTCCCGGTGGTACCGGCAGCACCCACCCTGTGGAAACGCGCCCAGAGAGAGAAACCCAGATGAGACTTCCCCTCCTCGATGACGGGGAATGAGCATAGACAGACTGCTGAGGCCCCCCTTCCACAACCACGACTAAAAAGATTCGTATACATATGTCTACATATGTATACATAGCTAGATTTTTCGCGCACTGAACATGCCACTACCCACTTGCAGGCTCTAACCCCTCCCCCGTGGTCCGGGGGCGCCGTCGACACTCCTTTGCTGGGCTCCCTCGAAGGGCGCACAACGTCTGCCCCGGTTTTGACGTGCCGCAGGAGAGTCCCTCGGAAATCCTGTCGACTCACCGCGCGCGAGACGAGCGTTGTTTCCTCCAATACATTGCCGGGTTCGTGCCCCCCTGGACTCTCGGCAGCGTTTGAGTCGCGGCGCTTGCCACATGGCCGCCGAGGGAATGCCCACTGCCAGAGCAAATGGGTCCGCGGTGGAGAGCAGCAGCCGTGGGACTGGACAGCATCTTCTCCGGGATTCCCTTGGTCGCCAGGGGCGCCCGCTGGCAGAAGACGCGACACCCGGACAGGCCGTGGAATGTCGCCGGCTCCTTGA
Organism: Neospora caninum Liverpool; assembly: GCF_000208865.1. Classification (NCBI taxonomy): domain Eukaryota; phylum Apicomplexa; class Conoidasida; order Eucoccidiorida; family Sarcocystidae; genus Neospora; species Neospora caninum. The sequence goes on along the minus strand of NC_018395.1, from coordinate 819,740 downwards.
CTGTCACAGTCGTCAACAAACGGCGCGAACCGCTGGGAGTCCTCCGCAGCGGAGGCCGCGCCTTTGTCTTCGCCTTCGGAATGGTCCGGAGAGAGGTCGCCGGACTGATCGTTTTTGACGGGGTGCGCGGCCCTGGGGCTTAGTGACTCGACGCGTTTCCCGTCTTCGCCGTCGACGCAGTGGTCTCGCGGAGCGCAGCGGGCAGCCTGGCGTCCAGCTGGGCCCGCGACGGCCTTCTTCGTGGGGCCACTCGGCAGGCGCATGTACTTCATGGCGATTTGGTGGCGCTCGCCGAGATCAATAGGCCTGATCTGGGCATTCGGATGGTCATACAAGACAGCCGCCCGCAAACCCCACTTGCGGAAGAGAGTCTCCCGCATGGCCTTGGAGACGCAGAGCGCCCCGGAAGCCAGTTTGCCCCCCCGCCCCTCAGCGCTGGCTGCGAGGGCCTCTGCCAGGGCGCGCATCGGTCCGCGAGTCCGAGCTTCCTTGCCGTGCGAGGGGAACAACAGAGTGTAGCCGAAGTTGTGCCAGTCCAGCAACATCTTCGCCCCGGTCAAGCGACTCGCCACGCCACAGACGAGAACCGTGGGAAGCGCGGGAGGGGCCTGCACCAGCACTACGGGACGCCGCCGCGGAAGAACGGACTGTTCGCCGTCGCGCCGGCGTCGGGCAGTCGAGTTGGGCGACACTTTCGTTAACACACAGAGGAGGAGACTCGCGAGCGCGGCAGTCTGCTGAAGCAGCTTGAGGAAGAGAAAGACGAAAACGAACGGGCCAGGGAAGAAGCGGCGAAACGGGCCGAGGACGAAACCCGGAAGGGAGTGAATGAGTACGAACGGGAGGCGGGCGAGGCTCGGCGGCACCGGCGTGGGCGTGTAGGCGACAACATGGAGGATCGGCGGCGGACTGACGCTCGCAGCTAATGCCTGAGCATGGTAGATCATGCGCGGGCTCCTCGCCAGGTCACCCAGAACAACAATCACAACATGCATGACCGAGGCGGCAGAAGCACCTGCATTCGACGGATCTGCGTCCGAACTGGCGGGCGGATCGGCCAACGGAGTCGATACGGTTTCCGGAGGCTTCTTGCCCTGGAAAAAAAGTTCCCTCCACTTCTCCTCGGCATCTCGGAGGCTACTCGCTCGATAACGCCCACCCAAAAGCAGTACCTGGCCGACTGCGAGAAGAATGAACAGGCAACTAAGGCACCCCACACCCGCGACGGAGATTCCCCCCCACCAAAGAGCGTGATCGGCCACGACAGTGAGGGACTGAAGAACAGCCCAAATTCCGCGTGCACCAGACGCCATAGCTGCTAACAGGCCATCCGAGAGCAGAAAGCGCGGCTCTAGAGAACGGCCCCGCGCAGAGGCTGTAGTTTCTTTTCCCCTCCACGTTCGGTTGCCTGCTTCGAACGCAGCCCGTGCTGTGCTATCTCAGTATGTTGGCCGTCTTCTCATGGGGATGTTGCGACGCTTTTCCGGTAGGAGATTGCACTCCTGTGGAAAAGAGGCACCATTCGCTCCGTCCCTCTCGCTTGGCGTCTATCTCTTCTTGAGAAACGTCCGGAGACGAAAGGGGGATTCGGCTCCAGCGCACACAGACGCCGCATGGGAAAAAAGCTCAGACGCTCTACGCCTGTCTAGGGACGATCCCCATGGTAATGCCTCCCTTTGGTGTTAAAAGAAAAACCGAAGCAAACGGGCGGTCGGAAGAGAGACACGGATATGCCCTGTGCTGCGTGGAGACAGTCGAGGAGTTCCAGCGAGCGAAAGAGATGTCGGTCGCCAGGCTCGGCGTCCGTCCTTTTCGTTCTGTGCGTTCAAAGCTGGAATGGAAGGACTCGATGCAGGGAAGCCCACAGAGAAAACACGGCATGAACGGAAGAAGAAGACAGAGATGGAGCGGGAATACCCAGTGCAGCCGAGAGAGCCGAGCAACGACTACCTAGGCGACGATGCACGGCGGCAAAAACTTTGAACGCGGCAAATCGCAAAAGCACGTCTCCTGCCGGTCGCAATTCGATGAAAAGTGGGAACCGGAGACGATAAGAAGACAAAAAGAGCAAAGAAGCCAAGAGGGTGTTTCGTCGAGACGGAAAGAAGCGATCGCAGCCTTCGAGGGAAAAGCTACACCAACGGGACGCGTTATTTTCGGGCGAATCCGCGACTGTGTGTGACACAATTTTAGATCGAAGTCGAAGTATCCCTGGAGATGCAGCAGGGTACAGTGAAAAGGTTAGCTTTGTTCGCGAAAGCAGATTTCGCAAATCAGGAGAGGACCGTTTCGGGTGAAAAGCGAGAAGAGCCGTCGGGCGACGAGCGACAGTCCACCAGGCATGGAAGAAGGGGGGCGTGGAGGATCTGCATTTCATCTGGAATCGTAGCCAGTGCGGGGACAGGCAGTGGTTCTCTAGTGGAAGGAAAGCGAGGAATCGCCTCTGGATTAGCAGGAGATATTAGCCGCATCAAAAGACGCAAGTGCTTGCCGCGAGAAAAAGCAGCTTTTCGAGTGTTCCAAATAGCTCACTCACTGCGCTGCCACGCGGCTGCACATGCAGTGCCGAACTGCATGCGCCCAGAGCATCTTTAGAACGAGTGTGAAAGGTAGCAGCGGAGAGTCAATCTCTAACCAGAGTATCTTATCTGGCTTTTGTAGAGCGTATTTCTCTTTTCAGGTGAACCCTAGGCTCAGAGCTCTTCAGAGAACCAGCGAAGACGAAGTCCGTGTCACATGGGTTTCCAAAGAAGGTGTAACTTTTCTGCACGAGAGAGTGGGGCTCGGCAAGCGAGACACCGCAGGGAGACTCGGCTCTCTTTTTGCCAGTGTCTTTTGAAAGAGGTTTGTTCTGCATGGGTTTTGCTTGTCTCCTACTTCCCAAGACAGCGACCTCTCACCGTTCTTTCGCGCTTCGGTTTCCTTTCCTTCCGACTCCAAGTTTGTGCCTCAACTGCCTGGTTTCCTCTTTTGCTTTTCCCCGCCCCATTCGTCGGCTCTCTTCGTGGGGCAAAAACGAGCGCCGGCTGCCTTCCAGCAGGTGACTCCTTCGTTCCCTTGAACCCCCTCATCACACCAAGAGTTTCGTACGAGCTTCGTGGTGAACAGCCTGCTTGGAATGGCCTTGCGTAGACAGAGAAATATCTGAAAGGCCAAAGCGAAGCGAGTGACACAGGACACTCACATCTTTACCAGTCTAGAGGATAGTAAACCGCGAAATGCGTGTATGTACTACTTGTCCCGCTCTGCTTTCTTTGCGGCTTCTCTTTCTTCTCTTTAATCTCCCTTCATTTCTAGACATACATGCATCTCCGAATGCAGAGGCGTGCGGCAGAACACGACCGGCCAACAAAGCGATTCTCAGATTCTGATCCGTCGACCAGGTACCCCTTTCTTTCGGCCAGGAAGCAAAAGTCACGGACGAGTCGTTGCGGACGTTTGTGTCCTCACCAAAACGCGGAATGATGGAACTGTCTGAGCAAGACTCGGCCGCTCCGGCTTCCAGGTGCGCCGCGAATGACGCCAGGATGACGGGGTCGCCTCAAAGTGGAGAATCTCTGCAGAAAGCTTTTGAAACACGCCTCCAGGTCCCCCCTGGGAAAGCTCTCGCGTTTTTGATGTTCCTCCAGGACCACTACCGCACAAATACCACCTTCTTTCTGGACGCCGACCAGAAGGTTCCGCTGACTTATTCGCGAATCAGAGAGCTCCATGGCGGCGCCTCGGCGGAGGCACTCATGGGCAGAACGCGGTCTTTTAAAGAGGGATGCAGGCCGACCGATGAGAGAGGATCTCAGACACTCTCAAGAAACATCGATGGTGGAAACCAGGATGGTGGCGAACCAAACGCCCCGACTCCTGTTCGGGTAGCGGCCTCCTCCGACGGCGCCGAGTGCTGGTGCAAATCGTTGCTTTCTTTGAAGGGGACTCTGGCGATTCCTGTCCATCTCTCTCGCTCCGGAAGTTCCAAAGAAATGGAAGAAGAGGCGCAGAAAGCCGCGGAGTTCTTGAGGGCAGGACCACAAGACCGACTAAGCCTCAGAGAGGGCTTGCTCACTCGGGCCATACTCAACTGTACGTACAGCCCATTTCCCGCGGCTCTGCAACAAATACCGCTTAAAGGGATGCTTCGTAGGACGTCCTGGCATATATTCCAAGACTCACAACACTAGGATGGTGTATCCGCGCCAAACTGCTGACTCGACGCTTGCAAGTCATTGAACCGTCGGGTACAAGGAGTGCGTGGCAGTGCATGCATCGAGGTGGAGTCCCCGTCAGGATCGGTGGCTTTGTTGTAGTGTTGTTGCGTATCCCGATAGAACACTGCTGTTCTGGATACCACCTTCGTTTAGATCGTCTTTTTTTAAATGCTGCCTCGTCGTGCGCATGTGGTAGAAATTTGGGCGCGTTTAACACCCTCGCCCCAAGGAAGCGGGGCGTCCCGTAGACCACGAGCTCTTGGTAGATCGCGATATTTTTTTCAGCTTCTCGTTCTCGGTTCCGAGAGATCGTCTTGTGCGCAGAACCCGTACAACCTGGTCAGGGACCGCCGCTGGACCTAGAGGAATAGGTTTGTCCATTTTTCCCCTTTTGGTGGCGGCTGTTGACGGGGAACCAGCTGCGTGTCCGCTCTACCCAAGCAGACTCCATGCTCCCGAGAGGAGTGGTTGTTTTGTCTTGTGCAGGCGAAGTGGAGATCGGAGCTGCCGGCCACCTCAGAGTGTGGCCGAGAAATGGAATCGCCGATCCGGCGGATGAAATTCTTGCACGGGAGCACCAAGCACACGTGGAGCGAAGGTTTGCGGAAAGCGTTCGCAGCATGGAGGAGACGAGGCAACGGGCTGCATGGGTCTCAGAAGCAAAGCCCGAAGACGGCCACACGTCAGCCCAGGGCGCTCAAGAGGCTGCTCAGGGCGTCTCTCTCCAGTTGGTAAACTTGAAATCGGGAGAAGCCGAACCAGGGGAGAAGTGCGTGCGTTGCTCCTTCAGCGACCGCACGGGTCTCGCTCGCTTTCGAGAGACAGTCGCCTCAGCGCTGGGGCCCGACTTTTGGCCCAGGGACGGAGACGAGGAACGAGCCCCAGACCGACGCGGGACGGAGGTCCGCGGCACGTTTGCCGGTGCACAGCCTCTCCTACGCCAGCTTCTGTTCGTTCTATGGGGACCCGCAGGTCAGTCGCTCTTCACTTGCAGCTTCAGTTGAAGTAGTGGGTTCTGAAACGCTCCCGTACTAGCTTATGTCGTCACATTGGGTGACGATATAGAATGCGTTCTCGGCGTAGAAAACACACTGCTTTTTAAGCTGCTAAACGGCCCTTCTACACCGTGTTCCCAGCTGAGTTCTAGTTGTCTGACTAGCCGTGCGGGTCCCCGGTGTCGCGACTCCCCGCAGTTCGCACGTCAAGTAGAAGAAACAGGGTGCACGACATGACACACAGAACACTTCTGAGCTTTGCCTATTGCAACTCGGCCCTGCCGCTGTGGTGCTGCTCGTGGCCTAAAGAGGAACACGGTGCCAAGACACAAGGGTTTAAGTTTTCTGTCGAACCGACTGATCGCCTCCGTTCGAGATGCGCCCAAAGTATCGACGCCTTTTGCGTTCAAACACATGCGAATCTCTTAGGTGTGAAAGCTACCCGCCGTTTCCTTGTTGAGGAAGGAGTCACGCCTGGATCTGGTCACTTCGTGTCGTGGCTTCATTGGGATTGGTTCCTGACAGGCGCATTGCGTGTATCTTCACCTTCTCGCTGGTGAAAATGAGGGACGTAGAAGACGCATCACAACGCACAGTCAGTTCTACTGGGATGGTTTAGAACTTGTGAGCCTCCATTTGCTTCTCTGCTGGACGCTCCAGTCTCGACACCGCCTCGGCTTGTTCGTTTTTTTCAGATTCAACGTTTACGGAAGAGGTTCTTGCGTGCCGGCCATCTGTGTGGCGCTCACGCCTCGCAGTCTGCGCTGACTGCTCCGGGGTGAAAAGGGTGTGCTGTGGGCCGCGCACATGCAGGCTGGGCGGATGCTGTGGCTGTTGCATCCGGCAAGCGGGGAAAACGGCGATACAGCCCAACGGACCGAGTGGGGATGAACCATCCGGTGGACACAGCCGCTCGTTGCTGGAACGGCCCGAGGCGGCCACAACGGCTCCAGGCGAGAGAGGCGAGGACGCCCTGAACTTTGTGGAGTTTTTCGGTTGCACATGCAGCAGGTTCCGGAGCTGCGTAGTGCCGATAGCAGACGACGACGTCGCAGTGTACCTCGACGAAGACTCGCTGCTTTTGCCCGAGGACGCGTCGAAGGGTGGACAGGCAGCCTCGGACAGCGACAGCGGCGGAGCAGGGAATAGCGGGTTTCGTCGCGGGAAGAAGGACGGCCGTTTGGTGAACTATACTTTTGTAGGTCGCACACGCCGGACTGAGGACATCAGCTGCGAGGTGAACGGCTTACCGCCAAAAAGTGTCACCGGGTGGAGTCCACTAACAGACACAAGGCGACTGACCCTCTAGAACTTTTGCCTTTTTGTCGCTGACGACGTCGCGCTTGAAACACCTTTTGAGAGACGTCCAGTTCAAAACGTCGATCACTGACTGGGGAAACCGCTGCAGAAGAATATCACGCCCGAATCTGTGCACAGGCTGCGTCTCGCAAGGCCTTAGGTGTCGCGACTGAGCGTTGTTAAGCACCCTTCGTTTGGGCAAGATGGCGGAATGGCCGAGTCCGTGCGACTCCGAATCCACGCCGCCACGGGCCGAATTCCAGTTGACTGCCTGTCTGGTGTGTCTTGCGTCTCGCGGGAGCCTGCATAGAAGTGTGCCACTGACCGATATACGGGGTCTTTGTTTCCGGATTTGGCGTCGAATCTTGGTCGGTCGATTCTTGCTCCTTCACCGATTGCCTCCGTTGCAGGCTTCTCATTCGTTGTGCGCCTGCCTTGACGCTGCTCGGCATAGTGCTGGTTAGCATTGACAGGGTGTGAGCTCCGGTCTTCGTCCGGCTTCAGTTGTTACCTGCTTGGAGGAGCGTGGCTTCGGTAGTCGCTGCTTTTCTTCTCGCGCATTTTTTGATGGCCTGCGGCTTACGTTCGCGTGTTTCCTGGTGCTTGCAGGCGCCGCCAGCGAGCGACGAGAGTGGCAGCGACGACTCGTGGAACTACGAGCCGTCGTCCTCTTCGTCAGACGAAGACTCAGATGACCCAGACTGTACCCCGTGCCGACCCCCTGGGGCGAACCCAGTGGTAGACCTGCCTGCGTCGGCGCCGCGACGGAGACTGGTGAAAGAATCGGAGGCCGAGGGCGGAGGGCCCGGCGCTTCGTGCTCCCGAAGCGAAGACGCCCCGTCCACAGCTGAGGGGCGAGACGGCAACGGAGAGACACACGGCCCGCGCGCGAAAAGTGGAGGGACGGGCTCACGCCCCCGAAGATCCCCGCTGCACACCGGCGACGCAGTGCGGCATTTCAGTCGGCGAATTGATCGGGCCATCGCGTTGCTCGGAGGGAGCTGCGTCCCGCTTGTGAACTCCGTGTGCCCCACAGACGCACGGTGGATGGTGGCAGGCGCGACGTTCACCAACCGGACAAGCGCGTTTGGTTCAGCGACGACCAGCGTCAGCACGAGTTGCAGCTCGATGGCCTTCTGCTGTTCACACGCTTGGGAAGTGCTTTTGCTGTTGAAGAGCTCTCAGCACGTGAGCGACGCGCTCGCGAGGCCTCTGCACGGCTGCGTTGATCTTTTGCTCGAGCTGCCTCGCGGTCTCAGCTCCCCGAGCGAGCAAAACAGCGGCGCGGCGGCGAGTTCAGACCCTGCCAGTCTCCCAGGGGGGGGGCGTGCCGGCCAGCCAGATGCAGGGTGCGTCTCCGACGCGGCGGGCGAAAACCAGGAGGCGTCTCCTGGGAAAGCCGAGCAGAAGGAAGGGAGACGAGCCACTGAGGAGATGCGTCTGAGGCGGGCAGGAACGGGCGGTGCGGCATCGTCGGCGCATGCAATCAGAGAGTATTCCCGGCACCGCGTAGCCCTGTCGCTGTGGGCGGATGGCGAGGATGGCGACAAGACAGGCGGCGCCGATTGCCAGGGCCCGTCGAACCCGAGGCCGTCGGAAGATGAGGGAAACTGTGGAAGGTCGTCCCTGTCTAGCGAGTCAAAGGTGTTTGGAAAGCGGGGGGTTGACACTCAGAGCACCGGACAAAAGGGTGGAAACCCTGTTTGCTGCTCCGCTCCATTACCAGTCTCTGCGATGGCGTGGCGAGAGCGCGTGACCGTTCTCGATGAGCTGACGCTGGTGGAGACGAAACGCTTGGAAGAGGGCATGGAGTTCAGGTGCTTCATCAACGGAGGCCAGGTCGTCGGCGTCAGCCAGCGCTACCTCCAAGACTACTTCCCTTTTCTGGTCAACAAGCCGCAGCTCCAGGCCAGAGTGAAGCGCGCGATCGCCGCCTTCGTGGAGTGTGCGGTGCTCGGTTCTGAGGCAAGTGGCGCTTCGAAGAACACACTCAAGAAGCAACCTTTCCTCCGACGCTTCGTCATCGACGTCTATGTTCAACGGAGGCAGAAAAGGGAAGAAGGAAGGACTGCGGGCGAAGAACTCCCCGGCCGCTTCAAGTGCTGGTGAGTCAGGCGCCTCGGGTGTATCACACGGGGTTCTGCAAACGGCAACAAGACTTCAAATGCCGTTTGCAGATTCACGACATACTTCAGACACATTCAGGGCTCATCGGGTTGGAAATCCGGTTCCCGAGGACACCGCCTTTCACACCAGACATTGCTGAGATCTTTCGGCCCATTCTGAAGAAAAGCATTTGCTACAAACCCGAGGTGGAAGGACGCTTTCGTAGGATACCATACAAGAGGGCCCACTGGCTTAACTTTTTTGAACACCTTTGTTTACCGGGCCCCAGTTCTGGTGTGCGCATCATTCCCCGAGAACCCAAAGTGATTCGTCCGCTCCTCAAAAAGTCTTCTGCCGGGGCTACTATGCGTTTCCCGGCTGTCACCGACAGTGTATTTTGAATGCGGTGGGAGGAACGTCTTCCTGCTCTAATGTGTTTCCTGTTTTTCACGCTGGGAATGCGGCGTGTTGTCTGCGTGCCATAGGGGAAGCGTTAGATGAGTTCCCCGCCGCGAGGTTTCAGTGGGGTAGTAAAGAGGAGAGGCGCTGTTTCGCGCCGTTGTCCACGTGAAGGCTTTCTTTTTCTTGAGTGTGCGCCTCCCCGCAGGCTTTTGAACGTGCTCCCTTGGGGTAGCAAAACGGAGCCTTTGCTTTTCACGTGGGATGAGCTACGGACCTTATCGTACACTTCGCCGGTTGCAAGCAGTTCTGTGAACGACGAAAGCGGCCTTCCGAGCGTCGGTCGGGGAGCAGAGGCTCAAAGCGCGGCACCGAGTGAATCGGACTTGCCGGACCTGCGAATCATCGAGGATCCAGAAGACGCACATGCGTCGCTTCGAGACGGGACACTTCAGCTCCCTAAGGTGAGTGCCCTGTTTCCGCGTGAGTTCACGTAGTGGAGCTTCGCGAAAGAGAGAGGCAGTGGAGCAAAAACGCTTTCCAAGAAGGGTAGACGCGTTGCAGTGTGTCCCGCCCGTCGCAGCCGGTGAACAGACACAACCTGTTAGGCGTTCTTTCCGGCGCCAGTTACCCCTCCGGAAAACCACCAGCACTTTCATCCGGTTTCATACTTCTTTCGGTTGGGGACCCGGCAGTGCCGACGCGAGCGCGTCAGCGAACAGGCCTGTTGCAAGTCGGTTCAGCAGAGAGATCGGTCACGGGCTGTTTTTGAGTTTGCTTGCGTGCGTCTTTTTTCCTCGCTTAGGAGCTGCAAGATATTGCAAGGGTTGCAGGAGGCAGAGGGATCGAGCGTGGAGGGCCTTCCCTTGACGATCTCCTCTATGACCTCCAGGCCGCTCATGCAGACGCTCTTCGATCGCAAAAAAAACATGCAACCAAGCAGGGGAAAGATCAGTAGAAAAGGATTTAACTGTGTGCATTCCGGTGCAAGCTACCTATTGGGCACGCGCCTGTGGTTTTCGGCAGCAGATGGATCAGCAAACAGTCCTTATTGCACGGAAGCGGCGGACCTCACGCCGCATTCCATGAGCGGCACCGGAGAAAGACACCGGCAACAGACGGTGATGTGTCGTCGTCCTACGCTAGTTGATGCAATCCATTATACTCGTTGGTCAGGTCAGCTAGGTGTCCATGGGTCCGACGGTTCACTGCGGTCAGAATCTGATTTTTAAAAACAAGTTAGCCATGTCTCGCAGCCGACAGCGGCTAGCCCTTCCCCCTCTTACACTCAACTGGCGATGTCACGCCAAGTGTCCTTCTTCCGTGTGCTCTACTCTCTCTTTCTCTGTGCTCTTGTCAGTTGCCTAGCAGTGCACAGAACCATCTTTTAACTCTATCCACCGAGTTCGGTTTCTCCGACAACTAGCAACACGGGCTCTTCGGCTTCAGTGCGTCGAGACATTTGTTGCCTTTAACGTTGGAACGCAACCAGGCACACCGCAGGAAAACTGGACGGTCAAAGATATCTTCTTCCTTTTAGGATAACTCCCAGGTCGGTTGCAACCAACCTCAAATGGGGCCACAACTTTCGAGCACCAAGGAGAGTACACCCTGCGGATGTGTCGGGCACGCCACCACAATTTCGTGTGCGTCTGTATTGATAGACCAGCGCCAGGGACATTTTTGGAGACTCGCACACTGGTAGTTCCTCGCAGCAGAAAGTCTGCATTATGCTTCGAGTCAGGCGCTCCCTTGCTCGGTGCGCCGCATGGAGTTCGGGCAGTAAAGCTGCGTCAACGCAGGCGTACCGAGAACCCATCTACAGTACCACTTACTGCACTGTGGAGCGGATGCCTGTTCCTGTACATCCGAGTGACATGCGACAAATCATAGGCTGCATTTTTCGCGCGATTTCAACACATATATCACTCTTCCGCACATCATCCAGGAAACAAGCTGGAAACCTAGCTGAGCCTTTTCATGACCTTCCCAAGAGCTGCGGAGATTCACCGGCAGGCGACAGCGAGGTTCGGCCGCGCTGTACAGGCTACGGATAAACTGAACACTTTAGTCTTGACCTATTTCCTCGCAAATGAGAGCTGAAAGCGTTTTTCCTGTTCTTTGCTTGAGACTAAGGAGTGAAAAATGCAGCCGTCGAACTGGCCGTTCTGCAGCCGTTGCAGCGTATTTTTTGAGGAGACGCATGCAGAGCCCCGCGTGTTTGACCGCCGGCGACTTTCCGTCGTTGCCTTTTTCCGCACGCGCAAATTTTGCCTCTTTTCCCTGTTTCCTCACGTGTATCCCTGTTTTCTGGAGTCACTTGAGAGCCATTGAAAGCCCACGGAAAGGCAGTCGCCGTCTTTGATGATGCGTTCGAGCGGGTGTTTCGCAGTTTTTTTGCGATGTGCTCCTTTCAGGATACCTGTGACAAGCCTTGCTCAGCTTTCTTTCGTTTTACCTCGGGAAACATGAGCAGCTTGCTTGCCTTCCAGTGTAGCCCGCATTTCACCATGTGCTAGGTTCTTTGGTGGCCCCACATTACCCAAACAAGTGTTCGCTGAGGAGTCCAGCCAGTCAAAACCGTGAACAGATTGCGTTGAGTGAGCTGGCGCGGCATCCGACTGGAGACACGCTGAGACATTCCCGAAACTTGGACTCTCTCCTGGCACTTTCTCTGTTGGGCCCGACGAGCCAGTTGCGTCTCCGGGCAGCGGCAGAGAACGGCGAGTCTCTCAGAGAAGTGACCGCGTGTGGCCTGTACCGCCGTCGTGGAAAACCCTCATCTCACGGTGTTGACTGTCTTTTTCGACTTGTGATTCGTTTGTAAGCACCCGCACCTGTCCGCTACACTTACCTATCTAGAGTCGTTCAAGGCAAAAGACCACTCGTGCTCGACTCTGTGACGCCCCTGTCAGGAAGTCGCTCGAAAGCGAGTCCCAAATAAACTTTCCCGGGGCACGAACTGCCCCGCCCGCCTATCCAGTGCGGAACGGCCCTGCTGATTATTTATCACGGCACTCTGAGTCCGTTCCTCCACTGCATCCATGAGCGGGTTGTGGGTTCGTCAAGAGTCCTTTATTCGCCGGCGAACAAACGCCTTCGTCGAGCTTCTGTCGACCGTCGCCCGGTCTCCGATTTAGGTTCGTGCTGAGACAGCGGACTCGTACACTGCCGCATCGCGTTCTGGAGGGCGTCGAGGTCCGGGGGGAATTTCCTGCGACGGGACTGGAGGCGTGCACGGACCTTTCGCGCGAGACACGAGAATCGTCACCGGACCGACCTTGTTCCGTGCGACTGGAGAGCCCGATACGGCGCTCCTTTCGCCGTCAGGCACGGAAAGTTCTATGGATGACACGCCCGGACGTGAAATTCCAAGGCAAGAGCTGGTTCCCTGTGGACTGTCAACAGGCACGCGTGTTGACCGCCGTGCGAGCGAAATGTCTGATTTTCCGGCAGAGGAGACGGCATTTCGGCTGCATGCAGACGACTTGTACGCCAGTGATGTCCAAGTCCCCGCAGGGCTGGTTTCCTCCCCGTTTGGTTCTCCGAGAGATGGCAGCTCTCAAATGCGTCGCCGGCGAGAAGGGGAACGCTTGAGCCTCTCGTCGGACGAGTTTTCCCCCCTCGAAGAACCGTACAACAGAGACCGCACCTACGACTCTGAGCGGCGTCCACCTGCTGCCCCGTTCTCAGCCTTAGTTGTTGTCGCTACCCCGGCCCACGCTGGAGAAAGGGCGACGGCGACTGAGAGCAGACCCGCGCCGGCGACTCCGCCCGCCACGGAAGACTCGCCGAGCTTTTTCCCGTCTCCCCTGATGTCTACGCGGCGCGACTCGTCCAACTCTCCACCGTGTTGTACGGGGGCGGCCCCGGGAACGGCGGTTCTCGCCAGCGCACTTGACCATCGAGGACGTTCCGTAGAGGCCTTTGGACTCCTGCACCCGCCAAGGTTCGTTGTCATTCAAGGCCGGCCAGTGGACTCGGAAATCGAATCGGTTGCAGTGGACCCTGCGACGCAGAAACAGACAGAGCTTCGCTCTCCACAGTGCCCCACTCTGCCGGCTTCTGTGGGCGTCTCGCCGTGTCTTTACGGTCACCCATGCGACACAGATATCCCGGAATTCGCCCGCTTAGGTTTGCGTGGGAAACAGTTCTCAAAGGCGATGGGGGGCTCTGAGTCAGGGGAGACAGCCTATGCCGATGCGGAGCCGGGGACGGCATCCTCAGGCTTCTACAGCGAACGACCTGGCGGTGTTTGGACAAGCGACGCAGGCCAGACTCGAACGCTTGGCCGTAGCGGGCGCCCAAACGGAGAGAACGGGCTTGAGCCTTCAAACGACCAAGTGTCGGCGACTCGAGCTGCAGCCGCCACGGCTGCGCGCGTCGCCTTCCGCGTGGCGGCTCGCGTGGCCACAGTTGCAGAGACGCTTCACGGACACTGGCGAAGACTGCGGTCGGGGCCGGGCGGGTTCACTGAGGTTCAACCCGGATACGACGAAGAACAGGAAGAATTCAACGCAGAAGCGGAGGCTGCGCATGCGTCGCCTCGCGCCCGACAGAAGGAGGGCCACATGACGGATTCAGAGACAGGCGAGAGAGGCGGGCAATGGAAAGGGCGGTTCCTCTGGACAAAGGGAGGCGGAGCGAGGACTGGACTCGAGGGGGAAGAACACAAGACGACTCCAAACTTGAACAAGTATGAAAAGTGGAAATGCATCGGAGTCGAGCAGACGAGCGTAAGTTCCAATCTTCCGGGGGACTCTCTTTGCCTCGTAGCGAGCGCACACATTTCAGTCCCTCAATCTCGACCGTGTCACGTGCAGGCCTGTGCGTGGCTGGTCTGCCGAGGCAGGCGAGCAGATGCGCGTTACGCTTTTCACTCTCGCGTGCACAGCGGACGGTCGCGTGCAGAGGAGCGCTCGGGGGTGTCCGCGCGTCGAAAAAGCACGCGGCAAAAAGTTGTCAGTGGCAGGTTCAGACTTCATTCAGGCCCGTCCGGTTCCAGCTGCCTGGGAGACAAAGTGTATGTACTATCCGCTGAGCTGTATTTTCACCCGTGCAACCAACGTACAAATTCCTGCTGTGCCGGTTTTCCAGATTGGGACCGAAGCCAAGACGTCAAATGCCTCGCGTTTCGCTCAAGATGCCTGGTGCATTCCTCCCTGCCGTCGCTCCGAGCCTTCAGACCGGGGGATGCTTATCTCTATCGAGCGGCGCACGTTTAACCGCACTTGGATCTGCTGCATGCCTGGATAACAAGTTGGTTGTTTTTAGACGCAAAATGATTTCCGTGACATTCGGAAAAGTGTTCTGTGTTGCTGTTTTCAGGCAGGTGTACATCCCCGTGAAAATCAGCGACTCTGTTCGCTGGTCTTCGCCCTCATCTTTCTCCTGGAAGTCTTCGTGAATTTCGACTGCGGGGCGGTCCCTGCGTCCTTGTCGCAGATCGCTGTCGACTTCCGTTTGTCCACGACGTGGCAGGGTAGGTGCCGAGAGTATGCCACAGTTCCACCTGCATATGTGTACGCGTATTCACTGGTGCTTTTATGCATAGAGACGCGTACAGTGCAGGCAGCTCGCAGTCGGCGGAACCATTTTCGCTTGTGTGGAAACACACGCACACTCCCGAAAGGCGAGAGACTCGCTTGCTCGCAGGTACTTCGTCTCCAGTCCCGATGGGACCCGTCCCTCGACATCGGGGCTGCAAAGCTGATCGGTTTCGTTTCTCTTTGCCTGTGCCGGTGACAGGTTTGGTGGGCGCACTGCCGTATGTTGGCCTGACTCTGGCGTCTCCGTTTGTGGGGCGCCTGCTCGCGGTTTACCACCCAAAGCCGGTGATCATCTCCACGATGGCTCTCAACGTCGTCGCCATGTTGCTTTTGATCGTCACCTACGCGTTTCCGTCCTCGCACCACGCCACCGCAGTCATGGAAAGCCGGGGACCTGCGCCAGAGGACGTTTCGTCCACATCGACAGCGCACCTGTCTCCGGCGTCGTCCAGCGGCGAGAGGAACCGAAGTAGCTATCTGTTTTCGTTCCCGTCGCTTCCGGCGTTTGGCGTGGACGACCTCACGCCATCGGCGTGGCTTCTGCTCACCAGTCGATTCTTCGTAGGCATCACTCAAGCGGCCTTTGTCATCTACGCTCCCGTATGGGTAGACGAGTTCGCCCCGCCTCAGTACGCAGCTCTGTGGATGGGCATCGTTCAAGGCGCAGCCGTCGTTGGAGTCACCGTAAGTCGTGACCGGCGATGTGGCCGGCAAAAGGCGGCCCGCGGCGTGGGTGCGCGTGGTCGCGCCCCCCCTGCGAACACGACTCGGGCGGGGAGAATGTGGTTCGCTCGTTTGCGGTGCGGCCGCTAGGCTCGTCGAGTACGCGACTTTTTGAGAACTCGCGACCGCTGTCTGCTATCTGGAGTCTCTCCGAGACTTCCCGGGACCCGCGGGCAGCCTGTCGTTCCTCAGCGGGATGCTTCGAGGCACTTGAACGCTTCTCCCAGGCTCTCATGCGTGTGAGCTGAGATCCCTGTGGGCTCCGCACGCTTGACAGGGGAAGGCCTGTGGCAGCGTTGCACGTCACCTGAGGTGTCCGTTGGTGGGATAGCGCTGTGGAACCGCAAATGCGATTTTTTACAGTGGTCTGCGTCCGATCGCATCGTATCCACCGTTTTCTGTGTGACTTGGTGGTGGCCCTTCGATGACCATTTCTGTGAGGCATTTTTCGTTGTCCATATTACGACTGGGATTTCTCGGTGACGGTCGGAAAGGCCAGTTTCACCCTGTGCGTGGGTCTTTACGGAGAGCAGTTTTGTCCTGTCTTTCCTCCTGCAGGTGGGCTACTTGGTCACAGCGTTCCTGTGCATTTACTTGCTCCTGGACTGGCGCTGGTCGTTCCTTCTCCAGGCAGTGATTTGCGCGGCTCTTCTGGCGGCCCTCGCGGAGCTGCCGTCGGAGGCGATTGACGCGAGCGCGAAGCTCGACGGCGCGGAACTCGACGAGGAAGATGATGCGTTTGACGCGCCGACGGCTGGCAACGAAGCTGGCCGTCGCGGCACGCATCCACTGAAGAGGATCCCGGAGCAGTCTCTTGGTCCCAGCGAAGCCTCGAGGTCTGCGAGGACACTCGCCCTGAGGCACGCAGTTGGCGCCGCCACGGGAGAGCGTCCTCGGGGTCACTTGACGACTGAGGAAGCTCGCGCTGAGGAGGCGGACGAACTGGGGCGACTCGCGGTTGCAGAGACCGACTGGATGAACGACAGTGAAGAGGAAACCACTTTGCATGGAGACGCGGGTGACTTGGAAGCTTCTCACAGACGAGAAGGCGCACTGCCTTCGATGAATCTGCATCATTTGTCGGCGCACGAGGGGACGGCGGGGGGCTACGCGCAGGAGTGGAACGGCGAGAGGGTGCGCGACGCAGGCAGACGGGGGCGGGCCGCAAACAGCCGGAGCGGCCGAGGCGGCGGAGTGTACAGACAGCTCGACCAGCAGAATAGGTCCACCACGTATGTGTCGCCTGCGGGTAGGTTCTCAGCAGACACCGCTGTCAAGGTGAGGCCGCCGAGACGGGAGATGAGAGTTTTGATGGTGGCTGAACAGGAATGTTATGGAGACGACGAGAGACAAACCCCGGGCGAACAGCGGTCTGACGACGGGAACCCTTGGGTGCAGCGAACAGGAAAACGGCGGGACAAAAAGACACTCTCGACCTACGCCATGATGCAGCAGCTTGCAAAGTAAGAACCACGTGCACAAACAGGCGACGTTCGTTTCTTCGCTCCTAGTAGACAGGACTGAAAGTTCCGCGAGAAGCTGTCGCATCGAATGAAGTGGCGCAGCCGTGCATGTGTCCTCACTTGAAGCTTCGCTGTAAGCCGAAAGGTTCGCCGCAGGTGGAGGGTCGCATGCACGGAGGCGCTCATTGAAGGAGAGGCTGTGCGCTGCTTTGTGCCGGTGTTTGTGCCTGCGGCCGCAGTTTTTCATGAACCGGGCGTCGTGTGTACACTGACATCGCGGCTAGCCACTACCTCCGACAGCGCACTCCGCGTTGGGTGCTCGACGCTTTGTAGAAGTTTCACTGGTTTTCAGGACGACCGCGACGCGGCGTTTGCTCCTGGGTCTCATCCAGCAGCTGTGTCTTCTTGTCGTCCAGGAACCCGCTGTACATCTTACCGGTCTTCACCCTCTCGGCTCTTCTCTTCGTGGTCACTGGCGTCCAGTTCTGGGGGACTGTGCACCTCACGTCGAGCTTGCAACTGACGCCGTCCGTCGCAATGCTCGCTTTCGCCGCCGTCGCCGCCAGCGCACCGACAGCAGGCGTCATTGGCGGAGGAGTCATGGTGGACCGACTGGGGGGCTACAAGACTCTAGATGCGAAGGTGAAAACGTTACACGCCTGCCTGGCAGCAGCTGCAGCGGCAGTGTTTTTCGGTAAGTCCTACGTCGATGCCAAGTGCATACCTATACGTGCATGCGTGGCCGTTTGAATGTGCATCTACGTGCGTATGCCCGTAGAGATTCAGTGGCATGGACGAACTTCCACAGTCAAATTGTGATTTTGTTTACAGACGCGTGTCCTCGGATGGCTCGTTTGTTCCTTCCGCTTTAATCAGCGTTCGTTCGCGGCGATGGGTGCGTAGATGCAACTACCTTTCTCACATCGCAGTGGTGTACGTTCGTGAGCGATGACGACCCCTTTTCTTCCAGATACCGCGTCTCCTGGGTGTTGCTGTCGTCTCGCAGGCTTTGTTGGCGCAATGACGACGGATCCTTTGATCTTTGTTCTCGCCCTCTGGTTTCTGCTCTGCTTCGGGGGCGCGTTGCTCCCGCCGCTAACTGGCCTGCAAATCGCCGCTGTCGAGACACCGCTCCGCACCTTCGCTAGCGGCTTGTCCATGTTCACGTACAACATATGCGGCTATGCTCTTGGTAAGCGAAAACGGCGGGGACTGAAATTCGTCTTCCGTTTCACTTTGTCCCCAACAGACAAGCGTCAATGTATGGAGCAGCGTGCAGCAGTGGGGAAGTTCTGGTCTATGGTTCTAGGCAGTTTTTGCCAAGCTCTCCACTTGAGGGTACAGCAACTGCAAAGTGCCCGGAGAGCCACACCAGTTACCCTCACGGGCAGGACGCGTACAGCAGAAACTCACGAGTGGCGTTCGCACATTTGTGTGTACATGTATGTATATATGTATATATATATTCGCCCGTGGGAGTGTGCAAGTCACCCACGCCAGTGCAGGAAAAAAAGGGGGCAACCGCTGCTGTACTCGGTACAGGGGTTTGGCAGCGTCCCGTTGTTCGCGGGCTGAAGTGTATCCTTTCAGAACGTTGAGTTTCAGTTTTCTTACTTTCCGGGGATACCTCACTGTCGTTCAGTTGTGACTGCGGCGTGACCCTTTGAACGCAATGATGAACTCCCCCCTGGACATATCTTTCTCTCGGTTCTTTCTTTCCGGCCCCGCAGGCACGTTTCTTCCAGGCGCTGTGATGGATTTCGTGAAAGGAGATGTCGTCGGCATGAGAGTGAGTCCTTTGCCGTACGTTGTCGTTGCCGAGAAAGGGGATGAATTACCTGCAAACACATTTCTTAGGGCAGCGCATGCACGTAGTGCAAAGTGCCACTCGATAAAATGCGACCTTTTCACGTAGACCTGGCGCGCGACTCTCTGGAAGAAGCACAAACACAGGTTGACGGCCTTGGAGCCCTTTCCATTCGCTGCATCGCGCTGAATGCTCGTTGGCGGATTATTCGCAGTGCCAGAAACGACGTTCCGTTATGAGATTCCCGGTGTCGAGCGTGTGTATTTCCAAGTGCTAGCTACGCAACACACACTGTAATACATATCCACTCCCGTTTGTTTCAAGAGTCAAGACGCGAATGCGTCTGCTCCCGTTGCCCCAGGAGGAAAGCCGAGACGATGACTACCCTCTGCTGAACGTTGTGTGGATGCATACAAGGCTCAGACGTTAGGGTCGTGTCACCACTGATCGTCTGAGAAACCGTGGATTCGGTGCGGTTGGCGTGCAGCTTATCCTCTTCTGGTCTCTCTTCGGCCTCGTTGGAGTCTTCCTGACGACTATGTCGGCGCGGCGAATGCGCGATGAGCTTGCAACAACTAGCAATTCTTGCATCGATTCAGATCAAGACGCCGCCTCTTCTCGCGCTCCTGCTGCTCTCGTACTCAGCCAACGAGGGCGGGCGTGAGGTTTACTTTTTCTTGAAGAAGCTCGACTAGAGTTCTTATGGAACGTCAAATGGGAGACCCAGTGCCGACGACGTGCAGCGGTTTTGTGTAGCAGGGGTCCGTTTCTTTGCCCTAGAAAGGCACTTCCGTTTTTTGTGTTCTCGATACGAAGGCGGGTTTAGCCACATTGTGATGCCGTTTTGTGGTTTCCGACTGAACTTGTTTAAAGATATTTTCGGGTAGATTCCGGTGAGAGTCGACGGAGTGATGGAGTTCACTAGGATTTTCCGGTGCGTTTCCCATCACAAGAGGGAAAAGCCGCGAACAATTGAATAATCCAATGTCTTACCTACAGAGATCATGGTATAACTGTTTGCACTGCTGCACAGCACTCGTCGGGGGGTATGGCGTTTCTCTGTCCTGGGAGAGGAGTGGCATCGAAACGGTACAAGGGACAGATGTTCCCCCACATGCGGGCATTTTCTTGAAGCTAGATCTTGTCCGCCGACCATTCAACTGTAGCGGACCAGGGGAGGAAGTTTCGCTCGTCCAGTATGGAAGAACAGGTTCTGTGGAGAACAGTGGTTTGCTTTTACTAACGGGGTGCGTTCGACCGTTACCATCGCCGGCAACGTCTTGCATGCTCGCTGCTTCAGACACATACTCTTATGCGGTCGTGTGGGATGACCCTGAGCGCTGAAGGGGTTCCGAAGTGTTTTCTGGTTCATCAGACTTCCCCTATCCTTTTTCGTTCCAGGTGCGCAGGGAAAAAACGGATTTTGGAGAGTAGATTTGTCCAACTTTTGGATGCGAAACGCCATCCCGTGGTATTGGTGAGCCAAAGGTCTTGGGCCTTGTGGCGTGGCGTGAACAGGGAGGGTTATGCTCGTGAATGCGGGCTAACTTTTTTTTGCCCATGCTAATGGCCGCGGCGTGTTCTCCGACAGCTGAAGGGGATGCAGGCATCACCGAGCTTATCTGCCTTAGTCGACCCTGGAGAGGGGAATATCGAAGACGACGCGATTGTTCTGGAGGCAAACACTACGAAACGACTCGTAGAAGACCGGTGATGCTGGAGTTCATGCTGGGACGGCCCGTGCTGCAGTAGTTGCACAGCGATAAAACGTGTACAGTGCAGTGTCTCCAGAAGACTCTTTTGCGTGTCAGGCTACGGTGACAGTGGAACTGTGGCGATTGGACTGAACTAAGGTTTGCTACTTTCCGTAGCTCTGACTGGGCTCTTAAGATGCTATATTATCCTGGAATGCTTCCCCGCCTAGGAGGGAACTACGTCGTTGCCTCATGAAGGCCCCGACACGTGAGATACCCGCTGGCGTGCGTCTCTGGGGTGTTGTCTGTTGAATTGTTCTGGAGTAAGCAAGTCCTGAGCGGAAGACTACCCATTCTTGTACCAGCATCCATCTGTGGAGGAGGAGTGACAAGCTCAAGGGATTACAGGGACTGAAGAGACTCACAATATTTGCCCCCTTTCTTGCCACATACACACACTTAAAATACCACCTCGGTTTCTCAGCCGTATGAGAGGAGCAGCGAAACGCGTGTTGGCCGCTGTTCGGGTTAGGTACCACCCGTGACGGTAACGGTTGTCGTTTTGGGATCCTTCTGCACATCTGCATTTGTATGCACGACAATGCACACATGGATGTGCATACGCGGATGGAGTACGCCTGACCGTTTACTTCAGGAGAGGGTCTTCTCGCGCTTTCTCATTCAAGAAACACCAAGCTGCCTTATCAATGGCTCCTGAGGCGCTGCACAGCAGGTTATTTCCGACGTAGGGTTTTTACATCGTCACATGGACTGGTTTCGTGATCCAGAAATGCTCCAGCGTGTCATCCAAATTGGAACAGCGCTTCTTCTGTGGGGGCCCGTCAGCCATCATGCGGTAATGCTAGTATGGGAAAGGAACTTTCGTGTCGCTGGTGCGGTACGCGTAACGCCGGCACTGCATCTTCCGGCGCGCGCTGTGGACTGTTGATCCACAAGAAGTGCAAAGACGCTAGAGTGGAGTTCTCGGGCATCTAATTGAGGACAGAGATACTCGGTTGACGAGTAGAGCAACCCGTATATGTGCACCGCTGTCAGACGTCTCGATTCCCCACAGAAGCGGAGCTGAGTTGGACAGAAAACCTTGCCTCTGCGGCCCACAACCTGTGGCGGCTGCAGGCAGAGGAACACAGTTAAGCGCTTCCGCCTGAACCGCGGGAAGACAACACCGGGTTCAAGGCTATACAAACAGGGAGGCAACTTCCCGTAGGCCGACCAGTGTTCACATCAGAAAGCAAATCTGCGGCATGATAAGCTTATTTTACCAGTAATCCGTGCACATGAGCATCCAGACATAATAAAAGACTCTGATTTCCAGGTACGTACGACGGGCCTGCCGCATCCACAGGAGTGTTCGGAGGACCCAGCAGGTGCGCTCGTGGTCATCGGACAAAGCCAAGCGCGACTGAAACATCAGCTCGTTCGTAGTGAGGCCGGCTGTCGGGCGAAGATTACATCCGTCTTTGGGCCATTACTCGTGAGTTCCTGGGCTCATTCTCGAGTGGGTTCCCTATACGCAACGAATGGTGGTTAGACTAGTTTGCAACACATCTCTTTAGGCAACACGAACCCGTGTACTGGTCCATGAGAACGTAAGGGAGGGAGCGTGAAGTTGATGTGCAGCTGATTCGCAGCGTGCATAGATGCATAGATATGCGTTTTTGTGGCGGTAGTGACAGTATTGGGTTTTGCTTCCTCTCTAAAAAGCGCCTTTTTACAAAGGACAACACGGTATGTCGACAGGATATACCAATGAACCTTGTTCGAACGTGACCCACAATCACAACATCCGACCATGGCGGGAAGGTCCCGGGGGAACCTAGATAAGAGTCCTCATGGAAGGAGCGGGTGCATGCTCAAGAGCAACGGTGAGATTGCCTCGCTTTTCCTGTGCTTCTAGAAAAATGGAGCTCGCACTCACACCGAGTTATGAAATTTATAAACTAACACTAAAGAAGCTGATGGATCAACATGGCTTTTCAGTTTCTTCGTATACAACAGACCACAAGGCTTGAAGGCTCGATCCCAACTTCGTGTGCTGTTGGTATTGCATGCAGGGAATCTTTTCATAGAAACATGCGAAGAGAGAGCAGCTGGTTGTTTTTCCTTGGAAAATGCAGATCGCCCAACTCCGAGGTGGCCGATATGTAGACAATTTTGAGCGGCGAAACCAAAACATCCCGTCCAGCACCCGCGCTCGAGTGACACATATGTCGTTGAGTATGCTGTGTTGTCACTGCTGCGCAGATCACAACATTCTCCATCAGTACGGCAATATCGTAAACGATGATTCACTTCAGGAAGGGTGCGGATCTCTCTGTCTGGGCCTCTTACCGCGGAGCCCCAGGCGACCGCATGCCTGACTGTAGTCTCATGTACCTGCTGTAGACCAAGACTCGCCTTCTTTGGTGCATGTAGTACCCGGTGCATGAAAAAATCAAAATTCCAGTCAGCCAGTTTGTGTACAGCGAATGACGGCTGACAACAGTCGACTACCTGCCGCAGGCGCGCCTTTTCGGTTTCGGCGCACTCTTCGCCAATCGAATATCAGTTCTTTATACCGGAACACACCTTCCCGTACTCAGGCTTCCACGACACTCAATCGTCTCCTCTTCTCTTCACTCCATAGTCAAGTCACAAAGGTTTCAAAACGTGGCGAATCATCGTGAACGCAGTCGAAAGATTGGTGTCCTTCCTGACTCCCTACAAGGAAAGCAGAGACGATGGCAAATCGTGACTATGTGCGGACAAACGGGAACAAGGAAAATGACGGCCCCATGCATTCAGAAACCGATGCATTGATGACAGAGGGGAAGCCCAAAGAGAGCTTGCGGGACCGCCTGGCTGGAATTCTCAAACACGAGAATCCTGTCGGCATGACGGGTCAGTGAATTCCTCATTCTTGTTCCATGTAGAATCTCAGATCACATCACAAAATCAGGTTGCGCTTGTAGTGTTGGCTGAACTCCGCTCCGAAAAGAGGAGAAGACGTTTTTGCGCACCCATTGCTAGACACTACCGCGAAACATTCATAAAATATTCATACAGTTTTCGCTATCTCATTAAATAGAAAATGACGGTTTCATTCAGCATTTTTTCTGATTCGCTGTTGCCTATGTGCAGTGCTGGCCATTTCGACGCTGAACGTCTTCTTCGCTCTCTTTGGCAACGACTTTCAACTAGCTTTCTTTGATAAATCAGCAGACACCGCCTTCCAAATTGGGTTCATCGTATCACTCGTCCTCTTCCTCGCAGAGATGATTGTCACCATTCTCGTCGACGAAAACTATAAGTGGAGTTTCTTTTTCTGGTTGGACGTTATTGCGACTGCTTCTCTCTGTCTCGACGTTCCATGGATCGTCGACCCAATATACGCATTTCTCTTGAACACGAAAACAGATCGCAATTCCCATGTAGGAGCGTCCGCAGCCAGGGCTGGCAGGGCCGGGAGAATTGGTGAGATTGACACCTGTCTTCGACGCAGCTACAAGAACCATCCATATTCGATTCCGTGTATCGATGCCCAAAATAGCCGGACGGAAGGCACGGGGGCGGGAAAAGAGGGAAGAAAGCGAATAGGAACGAGAACAACAAGAGCAAAGCGGCAACTATACAACTTTATACCATGGTGCACGTTTGAAGTACTTGCCGAAGTACTTAGTATTCCTACAAAGTTACCAATTAGCAAAATACACATATGTCAGCTGGGATGATTGAAAGCCAATGTTTTTCTCTTTCGACTAAAGGGTGCCACGCTGATAAAGATAAGGACAAATGGCAATAGTCAGGCGAAATTCCCAGCCCGAGTGAGCGTTGCTCGACGACAGCTTGTGACTGCGACATAACCCCTGTTTATATCCCTCCCTGCAACCGGTTACTCCTGCAGATGACGTCAATGAAGATGTGATTCCTGCGTGTACTGCTGTAAATGCAAGGTGCGAGGACCGGCAGGGTGACACGGATCCTCAGGATCAACAGAATGATCCGCGTTGTTAAAATGTCCGATGTCTTCGCGTACTTTCAAAAGGACAAACGAAATGAAGATGATGAAGCTGACAGTAACGTCGGTACACCCCCGTCACAGGTCCGAGAGCAAAATTCTACCATATTATTGCGGGGAATCATTCTTTGGCTTTCCACGGGAGGAGGCGAATTTTCAATTCTCCTCGATCACCGGAGGAGCCCCCAGTCGGCCTGTAGCTTTTACAAGCAACACACATGCATGCCCCTGGCTAATGGTAGTAGAGTGACTGTCCTCAGTTCCACTCGAAAAGGTAGCGGAGTATCCAGATTCGGTCCTTCGGGAATGCGTCGCAGTGAGGCGAGCATCACAGTAACATACAGATAACGACAGCGAGCCGGCTACTTACTTCTACAGAACCCGTGAATAGGACAGGCTACTGCACGTGCTGTTGACTGTGGGTAACGTGCTCTCCAATCAGGACGCAGCTCAACAAACAGGGCCGGCAAAAAGTCAGAAGGTCGAGGCAAGCAGACTCAGCAAAACGCTATCCGATTCAAATACTCGAAAGGTGGTCGTGAGCATCTTGCTAATCTTGACCGTTCAGCCACTGTAAGTAAATCTGATCACGGAAGGCCGACAGACACGTGGTGTGGAGCAATGGACAACGACGCCCTCTTGCGCAGGGATCGTGCACAGAAAACTGGCCTCGTTGTGTCGCTGCTCCGCCGTTGCGTGCATCGGCCAGGCTCATGCCTGACGAGGAAGACAATACCGCGACCGCGGGCCTTCCCATGCTCTTCTACTTTGGCAGCAGTCATACGCAAGAGAGCTGCACTCAGCATGGCTGGGACTTCCCATGTGCAAAGTTGAATATCGCCGGCAACAAACGTTAGTAGGCGTCACTCCCACATCCTTCGTACCTTCAGACGTAGACTGAAAATTCAGGGATGCGAAGGAGACAGGCACAGCCTGCACCATCTGGCGATGAGAACGACAGCGGGCGAGGACACACAGCAGGACACGTATCAACTTGTCACAAACGGCATCACGCTCGGATACTTATTTGCCCTCACCTCGCACTTATTGCGTATTCTGTGCTCAGCTGAAAAAGGCTGGTTGACTGCAGAAGGCTGGGAGAAACTTCTCTGGGTTTACAAAGAGAGTTACAAAGGAATGCACCTGAACGGAGAGCCGTTTGAGCGACAGATGCTCTCCCTTGAGGTGCCGGACCTAGAAGGTGGAGGCAGAGTTAGAACGTTGAATAAAATAACTTCCGGCGATGGTAAGTGCACAGCCTACACCGGCGCTGCCATCAGCCCACAAGCTCCAGATACATACATCTCTACACGCAGATATAATTTGTCAGAGGCTGATATGCTTATCTCCTTCTCAACACGAGGAAGCGTAAACATATACATCTATCTTAATACGTATACATGTACACGCATACGTTCTCTGTCTGGATGTAATGCAAACGCAGCTCCAGTGCTGCAGAGGAAAGGTATCCACTGCCCTGAAAAGACAAATGAGGTGGTGGCATGCCTTTAAGTTGCCTCCTATTAACGTTATTGGATCTTGGCCTTCTTGGTTCTTCTGCGGTACGCATTTCTTTGCAGGTGAATGGGTTTCACAGCCTGAGTGTGTCTCGTGGTTAGATCCAACCTTGCAAAACTGTACTTACAGGAAAACAGAGGTATATCCTCACGAAAATCAAAGCGTCTCCGCTAGAAACAGCAGTAGAAGTCTCGCGGTCCTTGACTTCGGCTACGGGGTTCGCGTGGTCTGCAGAGGGAAGGTTTGAACTGCATATATACTCGCAAAAGAATGTATCCCTGCTTTGACCGTGCTCGCTGCGTTCCCCGATTTACTTGCCTTCACTCGGTCTTTTTCTTGTGCAGCTCCAAGAAGTTGTGTTCGTACCTGAAGAGTGTACGGATGAGGACTCGGCGTGTATGCACATCTCATGCCGAGCTGTCTTCGAGAATAGGACAGGGAAGCAGCTGGAAGCACTTCAGCAGATGCTTGTCACGCTGCTGATCGTCTTTCTTCTTTGCCTTGGTGAGGACATAAAATCTAAGCGGTACAAATGCCGGCAGCCTTCCATACCAGGGGAAGGCCCGACAAAAACCATGCGCGAACCTACTTACATAAATTCGTAAATACATACGCGCCTGTACAATATTTATAATCGTGTGCATATGTAGAGTTAAACCTCTTCTTTTGGGGGGTCGGGGTTTGTTAGGCTCTTTCCTGTTCAGCTCCTTCACGCATACATTAGTTATCGAGCCCATAGAAAAGATGGTCCAAATCATCAAACAGCTGGCACGAGATCCTCTAAAGCGGCCTCAGGTCACTGGCAATGACGAAGTTGCCACCTCGAAGAAGCACAAGAATGAGAGCAAGGTATGGGATGGCCTTGAACTCCACCAAGCTCTGATTCGAACACGCTGTTGCCTTTAATCTTCTCGAATTGCTGAGCGCCACGAACAATCGGTCTTGTTTCGCTCGGCAGCGAGAAAATGCGAGGTGGAGCCTTAAACTAAGGACAGTAACTTTCTATTCCTCGTTGTTACTGTAGTAAAATCGGGTTTCTGTTCGAGGCAGCGCTTGTAGTCTGGCAGCTATCCTCTTGCTTTCTATGCCTGAGCCCAGCGCAGTTTTCGAGAAAGATTGGCGTACGAGGTCAAGAGTGGCGCGGGATTGTGATACTGTTGTGGTTGCTCAGCTTGAAACAAGCATGCTGGAAAACACAATCCTGAAAATAGGAGGCCTGATGCAGGTGAGAAATCACTCCATACGGGACAGCTCTGTCTCCTGCAGGCGAAACTCCTTCGGGGCGCAACACGACTGTTGCAATTGATGAGATAGAATCCTATCGTTGCCTTTTGCCCTTAATGAGAGATCTAGTGGATAGTACCCGAATCACGGGCGGCACGGTCTACAGGGAGACTTCGCCAAATACGTGAAATCGCACTCCCACAAATTACGAGGTGGAGACCGAGAGCGGATTCCAGCGTTTGTGTTTCCCTCGTCGTAATGTCACCTAAGGCCAGATCATCGGGCTGCCCTTTCTACAAAACGTGAACTGCCTTGTTTTTCAGCTAGGTTTTGGCCAAGCTGGAGCGGAGATCATTGCCCAGAACATGTCGTCTGAAGGGGGCAGTCTGGACTTGCTCATCCCGGGGAAGAAGGTTCACGGCGTCTATGGGTTCGCGGACATCGTCAACTTCCAGGATATTACAGAATGCCTCTCAGAGGAAGTAAGTGCCACACGCAGATAGACTCGTGCTCGAAATGCCTGAAATGCCGGTTGCTTCTACAATTTGTGCTCATCGGCGATGGGGTCTGTTCCCATATTGTTTCTCTCGAAAATACCTCATAGGTCCTGTTTGGACTACGCTTCTTGCAGGTCATGGTCTTCGTCAATAAAATTGCTAGGATAGTCCACCACTGTGTCAACGAGTGGGGAGGAACAACGAACAAAAATATCGGTGACTCATTTTTTGTTGTTTGGCTTGTGGACGACGACGAAGAGAGGGATGCGGTGAGCCAACTGACCACGTCGAATTTTTCTAGCGCAGTGGGGACTCTGGCATCTCGTTCACAGCTGATGCGACCGGCGGTCTTGCCTCATTAATATCAGGCTGATAATAAGTCCCTCGCCCGCACGTCGGTGTTAGGATTCGGCAAGAACTCCCAGAGCGATACAGCTGCAAAAAAGGTGAAGGACTTATGCAACAAGTCGCTCTTTGCATTTCTGAAAGTCCTTGGTGAGCCCATGTTTCCATTCAGGTCCTGCGTTCTGACCAGAGTGGTTTAGTTAT
Source organism: Neospora caninum Liverpool (assembly GCF_000208865.1). Taxonomy (NCBI): domain Eukaryota; phylum Apicomplexa; class Conoidasida; order Eucoccidiorida; family Sarcocystidae; genus Neospora; species Neospora caninum. The sequence goes on along the minus strand of NC_018395.1, from coordinate 791,700 downwards.
TGGACAACAGACTGCCGAGTAATGTTCTCTGTCTGTTTTGCCTGTTGTCATCCCGTTTTGCGTGGCATGCAGCGGAATTCGGTCGTGCTTCAGACTTGGCGACGTATGCAAAACATCCGAAAATAATCCCCCGCTTCGGCGCTGGATACACTGTACATCTGAATCTCGGTCTCCACTGTGGCTGGGCAATACAAGGTGGGAAGACACACACCACACCCACACACCACACCACCTACGCCATTTAGATGTATTAAACTTGGTAGCTCCAGTTAGATGACGATGATTAAATGGGGCGTGCCCGCAAACTGTACCGACAACGCTTGTTGATGTGAAAATGCTGATTCTCACAGGAGTCATCGGCTCGAAGTTCAAAATCGACGCGTCATATTTCTCCCCTCACGTGAATCTGGCAGCACGCCTACTGAGTGCGACTCGCCACTTCGGAGTGAATATTTTGTTCTCTGACGCATTCCAGTCCAACCTCTGTGCGCAAGCACAGTCTCGGTGTCGGCAAGTCGACTGTGTTGTCCTTAAAGGCACTCACAGTCCAATTAAAATATTCACGTTTGACAATCTAAGAGATGGTACGCCGGAACGAGAACATCGCGCTGTGGAAGGTGCCTTTGACAACTTCCGCTTGCACTCCTATAGCTGACTCTGTTGCTGACCAATGATAATATCTGCGTTTGATCAAGACTTCCCTGTTTCTGCAGCTTTTGAGGGGTCCCAACTTGATCACCCCAAGTTGGGGAAATTCCATCCACCGGATGATGCTTTAGAAACAAGCGAAAACGTCGACTGGATGTTTATGGTGGTAAGCGGCTTTATTGTGGCAGGCGTATCTGTGGAACGGACATATATGCATACACACGTACAAGAGGAAAACACTTTCTCCAGTTTCTGTGTCTGCATGCCGGGGGTTGTTGGCAGGATCAAGACATTGCGATGATGCAGAGAGGAATAACCGTGGAGTTCCAAGCAATGTGGAGACAAGCCCTAGAAAACTACTTGCGGGGAGAGTGGAGTAAAGCAGAAGAGTTTGCCAGGAAATGTCTCATGGTGATGCCAGACGATGGCCCTTCATTGCATTTACTCAACTATTTGAAAAGCTTGGATGGAGTGCCTCCTGCGGACTGGCAAGGTTACCGAAACCTGCAAATGAAGTAAAAACAGTCCGCGCTGGCACAGACCGAGTCCGTTCTTGTTGGGGGTGTTGTGTCTGTAAAGCTCCCGAACTCTAACGTATTAGGCCACCACCTTTCTGAGGCTTCACTTGGCAAAGGGAAAAGCCAAAAACAAGTTCCCGGAGTTATCTGGGACCTCTTGTTCTTGCAAAATGCCAGTGTCCTTTCACCCGAATAGATATGATGCCCCACCCCAGTAGCAACAGTCGGCCCCCTTCTATATTACGTTTTCATTTTGAAAAAACAAGCTGGGCCTAAGGACGACACCGGATGGATACGGATCCACGGCATGATGATCAAAGACGAAATGCATCGTCAACGGGTGGAAAAAATATTCACCAGCCTTATCGCACCTAAGGAGTCAGCGACGGTTCACGTGCCTTTTATCTAGACAATACCGGCAGAGTATATACACTCGGCCGTCACAGTGTGTCACTGAAAAAGGGACTCCGGACAGCGATCGACGCTATTGTTATTTTGGTGACCGGCTACTCACCGACCAACGCTCCTAGCCACCATGTCGTTTTTCTCCCGTATCACAGTGGCATCGTTGTTCTCGGCCGGTCTATATGTGGTTGTTCAAGCAGCCGAACCCGGCGCAGAACCATTCGTTCAAGGAACATTGACACTAAATGGGAAAACGTACCGAGCAGTATGCAACTGCAATGAAGGTAGACTAGCCGATCTTGGATCGAACTGGTGCCTTCCAGCAGGCGACACGAGCTGATTTTTAGGCGTGACGGATGTTGAGAGGACCCTAGCCCAGATCGCTCCACTTTGGTAAGGTATCGCCGACGTTGATTGCGCCCGCCTTGGTCATATTGTTCTTGTGTCAATAGCAATCCGAGCAAAGTGAAAATACATCAAGATCACTCTTCTACAATCGGACTCAATGCAGCTGAAGTGCGGGCGAACTGGGGCCAACCATCCGATGTTACCTTTGGACGGGTAAAAGAACAACATTTTTCATGTATGGACGACCGTGTCACGGAGGCGTCCTTGAGCACTCCTGGTAAGGTATCAAAAAACACAGCCACACGAGACACAAGAATTTTTGACTCGCAGGCGGTGACCTTGGTGAATTTGCTCTGGCTCTTGCTGCCAGTGGTATTCCATATGATGAGGCAACAGCAACGGCGTTGCTGAGCAACTATGTGGCCAGCATCCCGTCGAACCGGCTCTTCTACCATTGCACTGATGAAGTGGCATTGTCTAGCTTCGACCGTTCTCTTGGCATCGTGAGTATAACAGTGACACACATGGAAAGCAGATTCAGAGCCGCTTTGTAGGAGGGGCTCGATTTGGCACAACCGGATCCAGCCCTGCAGGCTGACATAAAAACAGCGCTGGCGCAACCCCGAAATGTAAACCCGCCATATCTCCGATGACATCAAGTGCCGCTTTGACACCAGTTGTTGGTGCAGATTGGGGACTCGCATTTCCGAAACATGGTCAAGAACCCTTCATGGTAAGTAGTCTGGAAGGTAAAAAACTCAATACTGGAATTGATCCCCCTCCTTGCAGGTATCACGTGGGTAAAGGTAAGCCGCTGCCTTCCCTTGCAAAACTGACCGCCGGCAAAAATCCATGGGAGCAGAACTACCTCTCGTCGCGATGAAGGCGTTCCTGAATGTCGCTTGGGACAAAACTAACCCAAGCTCCAAGAAGGTTTATCTTGACGTTCTGAACGGGAGGAGTGATCCGAAAGCCTTTATCGTAGGCGAACGTGCCACTTGTGTCGATGCCACTCCGAGAAAATTTCTGTTTCCCGTAGGAGGTTGCAACAACACAAGAATGTGAACTGTCCAGCGTTGCGCCACTGCTGTCACCTAAACTTCGAACGACGCAAGCGTTGTTTAGCCACCTCAACGCGACGAGTGATCGCAGAAAGGAACTGGCTGAATTCATGACACAGAACGGTTACTCTTCCCTTTCGCCCGAGGAACTGAGGTCTCGAATGGATCGCTATGGTAAATCTAATGTGTAATTCCTAGAGTTCCCAGCCGCCATTAGCTCTGTGCAGGAGCCCAATGGCTTGAAACAACCGGTAAGCGATTCCTTGCCAACGACCAGAAAAATCTCGCCTAAGCACGGCTGCGCCTGCACAGGTGCTGTACTTGCGCGAGGGTTGCCATTCTATAGGATGACGTATGTGTAACGAAGAGGAGACACCGTGTACCGGTGTATTATTCTAGAAAACAAAGGCGCGCTCAATTGTTTTTCACTAGGAATGATAGTGATGGAGATGACCAGAACTTGTCTGAAATATACTGCGGCACAAATTAGATCTACCGGAAGTGCCTGTCCGTTACCGTTCACGGGTATGAAGCATCCAGTGTTGATATGCTGGGCGATCGCTCCCGGGACTAGCTCTGCGCTCTTAACATACGTATACTAAAAGAGATTCGGAGAAACAAACGTCCGCATACAGCGAATTTGTATATATTGTATGTAACACAATACAACGACAGAAGCGGCACGTGACTCAAGGAGAATGCGCACGCGGACAAACACCTGTTCGCAAATTAGTGACTTGAGAGGTCACCACATAAGCTCCCAAGTACTGGCAACGGCCTTCAGAAATAGGTCATCGCCCTCAGCGCCTTACCTCAGCCAAATGTAACCGAAATAAGCAACCCCTCCCTCGCAAAAACAGGTTGTTGAGGGAGAAATTGCACAATTCCGATCGCCACATAGCTGTCGTCCTCATATGTGCCACTACAACAAATAGACTCTGAGACAGGAGTTACTCCGAAGTTCTATATGAAGCGTCTTGATCCCATCGCCCCAGTCGCTCCCATGTCAGACATCCCTCTCATGAGCAGCAGGACCCACAAAAAACGACGACCGGCCACGTCAGGGAGGCACGTCTGCTCAGCAAGGCGTAATGCGTCTTTTCACTAACAGCAATGTTTAACGAGCCACCCAAATCACTAGAGCGTTCATCCGTTCTCATACCTGTACCTCTTCTTCGCCCTGCACGAGATAAGACAGTTTCTTCACTGAACTTTCTCATTTTGCCAGCATCTATTTGGTTTCCCCGCAATCAGTGATGACCACAGACTGCTTCACGCTGCCGGACTGTGTTCCTTGACCCTCCATCATCTTTATCACGTTTTGTCCGCTGGTGACCTTGCCAAAAACCGTATGCTTCCCATCGAGCCACGGACACGGGACAGTCGTAATGAAAAATTGGGACCCGTTAGTGTTCGGGCCGGCGTTCGCCATAGACAACAGGAAAGGCTCCGTGTGCTTCAGCTTGAAGTTCTCATCAGCGAAAGTCCGGCCGTAAATGCTTTCTCCTCCTGTCCCATTGAATCTTGTGAAGTCTCCTCCTTGGCACATGAAGGAAGGAATTATCCTGTGGAACGTTGAGTTCTTGTAGCACAACGGTTTACCCGAGACACCCACACCCTTTTCGCCAGTGCAAAGTGCCCTGAAGTTCTCTACTGTACGGGGAACAATAGACTTGAACAGTTCAAATTCGACTCGACCTGCTGGCCGTCCGCCAATGGCTATATCGAAGAAAACTCGAGGGTTAGCCATTTTCCGCGAAACTACGGAAGCGACTTTGCCCCACAGTAGCAGCTCTCGCCTAGGCTCCGGATTGTCCGGCTGAGCCGATGGAAATAGTTAAACGTCCTGAGGAGGAAGATGCAATGATTTAAAAAGAAGTTGCAGACTTTGATACTTGTGAAGAGCTGTTGCTCGACTCCAGCGAGAGATTGAGGACGATCTCGTTCGTCGTCAAGTTCGCACCCCTTGGCCATCGGACTACCTCGACGGGAGGGCTTTGCAGACAAGGGCCTGCTTTTCGTCTGGGTCTCCAGTGAGGCAACCGCGGGCGAGCTTGCAGCTAGTAGTCTAAACAGGCACTACACTATTTTCGACCCATGAATGAAAGTGTTTTCCCTCACACTAGTTTTGTTCTTTTCGTCCTCTTGTATACAGATCCGTAGGTGCTCAATGATTAAGTGATCGGCGAGCTCTCATCGAACAGTGTGCACACGTCTCACTGCACAGCACCAGCCCCTACCCCCTTGGCTGATTCGCGCTCATTTCTGCATGCAGTCGCAAATCACGTCACAAAGAAGGCTTGCAAAACATGGGCACTTCAAACTTACCAAGGGAGAGATCAACTCAGATGTGTGTTTTGCGTGTCAGCCGTGGCACTGCTGGGGGTTCTTAAAACCAGTATACAGAGAACGTGCCTGCTGTGCGGTGTTTTGTTACACGAGCGTCTTGTGCGGCATTTGAACTACACGGTACATCGGTTTTCCTCATCCTGCGTTGAATGAGAAGCATCGTCCAGGGTAACACACGATATTTTCTTTTCTGGCTGTTTCTCCTCTTCACTAGAAGGCGCAATTCCTCTGTCGAGGAAGGTGTGACCTTCCTCTTGCAGGCAGTAGCGCGGGGATGGTGGGTGCTACTTTCGCACTACGAGGGCATGCAGCCCGCGACTGTGTCCGACTCTTTGTAGTCTGGGCCACGATTAGTACGCATCTGTTGCTATGCTGCTCAGCAACATCGAACTTCCTTTATGATGTAAGGCTCTCCGTTTTCTCGGGGCTAGGTGTCGGCTCACACGTTGAGGGGAAGCAACTGGGACGGCTGGCCATCCGAGAGTACAGCCGCCCGGCGGAACCCAGAGCAGTTAACTCCAAGAACCAGTTCTCAGGCGGAGCCGGCGGGGCTGCTCCGGCCTTTGCAGAAGGCCCTACGCGTGCGGTTCGGGCCTCGTGGATTTCCTTCTCCGACAGCGTTCTTTCGTCGGCTGTCGAAGCGGCGACTCGAGAGCAGGAGTCTGCGCAAGCTGAGGAAACGCAGCCCTCCAGCACGTATCCATTGCTGTCTCTGCGGCTTGAACCCGTCGCGAACCAAGAAGACGGGAAGAACCAGCACACCAAGAACATTCCTCCAGCTCTCGAGGCATCTGCCCCTGTTTTCTCATTCATGAGGGAGTCTCCGAGACCCGGGTCTCCGTCAGCTGTGTGCGACACTGAGCCGCCCTTCCTGCTTTCTCTGCACGTCTCGCCTTCCCTTGTTCCTTTCTCTGCTTCCATTCAACGTGTCCCCGACGGCTCTAGCGGCCAGATTCCTGCGACTCAAACTCTGGAGGCTGCCCGATCTTTAGATACGGGCTCGGCGAACGCAGTTTCTGAGCGCTTTGTGGTAACCTGTCCGGATGTAGCTCAGGCTTCAAAGGGCCAGAATGCCGCGCAATCGCGGAGTAGAGTTCCAGCATTGCAAGTGGTGTTGCCGCCGACAAAAGCTGCAAAAGATGCGCTCATCGTGCCCGCGTACTTCCCTGGAGAGGGCCAGCACCGAGCTCCGTCTGTGGGGGCTCCGGGCCAAGAAGGCGAGGGCGAGAAGCCGGAAGAGCAGCCGTCATTCTGGAGACGGAACTGGTGGCTTATTTTGGGAGTTCTCCTCATGGCGAGTCTCATGGGAGGCGACTCGGGCGGAGCGTCGCCCCAGAACGAGCAAGGCACCCGAGGCGCCGCTTCCGCAAACCCCAGTCAGCGACCTCGCGAGGGGATCGACAGAAGAAGGTAGTTGGCGGGGAAGCCTGCCTTTGAATACAAGAAAGTTGGATTTTAATTTTTGAGGGGACTGAACCATCGAACGCCTTGCGGGGAGTGGGTTCTGCGCACTGACAACGCTTCCTTCTAGCCAAGGGCTTCAGCAAGCAGGCATCTGGCGACGCGTCTCGTGCTTCGGGGCGGCGCAGTCACGGGGGGACGGCCGCACGAAAGACCAACTTGAGGGGAAAACTGGAAATCTTGACTCCGGTGGAAGCGTTAAACGCGCAAAGCTGTGTGGAATCTTTAGCGACCGAGAACGCAGAACGACTAGGACACTTCGCCGAGGCGCCGAATGCGTTCGAAGGTCGAGGCTCCGCGTGTGTTGGCGGTCTTCGTGCCGTGTGCGGCGTCAACGTCACAGCTCCTCGAGGGCTAGAGTAACCCAGCTACCAGCACATGTACGTGCTCGTTTGGTTTTGTTTCGCTTTTGAAAGTACAGAGAAGAAGACTGCCAATGGCTGATGCATGTAATTTGGCAGTTGGAAAAACTGTTCGTCGAACTGCGACCAACGGACTTTGGGTTTCTTGCCGTTCGTGCCGTGTCCTCGGGAAGCCGCTTTCCATTTTCTTTCCGGGTGTGTCGCACTCGCTCGGTCGTTCTCTGCTCTTTCCCCCCGATTTTCTCGCTCTCATCTTTCTCGGATCCCCTCAAGTTCAACATGATGGCCGAGGTCCGCACAGGGCCCCGCCTCTTGCGCAGCCACACATGCGAAGGTGACTTGCTGTACGGACACACGGGGATCCGCCGCGCGTCAGATCATCTGCTCCAACGCCGGTTGGCGTGCCTTACTGCATGTCTCTAGAGACGTTGCAACAGCTAGTTGCAAATTCGGAGATGCTGGCGTCGAATCTGCCTAAATATGCGCAAAACTGACGACGCTTTGGGCATATTTTTATCTTTCAAACGCTCAAACTCTCAAGTGTGAGTTGAGTGAGCACCGTGAAATCGAACAGTGTGTGTGGGGAAACACGGAAGAAACCGAGAACAGCATTTGCAAAGCCACGCACCACCTGACGCACTTCAGCCTTCAACGCATTCGATACCTCGAAGGCGCCAAGCACTGATTCACAAGATTCACTGTCCCATTTCAAACACTGACTCTCTCCCAGAGGGACCCGCATCCCAGCACCCCTTTTCGTGGAAGTGTGGCGCGGTGTGGAAACCGAGCCTTGTGACAGCAAAGGAAAATCTTGGGAGGCGCAGCTTCGACTTTCTTTCAAAAGACGCTTGCCACCCGAGGTCAGCAACTGCGGGCGAGTTTGCGAGAACGCCGCTCCGAGGAGACTCGCCAACTCGAGCAGCAACTGAAGAGAGTTGAGGAAGAAGGGCGCGCAGAAGAACAGCGGCACGCGGCCGGCCTCCTGGACGACGTTCAGAGTGCAGCCTGCACGCCAGAGAAAACGCAGTTTGACGCGTGGATCCAAGTGTATGTACACCAGGACCACGCTCCGAGGAGTGACAGCTCCGCAGAATACGCCAAGAGACTCACGCCTTCTTTCGCGAGTAGCATGACTTGCGAGCGGATTATGTATATATGCGTGTCTTCGCGGTTCTTAGAAAACGTTGTGGCACTTTGCACAGCTTAGGTGAACGTGGACTCACTGTCATGCACGAAGAACCTTCGGGTGAAGCGCTCCATGTAGTCCGTCTGTGGGCCTGCGCGGTTTTTCGGTGCTTCTTCGGTTCTCACAGAGCCAGAAAACGCCTGGAGCCTGCAGCGCATTTTCAAAAGCTCCCGCGGCGCGCTGTTGGAAGTCAAGAATCTCGCCAGCCGCCACCAAGTCGACGCGCAGCTGGGTCGGACCTCCTGCATGCACGTGCACGAGCTTTTTGGTGCGAGTTTATGCCCCGAAGGTGCCGGACAAACCGATGTGTTCCCAGACCACGGCACACCCATACACTTTGTGCATGCATCTACGAGGCCAGCGCGGGCTTCCTGAAGCAGTGGAGGAAGTCTGTGGCAACCACGACATAGGGTAACACTTTTGAGCTTGCAGGCGAGGAAACGCATCCCGTGTCTTTTGCCGGCACACGCAATTACCAGTTCGCCCCTCGCGGGTCCGGGTGTCCCCGTAGCACGTTGAAGGATGGGCATTCCGGTGCATGCAAGTGGAGGCGAGAAGCGTGGAGCGCTGGATCCTGCGAGAATGCGAGCGGACCCGTTTGCCCGCGGAGTGTGGACAGGTCTACCTCCCAAGTGGAACTGCCGATCAGAGTTTTCTCTGCATAACGTTTTGAGAATTTACGGGGTCGCCTAGAGAATCAAACTCCATTGGTGTGTGCGGCGACGACGAGAGAGACCACAGAGAGGGGTGCGCTCGGCGCCCGACAGAAAGTAGCCCCCGGCAAAAGGATCCTTTTAGGTGGAACCGGAAAAGACTCGAGTTTCCCGACGTTGGTGCATGCACCGTGGCATCTAGGACATTCCAAACTGTGCGCTTGGAACGGGAGACAGAGAATCGATCTGCGTCACGAGACAAAGCAGTTGGTACGACAGGCACGTACACCGATTTTTTTTGTGAAAACAACGGCCATTCACTTTAACACTTCCCATTTCATCCCTGAGTGAAACAACGCATCTTTCCGTGCGACAAGCGTCTAGGAGGGGAAACTCACCAGGGCCAACAGAAGACAGTTCAGCCTGTCGCGCTTCTTCAAGCACTCCCAGAACTCGCTCAATCGCTGGAGCGCTTCTTCGCCGCCGCTGCCGAGAAGAGACAGGGACACAAGAGAACCTCGTTGGGGGTCGGTTTCCACGAAACTACGCAAGGCGACTTCCCAAGAACGGTTGAGCCGTAAGAACCCTTGACATTTTACGCGCTCGAGACCGAAACGAAACGCGGTTGGAGAAATCGCAGTTGCCGAGGGTACTTGCATGCCAAAATTGCTCTGGACATGTTGCACGCTCATCAAGTGTTCACCTAGGTATATTGTACGAGGCCACCCGACGCGCCCTTCCAGCTTCAGCGAACTGTGCAAAAAAAGCACCTGGTTCCCCCGAAGACGGGTGCATGCGAAGACGGACCTCGATCGCGTCCACTCAGGTTTTGCACCTTTTTGTCGGGAAGTTCGAGGCTCACCAGTGAACTTTGACGAACCGTTTGCTCGCGGCGCTCTGCATCGACACAAAAAAGCTTTTCAAACGAATCCACGCCAGAAGTCTGCGTTTCCGCGACAAACGCCGACTGGAAAAAACAAAACTGCCGTACCGCACGCATATATGCGTACGGAAGATCTACAACCTAGCACGGTACCTGACCTCCACTGTACACGCGCTGTGAAGGGCATGCGTGCATGGGTGGACGTATGCGTGGAAATAGATCGGAACGCCAGCGATAGCTCGGCGTCATAGATGCACAGCTGACCGGTCCTCGGGATGCATGTGGGGCGACTGGGAGACTTACCAGCGCCTTTCGCGTGCGTTCCAGTTCCGTCTTCTCTTCATCGAGGAGTTGGAAGAGGCCGGTGAAGAGCGTGTCCAGTCGGTCTCGGGGCTCTTCCTGCGCAGAAGACTTGTGTCTCTCCCCTCCCTTGCGTTCGTTCTTCCGGAGCTGCATGCAGCGGAGGCACCGGAACGTGAACAGTTTCAGTGTGCTGGAAACATACGGAACTCAAGTCTGTGCTTCACGACGGAAGCGAGACTGGCGCGGTTCCTCGTTTCACAGACTCCTCCCAAGTGAAGCCGAAGGACAAAGCTCTTTCAGTCGGATGGGGAGACTTCATTGGAGATGTGCAGGCTTTGCGGAGAAAAGGACGCGAAGCAAAGCGCACGGCGCGCAAAGGCCACCTGGTGGTTGGCTTGATGAATTCTAGTATTTTTCCTGCCGGTCCCGAGTTGTGTCCTCGGCACGAGAAATGCGAGGCACGGCTGTATCCCGGGTAGCCCGCGCCTCGGTACGCGTCGATAGCAAGCAGCTATCCCCTGAGAAGTGATCTGGGGAAACCTTTCGTTTACCTAGACGCTTCCATCATCACACGCAGTCCACTGGCTATCATATCTTCGCCTCGGCACCCGGCGGTCCCCGCGAAACAGAGCCGCGACATCTCAGAGACGGTTCCCTCCTCTTCAGCGTAGTATGGTGCAGTCTAAAATCCTAGAGGGGCCTCCCGAAGGGGTGTTTGAAGAACGCGAGGAATCCGCAGATTTCTCTGCAAGGAAGAGTGCCATCGATCTTACGGCGGCTTCCGCGCCAGCTAAAAACAATACCTTCGTTATCCTCACTCAATCTCGACACGAGAAGTGAGGCAGAGTGAAACAGACGAAGAAATCGATGAAAAAGGGCGAAGGAATCTCCAGTGCACAAAGGCCCGGCCGGCACATGGTTCAAGCATGCGAGGAAACTCAAAGACAGAAGTGGAGCTCTCCTTCTTCCTTGCTGTCGCATCCGATCTCGCTGTTGTTCATGTTCTCCTTTTCGCTCCTTTCCCTCGTCTTTTTTCTCCTCAGAAGGCAGTTCAAATCACCCACCTGGAGCAGAAGAAGCTCGAGCCGGACGTCACGCAAGAACGGCGCGGAGGGAAAGAGTCGACAGAAACTGGAAGTCAGCGCGAGACATGAAGACAGCTGAGAAAAAAACACAAGTCGAGAAGAAACAGGGACACGTGCGGTTCTCCTCTCTTCCTTTCTGCATGAGCACCTCTTCAACCTCCACCCTGAAAAACTCGCCCCCTCAAAACATACTAGCTATTCAAGACACCAATATGGATAGATATATGCATACCTATAGCACATATATGTACGTGTGAAAACCCCACCCATTTACGTAAATGCGTATGAAGGAAGTGGCGTGGTGTCTTGCATTTCGTTCAACAGACCCCATTTGCATTTCCGAGGTTGACGAACGAGGACACTCTCTCGATGCAGTTTCCGTCCACATTCCTTCCCTTCGGGAGGGCCTCGCATTCGCACTTCGCTGCTTACGTTGCTCCGCCGATTGAGAGCGACGAACAACTGCACGAGGAGAATAGGCGGCATCTGGGGGGGGGGGGGGGCGGCGCACGTCACAGAAGCCAAGCACAACTCTGCAGTTCAGTGTCTAAACACCCGCTGACCTCATGACTGAGGAAACCGAGGCGTGTATATGAGAGGACGCGCATGCACGCGTTCAGCTGTCGTTGAAACGGGCGTGTCGCCACTCGTAAAAAACGCTCCAAAAAAGCAGGGGAGTGCGGACCTGGAACCAGGATCCACTGGACCGCGAGAGAGACAGAAAGCCGTCTCAGAAGTAGACGCAGCGACGGAGAGAGAAAAATGCATGCAGGGGGCTGAAGCAGAGAGAATGTGCGACAGAATCGGTGAGAGGGAGAAAATGAAGAAATGCGAAAAGGGAAAAGGGGTTTCTAAAGTCCTCTGCTTTTCCCAACGGAACACTGGCCTCTCTTCCTCGGTGTCTCGCACCTCGCCTCAGGGTGTTTCCCTCGCTCCAGCTGTACCTTTTTCTTTCTCAGACAGAACAGAAGCGCAGATTCCACCTCGGCTCTGAAGGACGCAGACATGACACGGGAGCGCAGACAGAGCGTTTCGTGCCTGACAAAAGTCTTGTAGAGTTTATATGCCTTTTTCCACATGCATGCTTGCGCGCACAGAGAATACGTGCACCCACATGGATATATAGGAAAGCGCATGTCTGAAGGAGCTCCTGTGCAGCCGATCAAAACCGAATGCCCCCAATTGACAACGGCGGGACTGTACGAAACGTGTCGGGCGTTGGAGGCAGCTGCAGGTGCGTGGCAAAGCGGTTAGTCGAGTATGCATAAAGACCATTTTGTATGGACGCGTATGCATAGATGTGCGTACCGCGTCTGTTCCCTCTTGAATACACACACAGAGACGAGCTACCGCAAGGCGTTCGGAGTGGAATTCCTCTGTATGTACACCCCGCTCGGAACGTCCTCCTGACGTCGAAACCGGGAGGTATCGGGCAGAGCGGCTGCCGGACGCAGCTCGGAAGAAAGCAGCGGCCGGAAACGGGCCCGACCGACGAGGACAGCCTTGGTGGAGAGACTCGGCTCCAGTCTCGCGTCTTTGCACGCGGCGTGGCAAAACCGATCATGAATGCCCACGCGGAAAAAAAGCCCGTACCTGATTTCTCGGGGGACCTTGCCGAGAGCTTTTTCCCATAGTTTTTGTCCATGTCGACCTTTTCTCCGTCCGGTTCCTCTCTCTCGGTCGCTTTGCTCTTCCGCATGGATGTGCACGTCTTCAGACGGTTCTTCGTCCTCGTCGGAATGACGCGTCAACCCCCTTCGCTGCATGCTTCGGAGAGAGAGCTGGAGAGAGAGAAGACATTTCGCGGTGACGAGCGCAGCGGCGGCCACGCAGTCGGAAGCGCCGAGACGCCACGCCGCTACTTTGCTGGAGACAAAATGTGCAGAGACACAAAGCTCACGAGTCGGCCGCTGGCCGAAGAAACACGAGAGAGCGGCAGCCGAGCCCTGATATTGGGCTCTGTGCGCGTCGGCGCAGTTCAGAGAGAAAACGACTTCCGAACCCCCCTCCCACTATGCAGACTGATACAAAGCAGGTCCGTCGTCCTCCGTGCAAAGCTGGCATTAAGAACATGGAGATCGCAGCTAGATCCTACATTGTGGGAAAAACGGGGAAGCCCCGGAGGCAGGCTTTTTCGGCCCGGAAGGGCGGATTGGCACACAGCCCCTTTCGAGGGTCGGAGTGCGTGGCGGGCACTTTCCAGCGGAGTACACCGGGAAGAAAGCGATTCGAACGCAAACGGGGAGAGACGAAACGGACTCACTTCGCTGTTTCCGGAAATTCGCAGCACTCTGCCGACTTTGACTCTTACCTGCTTCCCTCCCACACAGCGGCTTGGGTCTGCCGGGACGTGATCAGTCGATCGATGCTCTGGCAACAGATCTGCCCCCTCATGGTGGATGTACACTTGGCAGTGTCTCGCCACAGTTGCCACTGCACGTTCTCCATTTGTCGCACCGCCTCGGCCGCTTGCGCGGCGGACTCGGAGCGAGTTTCTTCAGTCGACTGCGGCCTGCCTCGCCTGCGCCGTTGCGGCGTGTCGGGGATCGACTGCAGGCAGCTTCCGCCGGCGCGAGCGACGCACTCGTCGACCAGCTCGTACAGTTGCGGCGAGACGCAGCCGCCGGGGCCCACGTCTTTGAGCAGCAGCGCCACGAGGCGCACAGCTTCGGTGTATGTACACCCGACGCTCGGGAGGGCGCCGTAAGGCGGCTCCCGCGAGGAGCGAGTCCGGCTCGCGGAGTCGATTTCCGAGAGGGGACAGAGTTCCTGAGTGAAGGCGCGCCTATCCGGCTGCTGGAGGAGCCGCTTCGCGAGCGCATGCAACAGGCGTCGCAGTGTCCTCGGAAAGCTCGGCAACTTGGGTGAAGAGTACTGATGAGGGAAACTGCCTCCTTGAATCGGTTGCTCTGAGCCAGACTCTGGGTCATCTTCCACGTCGTCGTCCTTGTCCGATGACTCGTCCTCCTCCCGAAAACCTCCACAGGTGGGGGCCTCGTCGCAGCGCTCCTCCTCGTCGTCCTCCCCGCTGCTGCTGAGGCTCGAGAACGCACCTGGCACGAGCTCAGGCGGCCCGCGCGCTGCGTACAGCCTTGGAGACCCGACGTGGCAGCTTTCTCTTCTCCGCTTTCCCGACGGCATTCTTCGCGCCGGCAACGGACCCTCCCGGCCATCGCCGCGAAGCCGCATGCAGTCACTCCCGTCCTCTGACGACGCGCTCACGCTTCGCGAGGGAGAGCTTGCCTGACTGGGCCTCGCGGCGTCTCCGCAAGGACGTGGCAGAAGGCGACTGCGGCGAATCAACGTCGTTACCGTCTTGTCTGCTGCATGCGGCCATTCTGGGTTGTGAGGGACGGAAGCGCGCATCATTTCCTTGGGCGGTCGTGGGGTGACGTGCCGCACGAAGACGGATGAGGCGAGAATAGAGAGAGGCGGAAGGAGGGGGGAAGGAGCCCCCGGGAGAGCAAGACACACAGAGCTTCTGTTCTGTACTGGGCGACGCACTCTGCTGACCTTCAAAAAACGACTTCACGAGACACAAAAGAATCTGTTGCCCCGCTTTCCGTGGAGGAAGGTCTATGCTTTGGTGGTTTCTGGAACGGCTGCTGGAGCGGCTTCTCTGCCTACAGTGTACAGACCGCGGCAGTCGCTGGACCACGACCGTCGACAGAGCTCGCGTCGAGAGTAGGTTCGACACGAGGAAATCGTCGCCACACGGAAAAGGGAAAGATCGCAGAAGCTGCGCAGCCAAAAAGGCCGCAACTTGCCGCGGAAATGTGAAGCCCGTTGCCGCTGAAAGACAATGCGCAATTGCAATTCACGGGATGATCCGCGTCATTCCCAGTCGGGTTTTGGGGCTGCATGCGCTGGAGATGTGGACAGACACCGTGGCGTGGCAGACAGCGAATGGAGAGAAAACGGCGTTTGGCTCATCAGCGCGAGACAAGAGTAGATGAACTCTACGGCAGTACAGGAGATTTCGTCCAAGATCGGCGAGAACATCTCGTTCCTGGCAACGGTCCGGCCCAGGCAGCTAGTCACGGCGTTATGTCACGCTCCCCTGGTTGAAGAGAGGGCGGCGCAAGAGTCCTTCCGCGTGCAGCCAACAAGCTCCACCATTACATAAGGCAAAAGCATATCTGCAGATCAAGACAAAGACGGGAATCGAGCCAGAAAGAGAAAATCCGCACGCAGTCGCTGGCGGAGGCCGCATGCACGGGACAGCGTTCTTCGAAATGAGAGAACACGGTGTCAAACACAACTTCACATTCCGCGAAACTTGCTGGCATCTGGATGCGCGAAAAAAAGGGGCGTTACCGAAATGTGAATTCGCATCTAGACCAGGCCTGTCTTAAGCGCGAGCAAGAAAAAAGGCATGCGTGCGCCAATGGAAGTCATGCAGAGTTTTTCGTCGTGCATGCAGGCGCAGCCGCTGACAGGCATGAGCCCGAAACGCTTCGAACTGTATCTTTTCGCCTCAGCCCGACTGAAAGGAAATCGACATTAAGAAAACTAAAAAGCATTTGCGGCGACTGTCTTGCTATGAGGAGAGGCCAAGAGTGAATAGAAGAACGAAACCAAGAGCAGGAGAGGCAACGCCGCGTAGTCCCGGTGTGAACCAGATCACACGCACCTTTCAACTTTCTCCGCTCCCGTGTTCTCTATATATACACATGTGTCTTGCTTCTTTATCGCAGCATTACTGGATTGTCAAAGCTGGATCTTTAAGCACAGGTACATACAGGTGTATACAAATATATATGCGTATAACCGTCGGGGCATCTGTTAACACGTGCTGAGAGCGGGACGGCGAGTCATTTTTCCAGCTTTTGAGTTTTCCGGTGTCGTCAAAAACACGTTTTTGGAGAACGAATTGCCCAACTCAGATCGTCGATCAAAATGCACTGTCCCTAGAGGGGGCTTCCAGAAGGAGAGGGCGGGTCCCTACTACAGTTTTTTTCCAGTCACGTAACAGACGCTGGAAACTGACTCATCGATGGAAAAAATGAACGCGTCTCTCGACAGTGAGACGAGCGAAACAAACTTCGCACAGGAACCTGAAGGCTCCTCATTTTTCACAAGAGAAACTGCACAGAGCATTCGACAGAAAAACAGCGGCGGACGCAGAGGAAGAAGTGAGGCTGTAGCACCCCTGGGTTTTTACAGAGCTCCTCACGTCGACACGGCGCTGCGACACGAACTTGCCTATATCAAATGTGAAACATATCGTTTTTACCTCCTTTGCAAGCTTCCATAAAGACACATGTACCACGGAAGTTAATAGATCTGTCTTCGCGGAGCCTAATCCGACACGACGCTCCGCTGTTTGTCAAGGCGTGCGATCTGTTCAGTTTTCGAACACTCCGGCGTCAGAACGCGGAATGCGCGTGGCCTGGGCCTCTTGGCCACAAAGTGCGTTTTCCTGCGACTGCAACCAAGACTTTCGAAAGCTGTGCTTCCTGGAGTGTTGCGCATGCACACGCAGTCGTCTATGTCTATGTCTCACTCTCCTTGTACGTGTATTTACGCATGTAAAAAATAGAAAGTATATTCGTGTATGTAATGTATACGCATGCATATGTGTGGGCGGAGACATGGTGGGTTTCCGACGAGACGTTGCCACGTGTGGGAAAAGAGGTGATCTGTCTCTTTTCTACCAAGTGCTCCCAGGTGTATTTCTGTGTGTGTTGAAAGCTTGGCCTGTGTTTCGCGTGTCTTTTTCTCTTTTGCCCGCCGCTGCAGCGGGAGAACTTCACGGTTCATCGCGCAGTCAACGTCAAAGGATTCGGTTTCGACAAGAGAAAACGACAGTGCACACTTCTCCCCATCTGGAGCACTCGCGAGAACACCAGAAGCCAAAACAACATCGCAAGCAGAGCCGCGTGCAGCTCGGAGCCGCGAGGCGGTCCCGTTTTTCTCTGGGAGTCTGCCTCGTCTCGGAATTCTCAAACACTCGAAACATCCTCGCCTCGTCTCAAAGAGAGGTCGAGTAAGAAAACAAGGCGCAGCTTCGCGTCGATCAAACGCCCACTGACACACACACACACACAGTCTGGAGACGCCGGGAGGAACGGACGTGTGTGTCAAAACGGGGGATGCGGGGCGGGTCTCAGGCAACCGGGGCTCTCGAAACCCCGCCAAGTCCGACTGCCGTCTTTTCCGTCGTGTTCTGCGCCGAGAGGTGCGGATACACTTCAGTGGAAGGTGACGTCTCCATGGGTAAAAAAGCGACAGATGGCCGTACATGTCTATACACGCCAATCGGTACACGGATCTGTCCGTGAGTAC